>NC_056734.1:222375273-222565273 GCF_019279795.1 Protopterus annectens | reverse complement strand
ACACAGGTGGGTATTGTATTCACCATCCAGTCATCTGGGTTACTATTGTGGGTGGCCAGTGCTGCGCATTGCTTGCCATGTATGTGTTCTACAGTCCATGGCATGGACAGTGTCTGGGATGTGCACACATCCCACATGCATGTTCTGTGACGTGGAACTGTACCTGGGGTGTCCGGGCCATGTTGTGTACACAGATTATCATCAGATGTGCCATTCCTGGCCTCATGTGGTGGGAACTGACAATGGTCACCAGGTTGACCCTGCACCTAACTGGACAGTATGATACAGGTATTCCCTGGTGTCAGTGGCATCTGTCCATACAGGGCATGTGTTTAAGGCATGGTATGTCCTTTGTGGGTCACATTTGATGGCACTACAGTTGTTGCAGGCATCCAGTGGGGAACATAGTGAAGGTGCATGGTCTGCAATTATGTGCCTATTGTAGTAATGGGACATGGTGATATGCCCTCTGTAGTCCGCTGCAATCACACCATGGTTACTATCTGTGGGCAATATGCAGGGAATTACCAACAAAGCGTTTTTTGCCTAGCCGAGTGTGTTTGTGTATGAGAAATGGGTTCAGAGTGTTCTCTGGGTAATACAAGTGTTAACTAATTTGTTCTTCAGGCCTTGATGTCAAATGTAGGGGGTATGGATTGGCAACCCCAGCTTCTCTGCTGTTTGACATCTGTTATCCTTGTAAGGTGGACATTGTGACATATAATAGGCCCACCATATAAGAAATTTGCAAAACCCACTCTACAATGAGTCCAGTTGTTACACACTCCCAGCCACCTCCACACAGGATACGAATGACAAACACAGAAAGACACACACAGAGTCTCATAGATGCCATGTGTGGGATTGGAACTCCTATCTAGCTAGTACATCACACTACAGCATAACGCAGTTATAGCACGCGCCACCCAAAGGTGTATTCCAAGGTGAATGACATCAGCAGGCTTGCCAAAGAAGGGCAATGGAGGTTGTATTGACTGTGAATAGCCTCAAAAGCATTACTCCCTACACAGACACAGAAAAAAGGTTATTAAACCAACTAAGAAGTGAAAGTAATGTAAGATTTATGAAACCAGACAAGGGTGGGGGCATGGTCATTGTAAACTCAGAAGACTATAATAATACAATTACCTGTATGCTCAGTGATACATCCAAATATGAATATATGTCCAGAAATGAAATTCATCTTTCCTATAGGAAAGTAAAACTTATACCGGAGGATTCATTATACCAAGGGGTCATTAATGAAGAAATATACAATTTTCTTCATGTTGAACATCCTACTATACCTATAGCTTTTGGTATACCGAAAACACACAAGAGTGTAATCGACCCCCCATATAGACTTATCATTTCTGGACACAACAGTATCACATATCCCCTTGGCATTTTTATTGACCGGATGGTCAGGAAAGCAATGTCCCCCATAGATCATATATTAATTGATTCCTGGGATTTCCTGAGAAAGGTAAAAAAATGACTTTTTTAGTAATGAGGTTTGTTTCTCGACGGTGGATGTAGTTGATCTTTTTACATCCATTCCACATGATATTGGTTTGGAATTTTTTCAAGAAGTTCTAGTAGCTAAAACCAATTTGAGTGGAAGTATGATTAATTTTATTTTGGAAATGATGGAAATCGTTCTGAAAAACAACTTTTTTACCTTTGGAGGGGAATTTTATACCCAAGTAAAAGGAGTAGCAATGGGCAATAGTTGTGCCCCATATTTGCTAACCTTGTCATGTATCAATAGGAAAAGTACTATATTTTCAATTCTTGTTATAAAGATGATTGGTATCTCTATTTAAGATTTTTAGATGACCTATTTATTTTATGGAAAAATGGTGGGTCATGTGATAAATTTCTTGAATATATTAATGGTTCCTGTGAATATTTTAAATTTACTGGCACCAGTAACGATAAACAGATTAATTTTTTAGATGTGAATTTAATTAAGGACACTATTACTAAAGGTTTTCAATCTCGGGTCTTTAGGAAACCCACTTTTTCTAATGATTACCTGGAATTCACTAGTAAGCACCCCCTATTTACGAAAATAAATATTGTGAAGGGCCGGATGGTTAGGGTGGTTAGAATGTGTTCTAACTTTAGCTTTGTGGTAGATGAAACACAAAAGGTTTTCGACATGTTCCTACCTAGGGGTTATCCATTTGATTTTTTTAACCTGTATTAGGGACCAGGTCACTTGTGAATGGAATCTTAGATATAAACCCCTATTAGGGGCAACTGATGAAATTATAAACAAAAATCAACAAGAAGGGAAACATTTTTCCCAGGCTATGGTATTAACATATGGTGAAACTTCAGGTTTTGTTAAAAATATTATTAAAAATAATTGGGCTATGTTCAAGGGTAACAAAGATTTGTGGTCAGTTATTGGTGCCGAACCCTTGTTTACTTATAGGGTCAACAGCGATTTGAAATATATATTGGAGAATAGACACCCTGTAAAGAATAATAACAAAAAGAAAGGGACAATTAGATGTGGGGCCTGTGATTATTGTAACCATATTATTGAAGTCCCTAGCATAAAATTGGGTACCTATGAAATAGAAGTGGTCTTTTCCCCAGAGTCGTGTACAACCACAGGTGTTGTCTATATGGCTAGATGGTAAAGACTGTAGTTATTTTTATATAGGGAAGACAGAAAGGAGGTTAAATCAAAGGATTTATGAACATTGTTACAGTATTTCTAAAAAAGACGAAAACAATGCATTATATAAGCATATCAGCATAAACCATTCCCACTCATTTAAATTTGGCATTTTAGAGGTGGTTAGTATGGATTTTAGAGGGGGGGATTGGACTAACAAATTACTAAGAGCAGAAGCTAGGTGGCAATTAAAGCTTAATGCCACAGAGGCTCCAGGTATTAATGATTTTATTAGTATCAAGCCTGAACTAAGGTTTAGGGCTACAAAATTATGAAACACTGTTTTTATACTCTTTTTCCTTCTCCACTTATAGTTTTACAAACAGTTGTACAAATAATTTTGAACACCTTTTGTGTAGAATGTGTTTTACCTGCATTTTTGCACAGTTTTTTAAATTGTTATATTATTATGTTTCTATACTCATTTTTTATATACATTTTGATATATTGCCACTTTAAATGTTAAATAAGGCTTAATTGAATTAATTATTTATGGTTATATAAGAAAATGTTACTATGATGCTTTGTTCTGATGAAGTCATTTGACGAAAGCGCTTGACTGACTGTGGATTTATTTTCTTGTGGACCTTTTCATTAAACTGTGTTTTGAGTAGGTCATTTAATGCCATATACATCTTTTTATATGCTATATTAATTTGATTATTGGAAACCTCACTGTATTTAGTCTCGTCTTGTAAATTTTCAAACATTTTAACTTTGTACATAATATTATTCATAATAACTATCCCCCCTCCCTTGTCGGGTCTCATAACTCTTACTTGTTTATTTTCTTTTAACTTACATAAGCTGTCCTTCTCACTATTAGTTAAATTTGGAGAGAACCTATAATTCAACAAGTTATCATGTTCTGTGTGGTTCTCCAAATTCTTTAACTGGGGGTGTAATAGAGGGTAAAATACACTTGCTATTTGCAAATATGTGTTTTTGTTAGTTCCTATACTTTTCCCTTCAAATAACAACTGAAAATTAATTTTCCTCAAATACATTTTTAAATCTATTATGGTCTTACTAATATCACATTTATGGATTGTACAAAGTTTAAACCTTTGGATAGTAATGAAAAATGTTTTTTTTTATTTCAATGTCACTAAAATTCAATAGATTAAAACCCTGGTAGGTATCTTTGAAACCTTCTTGTATAACACAATTTACAATTGTTTCGTTTAATATGTTTCCTCCCTTCCCCCTCCTTTGATTCCACTGATAATTCCCTGGTGATTGATTCTGAATTCTTTTGGATCTCCGGAGGGGGGGGGGATATTCTAAGGGTCTTGCAAGGAAGATACATTTCTCTGGGGGGGGTCTCTATCTCCATTGTAAACCTCATTACCATGTACATTCTGTTCATCCATATATCATTCTTGAGGTTCTATCCTTTCCATATTAAACCTTTGATTGGTCTGTCTGGGTCGGGGGTAATGTGCCTTATTTAAATATTCCTGTCGGTCCCTTTCAGTTTTCTTTTTCTTTCTTATCACAATCTGCTGGCATTTATTGTCTATTTGCTCCCTGACTAAGAAATACTTTTTCTTATGTTCTACAATAGTGAACATAAGATCATTTATAATATGTTCATTCACTTTGTTAATACTTTCCATAAGCAAAACCATATGTCTTTCATTATTTTTATAAGGGCTTTCATTAAATCCATACCCCATCCATTAAACATATCTAAATCCAAATCCGGTTCAACATTATTTGGAAATTTCCAAACTCTCAAACCTTTAGGAACTATATCCTTTTCAATACATTCCTTCAAGTATACATTATCTAGTTCTAAGCTTCTATATTTGTATAGCAAGTCATTTAACAATTTAATATTTTCATCATATGAATGACCAGATGCTACACTTTCTGTTTCTGTAAAGTTAAAATTAGGTTTTCGCCTAGCCAAGCATTTAAAGACATTTGGCTAGTTACATTGTTAACATTACAGTCACTTCTTTGTAAAGAAGTGTTAGATACTTGACTAATTCTGTTATTGTCATTGGTCACCTCTTTGTAAAGATGTGTTGGATAATCCTACATTGTGGTTCACAATCCGTTCGTTTCGTTTGTTATCACTCGAATCGGCAAACACCCTCGGAAAAACACAACTGTTCTCTGGGCTTTTCCTCAATACATTACTTGATTTACTTGAATTAACTGAAGAAAGTCCCATTCCATCTTCCGAAACCACTCTCCTAGTTGAGCGTGGCTTAACCGCTTTCTGGTTTCCTGGTATCATACAAGAATGCGTTGTCAGCGTGTGGCATAGTGGAGTAAGCACTCCCACTAATTGAGTCAATTGCTTCACAAGCTTGGATACCTCACCGCTTCCACTGTCCATCAATTCGGAAGTCCCTGCCATGCTCATGGATCCATGCATCCTTATAAATCCAGTAACCACACAAAAGGAAAGTGCTGTATAAAACAACAAACTCAGTGCATCAGCACTACGATATCACCATAAAGCAACAGCAGGCAAAATCGTCACAAAAAATTTATTGTAGCAGCAATGAAGGTAATCCAAAGTACATTAATGCCAGAATCATATACTATACGTTTTCATCTCAACTTCATCAGATGTCATTACAACACATCCAACTTGTTTAAATACCCTAACGTATTTCACCTTTTGCACCTATTTTAGGTGTTAAAGAATTAAATATGGGGGTTACACTTGATAATAGAAAAGAAACAAAAAATGATAAGGACATGTATAGTTCAGCTTTTATTACAGATTTTAGCAGTGATTCTAAAATTATATGGCAAGTCATAGAACAAGAGTTAACCAAATTTGGTAAATTGACAGATTTAAAGTTAAAATTTGATACACTTTTTAAATGTGTTTTTAGGAGAGGGTTCAATATAAAAGCTATCTTGGAAAGCCACCACCAAAATAAAAGAATGACAAACAAATGTAGGGTGGGGACTTTTAAGTGTGGCAGGTGTAGTCAGTATTCTTACATACATAATAAAGAGTCTATTAACCTAACTTCGAGACACAAGATTATTACAGCTAAACAGTACAGTAATTGTGAGAGTACAGGCATAGTATATTTAGTTCTGTGTGTGTGTCAAGCATTTTATGTAGGAAAGACAGAAAGAAAGTTAAAAAGAAGAATATATGAGCATTTAAATGCTATACGCACACAGAACATTAATAACGCACTATACAAACACAGTATACAATGTGATACTGTGAATTATAAATTTTTAGTATTGGAAGAAATTCATAAAGATGTAAGAGGTGGCATGTGGGAAACAAAAATCGAATATAGAGAATTATACTGACAAATATACTTGGAAGCCAGTAAATTCCCTGGATTAAATGATGCAGTATCCCTAGCCCCAGTTCTTAAATTAAGGGCAGCTAGACTCTAATAATTAATTGTTTTAATAATAGTAAATTTTATACACATAATACAATGCTTTAATTGCATTTTTAAACAAAATTTTTTTGTACTATTTATTGTGTTTTACCTGGTTTCTAATATTTAACACCAGAGGGAGCTCTTACAAAGAAAGATTTATTAACATTTCATTTATAGATATGGATATTTTAAAATCAATTTATTTATTAAAAGGTTTTAATATAGTGTATTTACAATGTGATTTTGGCATATGAAATGTACTAATATATTAAAATATATACATTTTAAATTTTGATTTTAAAGTACGGGAGTTTAACAAAGGCAGCAGCTTTTATTGGTGGATTTGAAATACATTAGGGTATTTAAACAAGTTGGATGCATTGTAATGACATCTGATGAAGTTGAGACAAAAACGTATAGTATAGGATTCTGGCATTAATGTACTTTGGATTACCTTTATTGCTGCTACATTAAAATTTTCATGAAGATTTTGCCTGCTGGTCCTTTATGGTGATATCGTAGTGCTGATGCACTGAGTTTAACATACAAAGCTATGTCAAACCCAGAGCTGTTGGACATGTTACACTTAAAGAAATCCCAATCCCTCTGAGCTATACACTCTAGGGACCTAAACCTTTTCATCAAAATAAACAGAACATGCTGGAGGGATAGATTCCTGTCCCAGAGACTTCCCATACTCTGGAACAGACTACCTATGTCAAACAGAGCTCCTCATTAGCACTCTTCAAGAAAAATCTTGATGATTGGATGGGAAATAGGAAATTCACCCTGGGGATCACCTCTGTGGCTCTGCTTGACAGGAGCACAGGAAAATAATTTTCTTGGGTGGCGAAAGCCAAGGTACCTTTTTGGCTAGGCTTATATAGGCCCTAGGGCCAATAGCCTAGTACCTACTTATGAACCTATTTCTGCAAGAGTTTCCTCCTTTTGTTGTACAGTATGTTTATGGCAGGTGGCCACAACATTGGCATCCTTTTTTTGGATGGGGAGCATCTTGGTTCACTATTCGATGGCACGATTCATGCATGAGTGGATGTGCTCATACAGTGCCTTCATGTATGATTCAGCAGTTGTCCTTTTAGTTCCCTTCTGCATGGGTGTCATGATGTTAGTCACATCTGACATGTGTAGCATGACATTGGCTTTGGAGATGTGTTACAGAGGTGTCCTTACTGGGGTGTGGGGGAGGGATGTTGATGTTAAGGGTGATTAGCTCATGGGCATACCTGACCACCAATGGGGTGACCATAGGTGCAGAGCATTGATGTCCCATGTTGGTAATGGCCAGGTCTAGGGTATTTGAGCCCCTGGTGGAGCTATGGGTTACATGATCCAGGGCATTGGGAATTATGACTTCCAAGAACCGTTGGGCACACGTGTTGGTACACACGTAGTTTTCCCAGTTAATGGCAGGGTAGTGTAACTCACCCAGTATTAGGGTGTTTGCTTGTATCATGATATTTCACAGTATGTTTCAAAGGCTGTAGTGGGTATCATGGGGCATGGTGGGGGATCTGTAGAAAGCTATACAATGTAGAATGCAGTCTAACCTAATGTTAGTTTCACCGGAGGCATTTCATACCCATTCTGTTGGGCAAGTAGCCTGATGGTGTGATATCCTTGGTGAATATGGACACTCCTCCACCTTTATTGTTTTGGTCCTGGTTTGGTGGCCAACAGGTGTGGTGAGAGCTGTACCTGGTATTGCAGGGGTGCTCTCTGGAGGCTTGGATCAGGTCTCTGTTACTACACAGTTATCAATCTTCTCCATTTGTAGGTGTGCTTAGTGACTGAATGGCCAAAATAAATTGCTTCCTGCACACTCACTACCAAACACACACACAGAGTTTCACACTTGCCATGTCTGGGGATAGAGCTCCTACCTAACTAGTTTATCATGGGTCTATATTAGCAGACTGAAAACTGTAGTGAGTGAACCACAGTTGAGCAACACATAAAGAGCAAAAGCCGGAACATCAAAACCGGTAAACAAAACAAGTAAAACACGTAAAGTGTTACTAGGTGTTTTATGCAGGGGGGCAAGCCCCTCGTCACACACCCATACCCCCGCTATTTAAATATACCAACTCCGAGATCACAATCCATTGAAGTAAAGGGAAGAATTCCCTACGGCGATCTCCATTCATTCTTTTGATATTCCCCACATTTGCTCATTTTGTGTCGCTCAAACGGGATTCGCGCAATGCAGTTTCCGTTCAAGTAATATAGACCCGTTTATCACACAACAGCATTACGCAGTTATATGATGTGCCACAGATATTATTGGGCTACTCTTTCCCCAAAGGTGTATTTCAAAGTGAATGACATCAGCAGGCTTGCCAAAGAAGGATACTGGAGGTTGTAGTGACTGTGAATGGCCTCAAAAACATTGCTCTCTACACAGACTAACAAACACTTGCCATGAGTGGGAATAAAACTCCTACCTAACTAGTTTATCACACTACAACATTAGGCAGTTATAGGACACGTCACGGAGATTACTGGGCTACATCTTCCCCAAAGGTGTATTTCAAAGTGAATGACATCAGCAGGCTTGCCAAAGAAGAGCACTGGATGTTGCAGTGACTGTGAATGGCCTCAAAAGCATTGCTCCCTACACAGACAAACTAACACACACACAAACATCCACACTTGCCATGTCTGGGAATAGAACTTCTACCTAACTAGATTATCACACTACAGTATTACGCAGTTATAGAACATGCCATGGAGATTGCTGGGTTACTTCTTCCCCAAAGTGAATGACATCAGCAGGCATGCCAAAGAAGGGCAGTGGAGGTTGTAGTAACTGTGAATGGCCTCAAAAGCATTGCTCCCTACACAGACAAACACACACACACACACACACACACACACACACACACACACACACACACACACACACAGTTGCCATGTCTGGGATTAGAACTCCTATCTAACTAGTACATCACACTACAGCATTACGCAGTTATAGGACATGCCACAGAGATTAATAGGCTACTGCATCCCCAAAGGTGTACTTCAAGGTGAAGACATCCACAGGCTTGCAATAGTAGGGCAATGGGAAGGGAGTGTGTATGCATGGGCCATAACCCATTCATCTAGAGGCAGACACACCACACTCAGACACACACAGGTTTATATTCCACAGGTTTGTGTATAAAACTGCTAGATGACTACTGACTTGTACAGTCATGTTGCACAGTTAGCACTAGCACCACAGACTTTATAATGCTGAGGGATTCCAGAGGTACTGCGGTGATTGACATTTACACATCATGTGGTTTTAGCCAATTGGCTGTGTGCTGGGTGGGACAGGACTCATGATGGATATCTCTTTGTCACTGTCACTCTCTTCCACATATCTATGTATGTGTACTTTTGGCATATCATAGTGTGTTGTCCTTGGATATATGTGTATATTCCTATCCAATGTGTGTGCAAAGCATGACTGGTGCATAATGAGGAGTGTATGCACTAACATCTGTGACTGTCAGATATGTATGGTCCACTGTTGTTGCCAGACATGGGCTTCATTTGTGAGCATGTCCAGTATGACCTCTCAGTATTTTGTTGTCTGACATAGCCTTCATTTTTCTAAGTGTGAGAGCATGCCCAATATGACCTTCGGTATTGGATGTGTGAATCCATTCCAGGTAGATTTTGCTCCAGTGCAGACTTTTGTGTTCTACACCTACAGCTAGCAAATTGTTTCTGCAGGATATTTGTAGATCAGTTGAAAATATGGGGTCAAATTGGGCAAAGGATAGTGGGTTACTGTAGGTAGTTGTGTCTGTGCTGCTTCTGCTACATGGTCCTGGTGTTAGTAGAGATATTCAGACATGTGTACTGTTATACATTGTGATTTTTTATGTCATCAAGTACTGTCAGGTAGACATATTTGCTTGCAGTGATGTCCTGGGAAATGCAATGTGTATGCATTTGTGTCCAGTATTGTGGTCAAACGCCTACATATTCTTGCAGTCATGCCATTCTGGAGGGGGAGCTGCAGAAACTTGCTGCTGGGTCTGTGTAAATGGCTCAGCACCTTGGTACAGTGGTGGCAGAGGATCCCATACTTGTACATCCATCAACGTGACAGTGTGGACATATCTTGCCATATACAGCTGTACAAATTCACACAGGTTACCCAGAGGCAGAGGTCATATTTCTGGACATTACCCCTACACATTGTGGTTTACAAGAAGGTTTGTAGCCACTCCTTCTTGTGTTTGCAGCCAGGGATAGTATGTGCACACGGCTGAGTTTCGGACTTCACATACTCAATGCTGCCTATGCTCCCATCACCCTCTATTATTCTATCCTTTTCCATACATTATGCAAGCATTCTCTGATATTTTCCCTATAGTTATCACCTCATTACAGCAGTAAACTGGTGTTGGTCCACTGTTCATGCAGTAGAACATGATGGACATGTTACTGTAATTTGTCCACATGGCCTTGCATATGGGTTCTGTGGACTGTGTTATTTTGTTATTTGGGAGTCCATGACATAACATACACTGGTAGTATGGGTGAGACACAGGCTTTTGGCAGAGGACTGTAGGCCATTTGGTAGTGATGCAGGCTAGCTGTAGCAGCCCATTGCATTCTGTCAGACCTACAGTAACAGACTGCAATACAGTATATTCCCCTGGGGTGACATGGTAGATGTGCTAGGTGTTCATGCCAATACTTTCTGTCAGTATTGATCCAGTGGTGTGGATGCTGGCAGGGTCCTGCTTACAGCTAGGGACACACCTGCATCGGACACCTGCTCTGCATGCTGCATTCTTTCGCTATTGCCATACACAGGTAGGGGTCATATTGTACTCATTCCCAACAGCAGGCATATGACCAGAGAGGCACCTGTGGCTGGTGGTTGGGTGAGCTGGGTGCATCTGTGCTATGGATACTACTTGCATCTGACTCACAGATATGCATGGGGCATTCTACTTATGCTGGCTTGTGCAGGGACAACAGTTGTTTCTCAATACATCATTCCTATGGCCTTTGTGGTCTGCCAGTGTTTGACCAGACGACATTGATATTCCCCTACTATAAGCCCAGATAATGTGCTGCAAACCTGTATGTATAATTCCAAGGGTGTGTCCATTTGACAGTTACATATTATACACTGTCTGTCTTGGGTACTTCCCCCTGTGTACTGCTTGTATATCTGGGCTGACAATCATGCCATGTCCATTTTTCAGATGGTGACACATATTACTTCCAAACATTTACAATGGCTTACTGCTAGAATGCGTTATACTGGGAAGCATTGTGTTTAGCACTGCAGTTGTGAGGACTTGGCTCTGTCATCGGCAGTACTGAGCAATGGCCACCAGGACAAACCTCACCGTGCATACATTCTGACCATTGTCACACAATATACAACACACACCAACCTAACACATGCAGACCTCAATATTGTACACATGCTACTATCTATCCTGCTACCTTGGCCAGCTCAGGTAATCTGTGCTCCACTGTTATTATACCTACCCATACATGTTACTACATTTCTACATAGGATTGGGGGGCACACCTGTGTGTTACTACATGTGTGCATAGGAATGGGTGGCACACCTGGCTGTTACTACATTTCTACATAGGATTGGGGGAGGCACACCTAACACGTACACATTTGCTATGACTGTACTGGTATGTCAGGTACTCCATTTCATTCTGCATTCTAACATATCTTGCTGACTAGAGGCATATCAGTGTACTGCAGGTCTTAGGTCTGATTGATCTACATTTCAGTTTCTGACTTCTTATCCTCCAGAACTAAAATCCCACTGCCTGACCTGTTGAAGTCTGTCTGTGTAGGCTTGGGGGGGAGGTTACCCAGAGCCATAAATCAGAGGCCTTAGCACAGTCTTTGTTTGTGTTTGTCTCCACCTGTCCTGCTGGCTGAGACTGTTGTTGGGTATGTGAGCCTCCCTGACTGGCATGTGTGTGTCATATGGACACATATGTGGCCCAGCACATTTCCTGCAGTGGGTTTTGTCACCATGTGTAGTACAGGCTACTATGGTGACACCAATAATTGTTTCAGATCTCATGCTGCCACTATAGGTATCTGCTATCTGCTGGCATCCCATTCAGCCACCCGATTCCCTTGCATGTTCACATCCATATCATAGATACAAGTAACAACACATACTACTCCATTCGGCAATTGGTAGGAAGAGTGACTTATCTTGTGGCTGTGCCAGGCCAGTATTGAGGATGGTGCTGGAGGGCTGCCTATGTTGGATGCACATAGTACACTCCCTATACATGGTTGAGCACAGGTAGTGTCATGTTTGGCATCTCTGTTACTGTGTGCACGAGTCAGAAAGACGTGTCATTCCCTGGGTCCCTCTGTGTCAGTGTATATGCTATGCTTTGCCTCTTTGTGAAGGCCAGGGCATACTGGGCATACCTCTTTCTGTCTACTGAGGCAGGCTCAGGTTGTTCCTCCTACAAGTCACTATGTGCCTGTGCATGCCTTGGCAATGGTGGGGGCTGTGTGGCCCTGCCCCATGCTTTTCCTGCTGCAGCTGTTTCCACAGGATCATATTGTGCAACATGGCACATACAATGACAATTTGAGTACATGTAGCTGGTGAGTACTGCAATTCTCCACCGGATATGTCCAGGCACCAGAACTATGACTTGAGCATCCCAAACACATGCTCTATTATAATTCTGGTCTGTGCGTGTGCTTCATTATGGAGCTCTTGTTTGGGTGTCTGTGCATTTCTGATGGGTGTCATTAGCCACAGCTCCAGTGTGTAACCAGCATCCCCCACTAGGTGACTGTAAGGGATGTCTCCATTGGCAAATCTCTGGTACAGCTGTGTCTGATGCCAGATGTGGGAGTCATGATAGCTTCCAAGGCAGCCAGCGCACACATTCATTATAATGCCTTGGGCATCGCACACAACCTGGCAGTTGATGGAGGGGAAGTCCTTGCAGTTGATGTAGATCCTACACTGCTCACCAGATGGTGCTTTGATGCATATTTACGTGCAGTCTATAGCACCCACTACCTCAGGGTATTCTGCTACTTGGTGGAAGAGAGGCATATTGCTGGTCAACACCTCACAGATGTTGGGAAAATATAAATGCTCACTGGCATGTGCTGACATGGCATTCAGGAGCTGGTGGAGTACCCTGGATGCTGATGATTGTGAGATCCCCATGATATCCCCAGTTGGCCTTTGGAAGGTACCTGTGGCTAGTATTCTTAGGCCTACACATACCTTGGTATCCACTGGGATGGGTTCCCCTCTGTTAGTTCTGTGTGTCAGGTGTGGCTGGCACAGCTCAACAATTTGCTGTAGGAGGTCCCTGTCCACCCAATAGTGCTCCGCTATCTCCAGCTCATGTAGCCCCTGGTAGGTTACCCTGGGTCTGTACATTCTTCTTCATCTCCTCACTGTGGGTTGGTCGACAGCATTCTCATCCTCACCACCCTCAGCCTCTTCCACATGTTCATAGGTTCATAGGGAGGTACTAGGCTATCTGCCCAAAGGCATTTATAAGCCTAGCCGAAATGTGTTGGCTTTCACCACCCCTTTAGATTAGTGCCCTGTGCCTCTGTTCAGCAGAGCCATTGAAGTGATCCCTGGGGTAAACTTTCTGTTTCCCATCCACTCGTCAAGGTTTCTCTTGAAGTGGGTTAGCGAGGAGCTCTGCCTAATGTAGATTGGAATCTTGTTCCAGAGCATGGGAAGTCTCTGGGACAGGAATCTATCCCTCCGGCATGTCCTATTTATTGTTGTGGTGAAGTTTAGATCCCTGAAGCATGTGGCTTGAGGGGATATGGTTTTCTTTAGGTGGAGCATGTCCATCAATTCTGGGTTGGACATGGCCTTGTATGTCAGGCAGAGATCACCTCTGAGTAGGCAGTATGTAACTGAGTACAGCTGGAGTTTCTTCAGTCGAGGTGCATAGGGCATCTGCTTGAGGCCAGTGATCCTCTTGGTGAGGTACTTATGTGGTCTTTCCAGTTGTTGAAGGTGTCCTGTAAAGTACATCCCAAATGGGGCATTGTTATCTATGGTGGATCTGATGAGTGATGCGCAGAGGGGCCCAATGACCTCTTTCGATCTGGATGCAAACACTTTTGTGATTAGGTGGGCCACATAGAAGAATTTTCTAACCACTTTGGCAATGTGATTATCAAAAGAGAGTTTACTATCTACTTGGGTCCCCAGATCTCTTATTATGTCTTCTGTATTTAGGGGGCTACCACCTATGTGGTAGTTTGTGTGTACTTTGTTTTTTCCAAAGGGGATGACTATGCTTTTTTTGGCATTTAGCTTGAGGCCATGGTTTTGACACCAGGTATCTGTCTCAGTGAGACCCTTTTGGAGGATGTCTGTGTCAGCCGGAGAGTCAATTATAGCCCCTAGTTTACAGTCATCTGTGAACATAGTCAGCCATAGTCCTCCTGTGCTTGCCTGTACCTCTAAGAAGTATATGCTGAACAGGAGGGGTCCTAGGACTGAACCCTGGGGAACGCCACTTGTAACCGGTTTAGAGTCAGACCTAGCTCCCACAACTCTTACCATGTGAATTCTGTCCATGAGCCAGTTGGCAACCCATCTCATGACATAGGGATTTATGTTCAGGCTGGTGAGCTTGTCTATAATACCTGAGTGGGGAATGGTGTTGAAAACCTTTGTGAGGTCTAGGTAGGCTGTGTGGACCACCTTTCCCTCATCTGTAGCCTTGGTAACTGTCTCAAAGAAGTCCACCAGGTTTAGGAGGCATGATCTGCCCTTAACAAAGCCGAACTGGGTAGAGTCCAGTGTTTGGGGGTTCCCAATGTCTCTGTTAATGAGATTCATGATGATGTGCTCCATAGCTTTGCAGACCAAGCTAGTCTGGCTTATAGGGCGATAGTTCCTGGGGTCCGTTGTGGTTCCACCTTTGTGGAGTGGAATAAGCATTGCTGTGCGCCACTCTGTGGGCACATAACCTGTGGACAGGTTGAGTTTAAACAGTGTGTTTAGGTGAGGGGTTAGTTCATCTTTGAGCTCATGTAGGACACAGCCTGGGACACCATCTGGTCCCATTGATGCTCTGTTTTTGGCTTTGGAGAGTGCTGTTTTAACCTGAGTGTCTGTGATTTCAGGGACACTACATTCTTCTGGTATAGTTATGGGCCCTTTTGGGGGTGAGAGGTGGGTGAAGTTTGCACTGAACCTGTCTGCCAGGATATTGGCTATATCAGTCGGTTCAGTGTATTTTGTGCCATTCTGCACTAACTCCGAGCAGATCTGAGAATTGCCACTTAGATTCTTGACATAGCTAAAGAATGCCTTGTGGTTATCTTTGGAGTCCATGGCAATTTTTTTTTTAAACTAGCCTTGGATGATTACATGAGGGAACATAGTTTCTTGCTGATACTGATCAGGGATGACTTTCCTTTTGGGATTTTACTCTTTTCTGTACTAGTTTCTTCCTTCTGTTGTATAGCTTGTTTATGGCAGGGGTCCACCAGACTGGTTTCCTTTTCTTGGAGGAATGAGTCTTGGTTTTGTTTGGGATAGCATGATCCATGCATTCTTGTAGGTGCCCATAGAGTACATTAGTAAAGGATTTTGCAGCTTGGACAGCATTATCCTTTAGCATGGGGGCTTTGAAACTTCCTACCTCGGTCTTAAGTAATGTGAAGTTTGCTTTTGAAACATTTTTCATGGTGGTTTCCTTGACCGGGGGTGGTGGCAGAATGTGGATATCCAGAGTGATTAGTTTATGGTCAGATCTAACCAGCGAGGGGTTGACCTCTGGTGTGGAACACCGGTCGCCCATGTTGGTGATGACCAGGTCCAATATGTTGTCACCTCTGGTGGGGGGTGTTGACCAGTTGATCCAGTGCATTTGAGTTTATAAATTCTAGGAAATGTTGGGCAAGGGAGTTTGTACTTGAATAGCTCTCCCAGTTAATGTTTGGGTAATTGAAATCACCCAGTATCAGGATATTTGGTAGGACCTTTATGTTTCCCAGTGTTTCCCGGAATGTGGAGTGGGGATCCTGGGACATGGTGGGTGATCTGTAGCAAGCTATAATTTGAATAGCAGTTTTGCCCATTGTTAGTTGCATGTGGATGATCTCTGAAGCATTGTACTCTGCCACTAACCTGGAGGTGTGGTATCCTTGTTGAATATGGATACTCCCCTGCCTTTTCTATTTCGGTCCGGGTTTTGTGGATGAAATGTATGGTATGAGTTGTAGCCTTGTAGTGCTGGGGTGCTCTCTGGAGCCTTAAACCAGGCTTCTGTTACTGCACATATATCGATTTTCTCCATACTGAGGAGTGCCTTGAGTACGTGCATTTTGAGGTTTAGACTTCTGGAATTGAGTAGCATTACCCTCAGTTTTTTGTTACTTGTGCTATTTACGGCGGTGGGTTTGCCTTTTGAGGTTTGCCTAAAAAAGGCACTATGGGGGTGGCAAGAGCCTTGGTCAGTATTCAAAAGCCTAAAGGTGACAGGTGCAAGCCGTCTCTAGTGAAGCAGCGTGGGTTGTCAAGCATGTCATCCCAGGCTGACAGACACTGGATCCCCTTTGAATGACATCAGAAGTTTAGCCAATTGTTGAAATTGATAACTTTTTCTCTATACCATCGTATCATTCTCGGTGAGGGCAGGATCCTACTCAGGGTCAGGGTCATACTGGCCTGGGCTACGTGATTAGAGAGCTACTCCATGCCTCTTTTCATGTAGTCCAGGGAGGTACGACAAAGGTCATTCACACCAACATGGACAATGACAGAGTCATATTTGTACTTGTTCTGGAGTGACCTGAGTGCTTGTGTTATGTGGCGGATCCTGGCACCTGACAGGCAGCTAACAGTAACCTTCTCCTTGTTCAGCCTAGTGAGTGGGACGCAGTGTGCCTGACTATAGAGTCACCTATTACTAGTGTGTTGGGTATGTTATTTTGCCTTAAGGGCTGTGATTGTGTGGTACACTGGTTTTGTGAAGTATGTGTTTCATGGTTTGTGTTGGGGGGTGGGGGTTGCTTAGCTGTCTGCTTTGGAGGTCTCTGTTGCTTTTGCAGATTTTTATTTAGAGCTTCCGAGTATGTTTTAGTGTATTTATGTGTGTTTTTTGCCAGTGCTGGTTTCATAGGTCTATGTGAGACTGGTAGTGTGATGCAAGTAATTCCCTTCTCCTATTGACTGCCTGGTCCTGTCTTGAGTTAAGAGAGCTTAGCCTCCAGTTTGACTGCATAATTGCATCTCTCGCATGTATTAGTGTTTGGTGAAGGAGGAGAGGGTTGTCTGTGTACATGAGGCAATTGTAACATTGCCTCAAAATGCTATGTTGATGAATGACATTGAATCTGAATTACCAATTTAATATTCTTAGTAGAGACTGAAATTTTATTCAAAAACTCAAACAAATGATTCAAAAACTGTTTTGTGTCTCTTAATACATTACTATTCTTATTCACTATAGCTCTGAACATTTTTTCCAAGTATATTGATATGGGCTCAGTTGCCCAATTTCTGCCTGAAACTATAGGCCTCAAGGGAGGATACTCAGGATCTTTATGTATTTTAGGGAGTCCTTGAATGACAGGGATCAAGGGCTTTTGTACTATAAAATAACTACAACTCTCCCATAATTTGATTCTCAATTAAACAGTCATATAACACTCTCTCCAAGTTCCTTAATAAGTTTTTTCATTTTTTGTGCACTTGTGACTTCATAAATATTAGCATCATTCAACATTTCCCTCATTCTTTCATCATAGTAGTGTTTGTTCATGACCATTACTAGCCCACCTTTGTCCACTGGTTTGATAATAATACTTGTATCGTCCCTTAAATCATTTAAAGCTTCATATTCATCCTTTGACATATTTTTAAAACATGCAGTTTGTTTCTTATCTAATACATCAAACAGCTCCTTTTCACATAGACTGGTAAAAACCTCTACTATCAGGTGACTTGGAGGAACGAAAGTGCTGGGTTTTCTAAAAACACCCATCTCACTATCCCTCTATCACCGAACATAAGTTTAAGAAAAACATTTCTGCTAAATAGCTTCAAATCTAAGATACAGTCAGTTACCTCTGTATACTGTGCCAGTATAAATGACAAATCCCTGTTCAGCAACCTCAGTTCAACTTGTGTCAATGTCCTGGATGAAATGTTCCATACTAGGGATTCTTTATTCCCCTGTTGTGCCAGCTCTTTTTTAATGTCCATTCATTGGATGTCTTTCGCGGACCTCTCCTTTTGAATCAGCCCCTGCTCCGAGATCTGCCTCTCACTCCCTCTCATTGGACCAAGGCTAGATGGATAGGGAGTGTATGAAAAACCTGCTTTTACAAGGCCTGTATGCTGTTTGGTAACCCATTCACCATTCCTGGAGATGGAGATGAACCTGTTTCCATATTGACAGCCAACACTTCCGACATTTCCCCATTTCGCCAGCTTGCTTTTTGAGCCCCCACCTTCCTCATATCTGATGTCAGAGCTCCCTCTGGTGGCGAACTAGTGGTTTCTTTTGGTCTTGCTCCTAGACTCTTTTTTTTTTATTTCCTCTTTCTTCTCTGTCTTGGCCTAGGCCTATTGGCAGCAGCAGCAGTAGCACTGCCTGCAGCCTGTAGCACATACAAACAGAGTTAAGCAGCAGCAGTTCCTGACATTCTGTCTGTGTAGGCTTTCTGTGTCTGTACTCCACTACTTTTGAAATCCACAGGAAAAAACAGCATGGAATCTAAATGGTTACTTCATAACTTCTTGAATAGCTCCACCAGATTGGTTGATTGGCATGCAATTCAGCTGTGTATGCTGTAATTAGCATCTGTGAAATATAGCCTAGACAGATGCAATCCATTCATAAACTACTCCATTATAAAAAGGCAAATGTTTAGTTAACCAAACTGATTGTGGGAACACTTGCTACATGTTCAGCAAAGCAAAATATTTCCCAAGCTATCCTTACAGAGGAGTATTGAACTCCATCAGGTATGCTGTCATTTGTTTACCTACATAATGCATATGCCGGAATATATTAATGAATAATGTGAAGCAGAGCCTTTTACAATGTTATCTGTATGCATTAGTTAGAATGGTACTGATGGCATGGCCATATTTCTCAAGCCATTTCAGAGATACAAATGACTGACAATACATGAAAATAGTAAGCTGTGTGATACATATGTACAACTGTTTCAGGGACAGGTCCTTTGAATGCATGTTTAGCATTTCAAATATGTTTTATTAGCACAATGGTTAATGTGCCTGTTTTTTAGTGGGTGGGGGAGCAAAGCTAAGTTACTGTTATGTCATAAACTCGAATGGGCTGCTCTTTTGGGGGGAGCACAGTTGAGTTACTGCTATGGCACATACAAGGATATGATGCCCTTGCTACTCTCCTTGTTTTGTACCCCACCTGTTGTTAGTATTTCACATCTGTCATATGTGTTATGTTTTTCCAGTGGGTACTAGTGACTGCCTACCTTTGCTTTATCTGGTAACAGTTACTTTGTAGTTATATGATAGTTATGTGTATTATCATTTTGTTGTCTTTTAGGATTGAAAATGTCATTGAGGTGCAGACCCCTCTTCAGTGAGGCAGAGAACACAATCATAGAGGATGTGCTGCATCAATATGGTGCATTTCTTCTTGGAAAGGGACATCCCAATATACCAGAGAGGCTGAGACTATGACAGTAGATCGTTGCAAACATAAATGCTATGGCCATCCACAGCCATACTTTTGAGCAGGTGCACTACAAGGCCACTTACATGATCATAGGTGCACGGAGGCATGCAGCTGCTGGTGCCCAAGACCAGAGGGTAACTGGGGGTGGGCCTGCTGCAGAACCACTTCTCACTCCCAATGAATAATTCCTAGCGAATCTTCTACAACAGGACAACTCACAGCAGAGTGGCCCACAATATGTGATTGATGTGGGTGCCCCTCCTTCTCAGTCCCAGGAAAAGCATCCAAGTAGGCTTTGCTATATGACCAGTTGAATACTGTTGTATAGTAAAATCATTGAAATAAAAGTTTTCGTGTCACATGTCTGTTTTGGGGTGTGAGGGTTGAAGATATGTGCAGTGATAAGCCCAGTTTGGGGTTTTCAGCCACATTCTTGTAGAAGTAACACGTCATGCAGATTGACAGGAGCAAATGTAGTACCCCTGTCTTACTGTTAAATGTGATGATATTGGCCTTACTTACTTAACTTATTTCAGGACTATCAGGAATCCAGCAACGTATGCCTTCTGTGGATAGTAAGCCAAATCAAGTTATTTCAGTACTACAGATCAATTTCTAGAAATATAGTGGTCATTTTAGGCCTGCTGTGTGTATTGCTGTATTTTATGTAATTGTGGCAGCACTGTTAGTTGTTTAGCATATATTTCATCATAGTAGTGCAGGTATTAAAGTATGCCTCTGTTTCTCCATTTTTATCACAGGTGATCATGACAGTGGGAGTGCAGGCTCTGTGCCACCTAATGTCAGTGTCTCATCAGACACTGATGATGATGGTGGCAAAACTGAGGCACAATTGGAGGGTGCCGAGGTTGAATCTGACGCAGAGGTTGATATCCAGCCACTCCCTTTCTTTTTCCTTAGACACTGTCAGTAGGGTTATGCCTACCCAGTCCACTGAACCCACAGATATAGGACAGGTGGAGTGCAATGACATTAAGCAGAAAAGTGTGGCTCCTGTGGCTTCAGTGCCAGTTGAGTCTAGCCATAGCCAAAGTGTTGATGAGGTGCCATACAGGAGGGTTGTTAGGGGTGCTCAGGGGTGAGTGCTTGCTGCAGGTGTCTCTTCCCATGTCCACAATGTATGTTTAGGGCCATCTTGGAGACACAGAATCATTCAGAAAGGCACTCCAGACAAATGCTCAGGGCTGTGGATGTAGAACAATCTGACATGTGATGTATGACTGCCTCCACCATGTGTAATACAGTATAATGCTTTGTTTTTCCTGAACCTCACCAGACACATGCAGCAGCTGGATAGACCACAGGGCTTTATCATTAAGATAGCACAGGACCTACAAACCATGCCTTGATGTATGTGGGTAGATTAAAAGACATGTCACTGCCATCTGTCTGGTATTGCATTACATTGTAACTGTTATTCTAAACCTATTACTTTTGGTTTAAGCACTTGGGCTTCAGGACAGTTGTCTTACATTAAGAAGGTTTGTAGTCTACACTTTTTTGGGAGGAGGGTAGCCTCTGCTCTACTGAGCTGGGAATTGCTAGTTGAATGTTTATTGTGGCTGTTGTTCTAAGTCTCTTTGTTATGGTTTAAGCACTTGGCCTCCAACTAGTTAGCTTCCATTAGGAAGGTTTGTGGTGTAGACTCTTGTGACAGGGGAGGGTAGCCTACACCCTTCTACACTTCTGGAAATTGCTTGTTGAAGGCTTATTCTGTCTGTTATTCTGAAAGTGTCTTAGTTCTGGTTTAAGAACTTGGGTTCTAGACCACTTATTTCACACTAGGAAGGTTTGTTAGCTACACTGTTGTTGGAATATTCTACTGAATTGCTGTTTTATTTAAACTGTTTGTTCTTCTGTTGTGATTGCAATTTTCTGCACTTTGGATTCTAGTACTTCTGCATTTTATAGCATAGGCTCGATTCAGGCTTGCTGAATCTAGAGTGCTTTGTATCAATAGATCACTAAAACCAGCCCTCTTATATTAAGAAGGCCCCCCTGCACCCTTGTGGCAGAACTGTGCAGCCAAGAACTCATCTGAATTGGGGACTGCTGGAATAAGATTCACTGTTGGCCTTTCCCCTTGTTTACTTTTTTAAAAATAGTTTAACTTCACTTATATTCTAGCATTGTGTTTTGGGGGGGGGGTTGCACTCAGTTTACCATAGTTGCTCAGAGCTTGCACTGCTTCCCTGTGAGCAACTCAGTTGTGCAGTGTGAAGCTTTGACACATTTGTGTAACCCTACCCTCCATAGAATGCATACATACATAAATACATGCATACAAATATTTCAAGCATGTGCATTAATGCCCTTCTAGCTTGTCAATATACCAAAACACTTGTTCCCATAATAAGTGTCTAGGCTGTTCTTAAAGATATCTAAACTAGTGACTGCTTTAATGTAATTTGGTAGTCTGTTCCATTCATCATCTACTCTGTCAGAGAACCAATTAGTATACTTCTCATTCCTATAGAATCTTTTTTAATTTTTCCCAAGTCTTTTGGGTTTCTAATACCATGATGGGAATGGACCCCATTCCTACGTCAAAGTATAATTAAAGTTCAAGAAATTAGTATTGCTTCAATCACTGATGTTAGCCAGAAGTGCTCTTCGTAGCACCCGCAATGTGCCTAGTAATGAGTCCTTCTGCAATTCTTATGGGGTTATATACATTGGTAACATATCTAAATACGATTGTAGATTCTTTTTTATAGCACCCATTGTCCTACTACTTTTGGAACTGTGTATCTTTCTTCCACATTGCTCTCATTTCTGCCTGCAAATCCTGATAGTGTATGCCTTTGTATCTCTCTGTACACAAGACACAGTAGTCACTGGGTGTGGTGATTTCAATGATCAATGCTACTTTGGTCTTGTTTTCATGGACCACTATATCCGGTTTTCTAGCATCTATTTTTTTGAACTGTTGGTAATGGGTGATCACATGTGATGTAGACTTCAATATTTTCTATGATGTTTTGTGGATCATGTTTCCAGTGTTTTTCAGCCACTTCAATACTATAATGTTTGCACAATCCCCAGTGCAACAATCTTGCCACATTATTATGCCTTTCAGTATACAGTCCTGCCATTAGTATGTCACAACCAGCAACTAGGTGTGCAACTGTTTCCAATTCTGTTTTACAAAACCTATATTTGCCTGTTTCTCCCACATGTTCAATGGACTTTGTAAACCGAAGTGTACATAGCCCACTATCTTGGGCTGCCATACTTCTAAATAAGTTGTCTGATGATATTCTAGTACTTTTTGATGACTCCAAATATTCCCAGAGGTAGTTGTCTCTAAATGCCTTATATACCTGAATAAGATCTCCTCTTAGATATCTGTAAGACACACTGTACACGTTCAGATATTTCAGTCTTTCATAATAACTTTGCCCTTGGTATATTTCCACTGTATTCTTTACAGTTTACTCATGCTTGTTTTCTTATAGGGTTTCTATATTGTTATTTCATACTCAGGTTTGTTGCTAATGTATCTAACAAACAATGACTTCATCAATTTTGACTCCCTAGACTTTATAAACCTTTTTATACAACATATAATTCTATAAATATCATTAACCAATTGGTTGATATGATTAGAAAAATTCATAGCTGGATCTACCCATATACACAGGTCCTTAAATGAGTCTACAGTTTCAATCACTGTGTGCTGTATTAAATATTCACCTTTTAATTTATGTCTCACAAATCTGATATGCTTAGTTTTTGATGTATTTATCAGCATATTATTCTCCTGTGCCCAAATGGTCAATTTAGTCAAGTTATTTGGCAGACATGCCTTATCTGTAACACATGTAATCAGTTTACCCAATTTCAGATTGTCTGCATATAGACTGTAGAACACCTCAGATGAAAATGTTAGGTCTGAAAGATACACCCCCAGATTCTCTAAAGCTTGCACGATGTGCAAGATTGGTGCAGGAGCTCCAGCAGGCAATATGTCTGCCTTGAGAGTCAGGAACAGCCTGCAGCGGTGTGCATGAGTGCTCCTGCACGAATCCTGCACAGACTAAGCCCTTGTATGCAAATCACCCCATTTGCAGGAGAAATCTATGCAAATGAGGTGATTTTGCAATCCAAGAAGCTTACAACCATCTGTGCAGGACTAGTGCTATCTGCAGAAATGTACTCAGTTAGTAACTGAGTACATTTCTGCAAAATCCATAACGGAGCTGTGACAGCTCCAAATAAAGGCTGCATATCATGTAGTATGCATGCCAATGGCCAAGTATAAGGCCATTGGCATTGCAAACAGTAAAATAAATAAAAAAATCAACTTTTTTGTTTTTAGCCGATCTTGGCTGTTTAAGCATAGGGCAGTGGCACGCAAATGGGATCAGAGGGAAAATAACACAATGAACCTAAATTAAGCATCCTAACTAAAATCAGTATTCTTCCATTCAAGTCAGTGGCAGGCAGAAGACAACATGGCCAGTGAGTAGTGGTTGCTAAGGGAGGAGGCTCAGTGTGAGACATGTAACTATGCATTAGCAGGCAATCCTATGCAGATGAGGGGAAGGATAGTGAATCCTAGTCTTCCCCAGCATGTGAGTCAGGTCCCAACAGTGTAAGAGTAGTAATAGCTTGATACAAGCCTAGGAGTTAGGTGACATTATGGGGGGGGGGGTGTCAGGCATACTGTAAGTGGATTGGAGCCCTGTGGTTCGGGTTTGCTCCTAGCTTAGCACAGCTAAGCTAGGGGGTGTGTCTAAACCTGCCTAGCACTCTTTACAATGCCTAAGTGGGTGTGCGCACCGCACACTGGGTTTTAAAGGCAGAAAACAAAAGTTAAACCAAGAAATAGCAGTACTGTGCACATTTGAGCACTCTGTTTGTGCGGCGTGCCCCCCGGGCTTAAACAGGAAGGCAATAGGAAGGGAAAACAGCAGTAGGAAGCTAATCAAGGAGAACTAGCATAGCTGGCAGGTGAAATGTATCAGAATCTGCAAATTGCACAGGAAGCAGACCAGCCCAGCCCAAAACACTACTATAAACTATGCAAACACCTTCCCCTCTGGTTTTTCCCGCACTCTACACCAGCGGTGTACACAAGTGGGGAACTTTTAACATTCACAACAGCAAAATGATAGGGGCTGCAATAGCTATCATACAACAACTTGTGGAAGAGACTGAGGGTGGTGAGGATGTGAATGCTGTCGACCAACCCACAGTGAGGAGACGGAGAAGAGTGTACAGACCCAGGGTAACCTACCAGGGGCTACATGAGCTGGAGATAGTGGAGCGCTATAGAGTAGACAGGGACCTTCTACAGCAAATTGTTGAGCTGTGCCGGCCACGCCTCACACACAGAACTAACAGAGGGGAACCCATCCCAGTGGATACCAAGGTATGTGTAGGCCTAGGAATACTAGCTACAGGTACCTTCCAAAGGCCAACTGGGGATATCATGGGGATCTCACATGAATCAGCATCCAGGGTACTCCACCAGTTCCTGGATGCCATGTCAGCACATGTCGGTGAGCACATATATTTTCCCAACACCCGTAAGGTGTTGGCCAGCAATATGCAACTGTTCCACCAAATAACAGAAAACCCTGAAGTAGTGGGTGCTGTAGACTGCATGCACATACACATCAAAGCATCACTCAGTGAGCGAGGTAGGATCTACATCAACCGCAAGGGTTTCCCCTCCATCAACTGCCAGGTCATGTGCGATGCCAACGCCATAATAATGAATGTGTGTGCTGGCTGCCCTGGAAGCTATCACGATTCCCATATCTGGCATCAGACACAGCTATACCAGAGATTTGCCAATGGGGACATCCCTGACGGTCACCTAGTGGGGGATGCTGGATATGCACTGGAGCCGTGGCTGATGTCACCCATCAGAAATACACACACGTCAACAAGAACTCCGTAATGAGCACACACACAGACCAGAATTATAGAAGAGCATGTGTTTGGGATGGTCAAGTCATGGTTCCGGTGCCTGGATACATCCGGTGCAGCCTTGAAGTACTCACCAGTTACATGTACCCAAAATCCCTCATATGTGCCATGCTACACAATATGATCCTGCAGAAACAGCTGCAGCAGGAACAGCACGGGGCAGGGCCACAGAGCCCTACCTACCATTGCCAAGGCCTGCACAGCTACAGAGGGACTCAGAGGAGGAACAACCTGAGCCTGCCCCAGTAGGCAGAAGGAGGAGTGTCCAGTATGCCCTGGTCTTGGCAAAGAGGCAATGCATAGCACATATACTGACACAGGAGGGACCCAGGGAATGACAACTCTCTCTGACTCTCACATACAGTAAAAGGGATGCCAAACATTGCACTACCTGTGCTCAACCATGTGTAGGGAGTGTACTATGTGCATCCGACATAGGCAGCCCTACAGCACCACCCTCAATACTGAGACAACCACAAGGTAAGTGACTCACACATGTCAGTCAGGGTGGTTCACATACCCAACAACAGTCACAGCCAGCAGGACAGGTGTAGACAAACACAAACAAAGGCTGTGCTATGGCCTCTGAATGATGTCTATTGGTAACCTCCCCCCCAGGCCTACACAGACAGACGACTACAGGTCAGGCAGTGGGATGTCATTTCTGAAGGGTGGGAAGTCTGAAACTAATATGTAGGTAAATAAAAACTAAGATCTGTAGTACAATGGTATGCCTCTAGGCAGTATGATAGGTAAGACTACAGAATGAAATGGTGTACCTGACATACCAGAACAGTCATAGCAAATGTGTACAAGTGTCAGGTGTGCTCCCATCCTATGTAGACATGTAGTAACAGGCAGGTGTGCCCCCCCAATCCTGTGTAGACATGTAGAAATAGTCAAGTGTGTCCCCCCATCCTACAGAGCAATGTAGTAATAGACAGGTGTGCCCCCCCCCCCAAAGCCTGTGTAGAAATGTAGAAATAGTCAGGTGTGCCCCACCCCATCCTACGTAGAAATGTAGTAACAGTCAGGTGTGCCCCCCAATCCTGTGAAGAAATGTAGAAATAGGCACGTGTTACCCCCCCATCCCATGTAGAAATGTAGTAACAGTCAATGCCATGTGATCGAGTACAACACATAGGTCAGCACTGCAATACAGACTACCTGGACTTGAGCCACACATTAAATACTGACAGGCATACTGGGCATGCTCACGCACTTAGAGAAATGAAGGCAATGTCAGTCAGAGAAATGAAGGCAATGTCAGTCAACAACACACTGAAAGGTCATACTGGGCATGCTCAGACGCAAACACATGAAGGCCCTCTCTGCAAACACCAGTGGACCAGACATAACTGGCAGTCATAGATGTTAGTGCAGACACTCCTCAGTATGCACCACCCATGTTTTGCACACACAGTGGACAGGAATACAGACATATATCTAAGGACAACACACTATAATAAGCCAAAGGTAGACATACATAGATATGTGGAAGAGGGTGACTGTGACAAGGAGCCATCCAGGCTTGTCCCACCCAGCACACAGCTAAAGGGCCAGAACCACATGAGGTTTAGATGTCACTCACTATAGATACTAGCCACCAGTATCTGTCAGCAGTACAGACTATGTGGTGCACGTGCTAGCTGTGCAACATGACTGTACAAGGAAGGTGTCATCTAACATCTGTATACATGTACCTTGTGAAATATGACCCTGTGTGTGTCCGCATGTGGTGTGTCAACCTCTAGATGAATAGGTTATGGCCCATGCACACACACTTCCCTCCCTGTAGCCCTACTATGACAAGCCTGCTGAGGTCATCCACTATGAAATTCACCATTGGGAGAGTTGTAGCCCAGTAATCCCTGAGGCACGTCCCATAACTGTGTACTGCTGTAGTGTGATAAACTAGTTAGGTAGGAATTCTAATCTCAGATTTGGCAAGTGTGTGTGTGTGTGGGGGGGGGTCTGTCTCTGTCTGTGTAGAGAGCAATGCTTTTTAGGGTAGTGACACTCCCTACAATTGAAATGCACTACTTTGATAAGGCTGCTGATGTCATCCACCTAGAAATATACCTCTGTGAAGGTTGTAGCCCTGTAATCTCCATAGTGCATCCTTTAACTGCATACTGCTGTAGTATGATAAATTAGTTAGGTAAGTGTTCTAATCCCAGACCTGGCAAGTGTGTCTGACTCTGCCTGTGTAGAGAATAATGCTTTTTAGGGTAGTCACACTCCCCACAATTCAAATGCTCAGCTTTGGCAAGTCTGCTGAAGTCATCCACCTAGAAATACACCTCTGTGAAGGTTATAGCCCAATAATCTCTGTAGCATGTCCTGTAACTCTGTATTGTTGTAGTGTGATAAATTAGTTAGGTAGGTGTTCTAATCAAAGACCTGACAAGTGTGTGTGTCTGTCTGTGTAAAGAGCAATGCTTTTTAGGGTAGTCACACTCCCTACAATTCAAATGCTCAACTTTGGCAAGGCTGCTGATGTCATTCACCTAGAAATACACCTCTGTGAAAACTGTAGCCTAGTAATCTCCATAGCATGTCCTGTAACTACATACTGCTGTAGGGTGATGAATTGGTTAGGTAATTGTTCTAATCCCAGACCTGGCAAGTGTGTGTGTTTGTGTGTGTTTTTGCCTGTGTAGAGAGCAATGCTTTTTAGGGTAGTCACACTCCCTACAATTCAAATGCTCAACTTTGGCAAAGGCTGCTGATATCATCCACTTAGAAGTACACCTCTGTGAAGGCTGCAGCCCAGTAATCTCTGTAGCGTGTCCTGTCACTGTGTATTGCTGTAGTGTGATAAATTAGTTAGGTAGGTGTTCTAATCCCAGACTTTGTAAGTTTTTGTGTGTGTCTGTCTGTGTAGAAAACAATGTTTTTTAGGGTAGTCACACTCCCTACAATTCAAATGCTCAACTTTGGCAAGGCTGCTGATGTCATCCAACTAGAAGTACACCTCTGTGAAGGTTGTAGCCCAGTAACCTCAGTAGCGTGTGCCATAACTGAATATTGTTGCAGTGTGATATAGAACTCTGGTAGGGCTCTATTCCCACCCATGACAGTTCTAGATGTTTTGTGTGTGTTTCAATGTCTGTGTAGGGAGCAATCCACTTTAGGCTTGTCACAGTCAATACATTTCAAATGCTGTACTTTGGCAATCCTGCTGATTTCATTCATTGTGAAATACACCTTTGGGGAAGGAGTTCTCCAAAATCACAGTGGTGCGTCCTATAACAACTCTGTACTATAGTGTAATCTAGACCTCAGTTAGGGGTTCTATACTCACACATGTCGGTTGTGAATGCTTTGTGTGTGTGTCACTGTCTGTGAAGGGAGCAATGCATTTTAGCCTAGTCACACTCATTACAATTCAAATGTCCTACTTTGGTAATCCTGCTGATGTCATCCAATGTGATATACACCTTTGGGGAAAGAGTACTCCAGTAATCTCTGTGGCATGTACTATAATTGCGTAGTGCTGTAGTGTATTAAACTAGTTAGATAGGGGTTCTACTCCCAGACATGAGAGGTGTGTGTGTATAACTTACATCCTGTGTGGAGGTGAGTGTGTGTATAACTTGTATCCTGTGTGGAGGTGGGTGTGAGTGTGTGAAACCTGGGCCCAATGTGGAGCAGGTTTTGCAAATTTCTTATATGGTGGCCCTAGTATATATCACAATGTCCACCATACAGGGATAACAGATGTGAAATAGCTGAGAGGCTAGGGTGCAGATCTATACCCACACATGTGACATCAAGGCCAGGCAATCACAGCAACCCCAGTATTACCCAGAGCACACTCTCCACCCATGTCTCATACACACACACACACACACACACACACACACACACACACACACACCACACACACACACACACACACACACACACACACACACACACACACACACACACACACACACACACACACACACACACACACACACACATGCTTAGGCAACAGCCAATATGTGGGTAGTACACTGCATATTGGTAACTGATAGTAACTATGGAGTGATTGCAGTGGGCTACAGAGGGCATGGCACCCTGTCCATCTGTCCAATAGGCACATACATGCAGACAGTGCACCTTCCCCATGATCCTCACTGGACACCTGCAGCACCTGTGGTGCCTTCACATGTGACCTACAAAGGACATACCATGCCTGAAGACATGCCCTGTTTGGACAGATGCCACTCACACCAGGGAATGCCATTAGCATACAATCAATGTAGATGCAGGGTAAACCTGCTTTCCATTACCAGTTCCTGCCACAGGTGGCCAAGACTGGCACATCTGATGATAATGTGTGTACACAACATGGGCCAGACACCCCAGGTACAGTTCTACATGTCACTGTACATGCATGTGGGAGGTGTGCACATCCCAGACACTGTCCATGTCATGGACTAAGGAACACATACATGGCAAGTGATGCACAGCATTGGCCACACACAATAGTCACCCACATGACAGGATGGGGGATACAATACCCACCTGTGTGGGCAAATGCAGAAACTACAGCCCTGAGCCACAATGCAGACTATTGTTGTGTGGCCTGATGCCCAGGTATACCCATCACCTAGCCTTGTATAGCTGTCTGGCACAGTCGACCACCACACATCTGTGCAGAAAAGCACCCATGCATGTCAGTACTGGCACCCTGTGTGTTTGTATGTGTGTTGTATGATGCGTATGATCACATCCACACTCACTACAACCCCCATTGGCATACTGAAGCATGCTGTCTTATGTCAGACACCTCCCCATACCCTTTGCCCATATAACTTCCATATGACCCATGTGGTGCATGTGATACCTGCACAGTAATGTGTTGTGGCAATCTCATTAGTGATAAGTTGTAATCCTGGTCCTGCCAAGTATGTCAATGTGTGTGCATCCCTGTGTGAGTGTGGCTGTGTTGATGCTGACACATGGTCATGCGGACAGGCACATGTACTTCACCTACCGTATAGCTACCATATCCCTGTTGCAGATGTCACTCACCATCACATATATGTTCTGTGGGCTCCACAAAAGGTAATCTATGTGGTGCATCCAATAACTGCATAGAACTGTGATAGCACTACATAGCCATCAGGGGTTTGGTACCCTGTGCTGGTAGGTGTGTGACCCAAGTATGCTTAAGCTTTACATTCCCACCCCTCCCTGACTTGTCTCTGCGTCTCTCACTCTCTCATTGGTGGATGCGGACACCTACACCTGCTTTGCTTAGGCAGCAGCATGTGTATTTTAGGTAATGCCCATGATCAGCTGATGGCCTCTGCATGAATTGCAGCCCTCCCCTAGCTGACTGCATGTGGGACAACTGTGGTAACATTCCCATAGCCAATTGCATGGAAACACACTCCAATATCTAGGAACATCATGTTGGTGTTGAGCCTTTTCATTCACTGTGAGCAGGAACTCGATCTGTTGTTTGGCAAACAGCATCTCAGACGGATTGGGGATTTACCTCTGACAACATACACTGTGGAAACAGGCCAACACACAGAAGGGGGAAGTGCCTGACCTGACTACAGACTGTAAGTGCTGCTATACTGCAATCAGAGTAATGTTGGTTTAACAGGGTGTGTGCGTATATGGCTGTCCTACATGTATTAATACCTGCCATGTCAGTTCTATGTTTATGATGACTCCCCATCTGTAGGGTCATCTGCAGACTGGGCAGTGTGTGTTGCTTTTCATTTCATATGTTACCCACAGAGCATGTATCTGTGAACTGCAGAAGGTAGTGTGAGGATTGCAGTCTGTAGATGGTGAAAGCCATGACAGTTACTGACTTCACATCCCTCATAGGACCTATGTTGCGACAAACCCTGTTACAACAGTAAATGCATGATGTTATCACAGCAACATGTCAATATTGGCCCTGTGTATGTGCTTCCAGCCACAACCCTGTCAACCTTTGTACATATGTCATGCATTAAGAGGTGCATATGTGCTGTACACCATAATTAGTGTCATCATATCTGATAACAAGCCAGTGAGATATCAGACTGCTACACATTATGTACAGTAGGGGTTATATTTGATGATATAACCTGGACATTCTGTGGCTGTTTGTACAGTACTGAGGTCTGTGTACTTATGGTGAATGTCGACAGTGTATATATTGTTAATATGTACCTTGGCCTGTGTACAGACTGTGGTAGATATCATTCTAGGTCCCGTTCTATCTGATGTTACATGCTGCTCCACTGTATGTTACCATATTGGCTTACATGTTTGTAGGGCCATACACACACATGTCCCATACCACAGACAGGCATCAGGCCACACTGTGTAGTGGCCCAGTATATGTAGGGTTAGTGTGTGAGTGGCACATATGAAGATGGTGTTGGACAGATAGTCCATATACTGTAATATTATGCTAGCTTATCATATGTGGCTGTGGCTGTGTTCACATTGGCTGTGGTTATGCACTTTCACACAGGTGTATCTTACCCTGTGCTGTGACATGCCTGTAGAGCCTGCTATATATGCAGGTACATGTGCATTCCCCCATAGGAGATGTAGGCCAGTGTTGAGCCAGTCTGCCTGTAGCCTGCACAGTGCTTTGTTACATGCCTATCAGCTTAGTGTTCTTACCCAGTGAGATGTCATGTCCAGATATTGCCAGATGTACTGCTGCCAGGCCTCCCTTAACAGTCATGTATGTCAGACAGAGTGGTAGGATGCTGTACAGATGTATGTCAATATCTAGTGGGTAGTATGTGGCCATGACACCTCTGTACCAGCAGTTATTATGTGTCAGGACAGGCAGGGGTGTGTGAATGTATAACTTATGGGGGTGAATGTATACCAGTCGTTATGTGTTATACCCATCTACATGGCTGTTAACATCCATATTGTCAGGCTTGATCCACATGTTCTGCACTAAGAGGTTCTGTGTATACCTCTGGACTGTACAGAGTGTGTCAGAATGTCCACATCTATTGGCCAATATCACTTCTGTAGTCCACAAGAGCATTATGTGCTTGCAGAGGTACTGTACTATGATGTCCTTAGGATGTCTGTCAGTAGCCAATGGCGCACATGTGAAAAGCAGATGTGACCTCCCACACACACCATGTCTGTGAAGACAATCCCTGTTACAGTAGCAATATTCTACTAATATACCCGCTATACATACCTGACATCCCCTTGCACTACGAAGTTTTGACTATAGGGGCTGAGGTAGGGCTACACCCCATGTTCAGGACATATGGGGAATATATATGTACATATGATTATCCAGATATCTATGTAGATAATGGGTTCCTGTTATTTAATTGACCGTCCAAAATGTCGAGTCTTGGAAGATCAAACGGGGAAGTTCGAAAACTAGAAATGTCGAAGCTGCGGAAATTCAAATTCTTTCCTAGGGAAAGAATTTGGTTGGCTGTTTCCGTGGCTTCAACATTTTCTGTACTGTGGTGCAAATGCTTCAGATTGGGTTAAGGTAAGTGTGTGAGTGTGACGGACGTTGGGTTTAGGGTGCAGGTAAGGTAAGTGTGCGATAGTGATGGACTTTAGGGTTAGGGCGCGGGTAAGGTAAGTGTGCGATAGTGACGGAATTTAGGGTTAGGGTGTGGGTAAGGTAAGTGTGCAATAGTGACAGACCATAGGGTTAGGGCTTGGGTTAAGATTAGTGCATAGATAGTTGTGTATGCAAGGTGTAGTGTAGGTTTATTAGGTGTTTGGTGTACTTGTGTTGTGTGTGTTTTTTGGAACAGCAAATTTTTCCCTGTGAAAAAATTCACTGTTCTGGAGTTTCGTTGTTGTCATATTTCGAACTTCCAAGTTCGAACTTATGGTGTTCGAAATTTTGGAAGTTCAATTATATGACATAGACCCTAGATAATTACACATGTACATATCGACATATATAGATGGGTGTGCATATGTACATAGATATGCATATACACACCCGGATATATACATATACAGAGCATTATATGTCTACACATATACAGATAGTGATGCATATGCACATATATGTATACCACGCTGCCATTCCTGCCAGCAGTCCACTGCTGTTGTATCCCCCACACATACGGGAGGGCTGGGGCCATATATGTGTGGGCTTCACCTAAACAATACATGTGTGCCCATATGCACTCCAGAGGCCAGTGTATGTAACAGTGGTATATGGCCCTGTGTTACTGAGTCTAGGGGGGATGCACCATACATAACCTAGGCTGTTACAAAATGTGGGGGTATCGGGGTGAGCTGCCTTAAGGTATCTGGATGTACAGTACCATGCATTTCACCTATCTTGACATTACTTACATAAAGTGGATTACTGCAGGCCTACTGCCTCCTGCCATACAGACTGTTCTGTTTGCCAGTGTGCCTGTGATGGTGTCAGTTATGCCTTGTTATGTAACAGTTACATCCCATTGTGTCAACTGATGTCTTTACCACCTAGTGATTGTGTACAGAGTGTAGATAGAGGCTGCTGGACTATACATCTGCATCACTTACTGCTGATTGTGTGGTATCCTGTGGCCCAGTCTGTCTTCACTATTGTAAGATTTGCAGGGCTTGGCCTGGACAGCAACAGTTGTGGACCTTTCCAGACTACTGTATTAGTATAACTGTTTCACAGTTGCATTACTCTGTTGATATGGATGTCAGTGTTTGAACAGCTAAGTGATATGGCATATACATGTGTAATAGTACACAAATAAAGGTATTCCATTTCTGCAAACCTGTGTGTGGTGTTTTATCCTATGGCCTCTCTGTGAGTATATGTTGCAGGCACCGAATGTCATTTCTATGGGTGGCTCATCCAGTGTCCAGTTGTTTGGGTGTTAACTGTAGGCATAGGGTCTGTTCCATATTGTGTGCGCCTACTACATAAGTATCTTACTGTACATATCTCTGCGAGTGTATGTGTAATCACATGTATATCTGCATAAATGTGTCTGTGTATATGTATCCTGGGAATGTTGATAGCTTCCACGTTTTACATTTCCTATGGGAGCCAGACTGTACTGCATGATATGTTACCATTACCAGCCTGACATCATACAGGTGGGATGTAGTACTGCTAACATCTCATGCCCATGTCGTGTCAAGACCTGGTTATGGGATCTGCAACATCTGGTAGTGTATTGCAGGGTGGACGTGTTTGGCTGTGGGGGGGTGGGTATACCTATTCGTACAAGATGTATATCGTTTGAGGCCTCTCAACCCCATTAACGGTGTATGTGGACATATATGATTTAGTAAATCTCCCATTGATATCTACACATGTATGTCCATATATACCTGTATGGATATATATATATATATATATATATATATATATATATATATATATATATATATCTGCTTACATATTTATAACTATCTCCCTATATACCTGCATAGATATATATCTGCTTACATATATGTAACGTGCAGTATATATGTAGACATCTAGGTGTAGACATATATATGTGTTGATGTAGGCATTCGCATGAATATATGTTCATATATATATATATATATATATATATATTTATGTATATATATATCTGCATATATAGATATGTTGTATCTGTTTAGATAATATATTTACACACACGCATACATCTAAATGTTGGACTACATTCTCTGCACTGTTTAGTGACTGGTGTGGATGATATGTTTTTGAAATCATCAGGTCATGTATGTTTGCATGGCTTAGTGGTAAATCACTTTGTCTATAGTGTGAAGGGTTCTGGGTTCAAGCCTTGCAGATGCTGTTTATTTTGTTGCTGGGCAGAACACAGGCCATTGGATACAGAGTGATTAAGGCACTTTAAAGCAGTTGTAAGCGGGTTTGAGTGGGTTTGCAGAGAGGTAAGCACTGCTAACTTCCAGTTACAGTTTCTTATACTCAGTTAGCTTCTAAATTGCTTAACCAGTGTAGGCATTGCTTACCCCTGGGCAAACAGGCTTAGACCCGCTTACTTCTGCTTAAAAATACTTACTCCCGCTTACCTCGCACTAATTTCTTTAAAAGAAAAGAAAAAAGGATTGATAGGAATGTGGTGAAAAAGGGTCACAAAGAGGGAAAGACAGTAGGGAAAATAGCTAGGGATGTGCAGGAAGGGTGTAGGGAAGGTCCATAGCTTCCAATTTCCTCTACAGCAACAGCTGTGCATATACACTGACTTTGGAGGTAGATTTGGACACTCAAACCCCTGGGAGAGGGGTGAGGACAACAATAATAAGTTGTGATGCCAATTAGACTGAATTACATGTGTCCAGTGGACATGTATGAGAAATGGACAGCTCTGTATGGGGCAAGATATTTATGTGGGAACAGATTGCCCTTTTTTCTTTTTTTTCAGGTGAGAGTGGGATGTTGGGGAGGGGTAGTAGGTATATTTAGGGAGGTAGGTTGGGTAGGTTAACAAACAAGACACATGATGCATACAGGCGTGGTATATGACACATGTGGGGGGTAAACACCTTGATGGGGAGGGGTGTTGGGATATCGGAAGCCCACAAGCCCCCTAGTGCTAATAGTAGGACTGAGGTCCCCACCCATGGGCAGTCACCACTGCACCTTCACAGCCCCAAAGGTGGCTGTGCTGGGGGCTGAGCTGCAGAGCAGGCTGACTCTCTAATTGTGACACGCAGCCCTCGAGCTGGCGTAGAAGATCACCGAACTTCTCTTTGATTGCTCTACGCACCACAACCCCAACCTGGCGATGGGTGAAAGGTACCTATTCACACCCACTCCAAGGGGTGACCAGCCCCATCCTCTGAAGTGGTTCCACCCAAAGGTAGTGCAGGACCAACAGACAGGGAGGTCCGGGGTTGGGCCCCAGATATGCTGGTGCCACGTCCAGCTGAGGTGCGATAAGTGGGTCCGCTGGGACCGGACTTCCCAAGTGTGCTGTAGTGTTTAGATCTCATCATCATATATGGATTAGTAATAGTCAACACATTCCAGGGTTAGGTATAACAGCATGCATAGATATTCCCATTAACCCAGACACCAGATACGGAACAGTTGCATAGCAAACAAAACACATGCATATATGGGACCACAGTGGTAATAAGAACAGCATTCAGATACGTTGATGGCACCATGCTAACAATGTTGGAATAATTCAATATGGCACATGCATGGGAACCATTAAAATATTTATCAAACAATTGGACATTATCGGAGTCATTACATACCAGATGGGGTGGGTATGTTGATTATTGTTGGAGATAAGGTGCGGGGGGGGGAGAAAGCTGTCAATTAACAAGTAGTATATTCCTGTAGTCCATATTACTTTCCTAGTCAGTGCTGTTATCTGTACTTTACAAGTCTTACTACACTACCCTATAGCCTTATTTTGGACAGTGATATGGCTGTCATCATCATTACACATGAACCAGTTTTACCTGCTTCACCTCTTACTTGGTATTCCTGTGGAGGGAATGTTTGTTAACGCTGACTAACTGTTTGTACACATACACCCAGATTCTGGGTTCATGTTTTGTACTATGCTATCCAACTCTTTCTGCACAGACTCTGGCCATGTGTTGACCACATGCTGGTGTGCCTGGACATATCTAGAATATTGCCCTCTTCCACCTTAATAACCTGACACACACATATACATGCTTTCCTACAAAGTTATATTATTTAGCACAGTGTGAGTGACAGTGACCAGTGATACTTTATTATTCAGAGAAATTGCAACACTCACAATCCTCTACAATACCAGGGTGAGCAGTACCAGTACAAGTTATATTGGTCTGTATTTCTCAGCACAGTGTTCATATCCAACGTACCTGTGGAAGCAATGTTTGTTAACACTACCTGACAGGTGTGTTCTCATGATGGTTGACAATCACTTGTATTCCCTGTTTTCTGGCTACACATCTGGGATAATCCCACAGACTTACCAGAGGGACAGGCAGCATTCTGGCCTCATGTGTACAGCTGTGGGGTATGAATTTCTATGCAGTCTAATTCCACTCCCATTATTCAGATCATGGCGGTGTCTGCTACAACTTAAACACTGTCCATCACAGTTGTGTCTGCTATATATATTGCTGTATATCTCCAATCTGCTTCCTGTCTTATTAATCCCCTGTGCTTATGCATTCTGACCTTGTATAACAACACTCTTATACAGATTTCCTAGACAGTCATATGTTGTAGGACAGTGTGGGCAACAGTGATGTGTAATACCTTATTATTCAGAGCAACTGCATATCATTCTTGTATTCTGGGCACAGTGTTTGTATCTGACAGACCTGTGGAAGGAATGTTTATTAGAACTACCTGAATGTTCCCACACACAGTACCAGATTCCACATTACTAGTATGCACATACATCTCACTCTGTTACTGTACACATTCTGACCACAGCTTAAAAAGTTGAGGTGTAAATGGGACATACGTGGCTTCTTAGTCACATATGGTACTGGGGAGTTGCTAGTGTGCAGGGTTTGTTGTCATAGATGTGTGTTAATCAGTTGTATTTCCTGTTTGCTGCCTATATGTCTGGGATCATCTCACTGATTTTCCAGGAGGACAGGTTGATAGGCAATAGATATGGGCCACTTTCATAGACATTCTGGACATATCTGTACAGTTGTGGGGTATGATTCTGTATGCAGACTACTACCACTGGCAGGATTTGAACCGTGGCTGCGTGTGCTAACCGTTTTTTGTTGTCTGCATTTTCCCTGTTTACTGTCTATGTGTCTCTCAGTTGTACTAAATGGCCTCTGGGTATTACACCTGTTATATACAGGCATTCCTACACATTCAATTTATGGTGCATGGTATGGGTAAACGTGCTTAATACCACAGTACTATTACATGATTGCAAATCTACATTACCATATGATACCAGAATATATACATGCAGTCCAGCAGTTAGACCTGTTTTGTCAGGTAATTACACTTTTATTGACATATAAACAATATGAGACTCTTCCTGCCATATTCTCTAGTGTATGCAGTACTTGCCTTGAACAATACAGGTTTTATACTAGCAATTAATTTACTACGACTTTTATTTTTATTTCCTATGACAGTAAAAGCATGAGTATTACTGACCTGCCTCGCATCACAACTGCGCCAGGTGGCTGATGTGGGCCTCCTGGTTCACGGCCCACTCCATTGCAACTGTGGGGGACATAATAGGAATATTTAGCCATACCTATCCATGATATACCTGAGCTGGCAGTTATTACACACATACTGGGGTGATAATTACACTCATCTGGAACATCCCCTGACACTCTAGCCTCTTGTAGCCACTCCTCCAAGAGGTCCCCTTTCCGATGCTTTAGATCAGTATAGTGGTGCCTGACCTGGTCACCAGTTTGAGGTATGCCAGTGGCACTGGTGACGTCACAGGCAAGATGGCCCCAGGCCTCCACCTTATATTGGGAGCCCTGGTACGGACCCTGCAGCAGTGTCTGTGCATGGTCTTTAACTAGGAGTCCTGCCATGACCTTGGACTCCTGGATGTACCAGCGCTGCACCTGGAAGCACACTCCTTATCCCCTTACTGCCATAGTGCCTGCAAGGGGAAGCTACAACCAGTTATGAGATGTATTCCCGTCTCTTAGGTTTAAGTAGGGTCAATTTCCCACATTTTTCTGTGACTGGCCGGTTTTGAAAAAGCTAAACTATGGGCAAACCTGCTTACCTAATGCTGGCATTGTTTAAATGGGGTATACCACTGGGCACAATGAATTAGATGGTCTACACATTGCTCATACCTCCTATGCTGGCCTGTGCAATGCTTAGCGTTGCTTACATTAGACTTTCATTATAATGCCTTTTTGGCATTGTGTTATTTTCATTACACCTTATATGTATGTGTACCTTCGTTGAAGATTGTGTGTCAGGGCTGGCAACTCGGCACGTAAAAATCTACTGCCAATCATTAGCGGACCGGAGTTCCACTGTGGCGACCCCTAACCGGGAAAAGCCAAAAGACTCAACAACACCTTATATGTATGCCTGGTACCCATGATTAATGTGTACATACACTCTGGGGGGTCCTTGTGTTTTATTGGGGACTTCAACACTCTATTACAATTACAGCTCACTTCTAAGCTTACTGTTGTACTCCAGTTCACATATTTATGTTATGTAGTGGGTTATGGTACATATGACTGTATACTGATTCCTTTCACAGGTTCAGTTTGGTTATACTATGGTGAGGACTTGTTTGCTACTACCTCATTCTTCAGTACTTCTGTGATGGCTTGGCAGATAACTACTGGGACTATGGTGTATAGGGTCCTGGGTTTGAGACCTGCATGGCTGTTTATTTTATTGATGGGCAGAACAAGGGCCATTGGATACAGAGTGATTAAGGCACTTTTGAGCAGTTGTAAGTGGGTTTGCGTGACGGTAAGCACTGCTAACCTGCTGTTACATCTGCTTACAGGGAGGTAGCTTCAGAATTGCTTAGCAAGTGTAGGCATTGCTTACCGCCTCACAAACAGGGCTACACTCACTTACTAGTGCTTATATATGCTTACTACTGCTTATTGGTGCTTAGACCTGCTTATTAGTGCCTTATTCATTATGACACCGACACCTCACATGTGCATTTACTGCAGTGCTCCAGTTAATAAATAATGTTATTTAGTGGGTTATGCAAAACAAAAATGTTGGTCATAATGCCATGTTAAATTGGATGTGCAGCCGTGGGACTCGAACTGGGAATGCCTGCTCGTAAGGCAAATGCTCTGCCCACTACACTATTGTTGTGTTGCTTCATTTGCATATATCTTCCTTGTTATCCTCTTCAGTCTTTTAAGCTGCTTTAACCGTAGCTAAGCAATGGGTACACCTGTTCATCTACAGTTAGCTGTAATCCGGTTGTTAAAAAAAAATAAAAGGTTTCTTCATTTTATTTCAATATTCTGTTGCTGTTATACACAAGGGGGAATGTTGGTGGAGATATGCGGTCACATGTGAGTGGTCTCACTCATTGCATTCCCCTTTCTACTGTTCTATATTGTGGGGGCGAGTTTATTTGCCCCCTGCACTCTTACACTCTCCGTGTAAGCCTAGGAGCTCAGGTAGCGCGCATCATTAATATGCATGGTGCGCTGCCGTCCTGTTCCTAAACGGTCGCTTCCATGCAGGACTGAGCTAGTCCTGCATGGAAGATTAGTAAATCCGGGGGACAATCTAAACAACTAAGGGTCTAGGACAGGGCCCTGTGGGATGTCCTGACTTTAACCAAGACTTTCACCTGTCCAGTTGCTGTATGATACTTGCCATGTCCTATATGTAAGCCATGCAGTTATCCATCTTATCAAGAGTACATCAATACCTAGTTGTTCTAATTTATTGATCAGTGTTTTGTGCATGACCCTGTCAAATGCTGAAGTTAAATCTCTATAAATTATATCACAACACAATTTTTCATTCATAGCTGTTATTATAGTGTTATAGAACATCATGTTACAGGTAGTAATAGATCTATTTTCAACAAATGCATGCTGATATATGGTTTCAAGTCCCACCTATCCGATTCTGACAATAACTTATCAAGCATTACCTTCTCCATTATTTTTCCACAAGATGAAAGTAGACTTAAGGGTCTATATGATTCTGGGTTTGTCCTACTCCCCTTTCCCTTAAAGACAGGTTTAATAAGTGCATGTCTCCAATCTTGAGGCATCTCCCCATATTTATATGACCTAGTAAATAACATATATAATGGTACCTTAAGTTCTTGCTGAAGAGCTCTCAGGTCATTGTTACTAATTCCATCTCCTCCCTGTGCTTTGTTTGGATCCAATTTGCACAGTTATTTTTCAATATAATCTAATTTGTTTCTAGTATCTGGGGTTACCTGGATGTCACTAAGACAACTCATCACCCTTTTTTGGAGCCAAACTCTTTTGCATAAAATTTTGTAATTATAGCTAATCTGTTGTGTCTGAGAATAAATTTTAAGAATCTGCACACAGTTTATCAGTTTGTATGTCTTTACTCCTTCCACATCTTATGTATCTATAAAAAGGTTTCCTATTATGTTCAATATCTTTATATAAATTTTCTTCAAATGTTTCTTGATCTTGTTTTACAATATGCTTAATCTGTTTATCCAACTTATTTATTTTATTTTTCAAAGTTGTAGTTCAACCTCTCTTCCATTTCTTATATCTTTGTCTCTCACCTTAATCACAGTTCCAGACAGGAGCAGAAAGAGCCTGGTCAAGCCAGTAAGAGGAAGTTGGAGGAAAGATGGGATAGTGGAAGTAATAAGCAGAAAAAGGGAAAAATGGCAGAAGGATCAGTAGTAAGAGGAGGGTAGCTGGTTGGGTCTGGAGCATGGTCATAACCAATTATTGTAACCGATAATTGTATGCCAAGGACCCATGCTAATGGTGGGAGGGATCTATGTGCCATTGTTTTTCAGTGTGTGCCATCCATAAATCCCAGCTGTACTGTGTCAATAAGACACTGGATAGCCAGTGTCCAGTTGCCCAGCCTGGTTTACCTCAGATAGCTCTGTTGAGTACAAGTTGGACACAAAACTAATCAACCTGCCAAACATAAACTAAGGATTTCTACAGTGAATATAGGTTAACGGGCAGGCTTCAGTTTGGAGGTAGATTACATAATGGGTAAGGGGGGATACCTGAGATCCTTTGCATCCAGTAGGCAAGGTGGAAGGGCACTGTAGCAAAGCCACTCAGCTTTGGATTCAGAGTCTACTTTTCAAGGGAAGGGTAGGCAAAATATGGTGTGTAAACTGTTGTGAGGCAGATTAGAAATGATGTGTGAACTGTGATGAGGCAGAGTCTTCAGAAAACAATTATGGGATGTCATCAGAATTGGTGAGAGACACATGGCAATCAAATTCCAGTGTAAATATGGGAGTGTATTCATAATCTCAGCCTATTCCCAACAGCAGGGCTATCATGGAGAGGAAAAAGGTACATTCAGGCAGAGAGTTGCAGGACCTAAAGCAAGACAAGATGAGTTGGTGTTGATGCACATATCAGGACAGACAGAACAGGATATGAAGACTGACTAAGTTCACATGGAGTGGGGCAACAGTATTAAAGAAGGAAAAGCCATTCTTGACATCTGTCTGACAAATGGCTTGATGGTTGCCAAGACATGTTTCAGCAAGAGAGACAGTTAAAAGGTAAACTTCCACCTAAGGAAACAGCAATGGGGTAGAATATGAGATTGTCCCACAATGTATATCTCTGGTGGCCACAATCAGCTGCAAGCAGTGGTTAGAGAAGATTCTATGGTCAATGAAGACCAGGAAGCTGACTTGAGCAAAAATACAAGAGCTCAAGAAATACACAGGGCTCTAGAACCTCAGGAAGAAGAAGAAGAAATAGGTAGAGTCAAAGAATAGTGACAGCAGTTCAAAACACCATTCATAAAAACTATAAGACAGATATACAGCCAAGACAGGTATGAAAATAAGGTGCATAAGGAAAGCTGGTGGTGAAAGGCAGAAATCCAAAAAGTCATCAAAAGAAAGGAGTTCAGGAAAAAGTGTGAGATAGAAAAGGCAGACGAAGCTAAGAAAGAATACTGATTGGCTAGCTGGAGGCTAAATCACAATAATGAACAACAAGGCTTTCAAGGCACGAAGAAATTATATCAGGTTACAAGGCAAGAATAGAATGACAAGGAGGATGGTCATAAGACACCATTCGTAAGAGATGCCAGCAAAAACCTGCTCAGCAGTTCACATATCAGAGGTAGATGGAAGCAGAACCTCCAGTAACTACTGAATGAAGAAAACCCCAAAGAAGATGTACTGCCCCATACCCAGCTAGGATGAAAGCAAAAGAAGAGCTCACCATAGAAGAAGTAAGAACTCTGATAAAGAAAATTAAGTCAGTGGAAGCAGAAGGATTAGATGATGTCACAGCAGATATGATCAAGATGTTGGGTGAGCCAGAAGAGAAATGGCTCCTGAGGGTACTCATAGCAGTATGGAGAGAAAGGCATATCCCAGATGACTGGAGAATAAGCATTCTAGTGACAGTGTACAATAACTAATGGGATGTTCAAACTATGAGCAGTAAAGAGGTGTCACACTACATGAAATTGCTGGAGAGGGTCACTGATAAATTAATATGCAGAGTAGTAGAGAGTAAGATGGGACATGAGCACTTCAGCTTCAGATCAGGATGCAGCACAACTACCCTGATGTTTGCAGTGAGAAAGATAATGGAGAAGAAGCTGGGGATCTGGAAAGAGTCCAGCTTGGCATTCCTAGACTTGGAGAAAGAAAGTATATAAGATCCAAAGAAAGCTGACTTGGGCAATCCTGTGATGATCTCAATTCCTGGAAACATTAGTAGAATTAATGCAAGCTGTGTTCAAGGACTCTATGACATAAACATAAACATGTGTACTCACAGAGGGATTCCCAGTGGGAGTAGGAGTACTTAAGATTCAGTTCTGAGCTCATTGCAGTTTATACCGGTCATGGAGTACATTAGTAAACAGGTGAGAGGGAACAGTTCAACAAAGCTACTGTATGCAATGTGAATTACAGACTCTGAATTAGGATCATCAGCAAATGATAGGGGAAGAGAATGCAAAACTAAAGGTACATGGGATGAAATGGAAGACAGACACATGCAAGAGATGGGTGGCATGATACACACTATGAGACATATGAAGAAATGATTATATTAAAGTAAAAGCTAAAGTAGCTTCAATTGAAGAGAAGGTAAAGAGAACAGATTACAATCATTTGGGCACATGTGCAGTAAAGCAAGAGACAATTTGGTAAAGAAGATTTGGAAGACATAGGGAAAACTCACGAAGAAATGAGGATGTCCATCAAGGAGATGGATTGCTTGTGTGAGAGAAGACCTAGAAAAGTCAGGCATTATTGTCAAAGCAGAAGAGTGGCATTGAATCAAGAGACATGATGACAGTTGACACAACACTCCAACCCCATGTAGAAAATGGGAAAAAGGGGTTAAGGATGATGATGATGATAATGATATGCATCTTCTTAGATTTGGATTTATCTCTACTTCTGTACTAAAGTACAATGAATAACTAAAGGATAATCAGTAAAATAAGATTTCATCTAAATAAATCCATTTGACTAAATGCGTTTTAAATGAATTTTTCAATTTTAATAGGTCAGTTATCACTTTATCAAGGACTGCAACAGTGAATCCAGCAACCCTAACTCAATAGATGAATATAGGAGATAATCAAGAGTTACAGTCTTTACCTTCCCAAAATGCTCCTCCTCACCACCACCACTGGACCCATGTTAATGCTTGTTCCTGACTACACAGTAGTAGGAACTTTCTGGATTCAGTATTTTTGATGGTTTAAAGCTGACGGTGATTCGAGTTTTGGATTACTGTGATCAGGATAATTTTTTTTCTCTTGCAGTCCTCAATGAATCAATAGTGATCTTATATAATATATAATTTTGTGTGTATAAAATGGGAAATTAACATTACCTCTCAGACCGAAAGAAAATAATTACAGGAAATCCAGCCCTCACATTCAGTCACAGATCCGTTCTCCCTAACAAACATCAAAATCTAACAAACTGCCACTATATAGCAGGCAAAGCTGTTGAATAAAAAAAAAAAAAACACTAAATCAATAAACACAAAGCAAAACAGAAATAACCACACTCAACTCACATATATTACAATAGCTGTATAAAATATAGTATTAAAACAAATAAAACAAAAAAGGAATTGGGATAGTGGCATAAATTAAACATACTTTACAGCGCTAAAAGCACAAATAACTTAAACTTAAGTATATTACCTGTTCAGGAACAGTAAACGGCATCCAAATGTAAAACAAACACCCTCTTGATGAAAGTGAAAGCATTAAGCCCACAAACACATATAGAAAGGGACATAACATGAGTAACAGGAACTGAAGACCAGCAGTCCCCCATAACAACAGAAAACAGAAAGTCAACCACTGTAACAGAAGAGTCAGATTACAAACACATTCACACACAAAAATGCATAACCTAAGAGATAAATTTGAAGTTACAGTACTCAAAAGTAAAATGCAGCTTAAAATTAAATTTGCATTAACATTGCAATAAAACACTTATAAAAATGACAAACCTAATTGTATAAGGAAACAAACATACCATCAGCTATATGAACTTAAAAATGATAGGGAGGGCCGCAAACATTTATATTTACATATATGCATTTTTCACTTCTGAAGACTTGCTGTCAAAATGATTATCTTTGTCAGTGTTTGAAGCTGATGTAAGCATACCAGCAGCTAAACGACCTTGAGAGAAAATATGTGGGGAAGAAACATGACTGTTCACATATGTGTGTCTTTAGCTCTTGGAGATGCCACCAGAGTTATTAATATTGTGAATATTTTTTATGCTGTGTTACCTGGAAAGAAGTATACAAGTTTGTGAAGCACTATTCAACTGACACTGATGCAGATAGACCATTTGATTCAGACCGAGGAGCATATTACTTAAGATTGTACAACCAGACTAAGTCTTGAATAGTTAATAAAATACAAAAGTCATAGCATGGTTATACAATCACAATAGGTCATTCATAAGTAAAATTTACAAAGAATATGTATTATACTAAGCTAACGTGCTAATACTCAGATATGTGGGCTGGGCAGCAATTTTTTGTAACTCTAAATCACAGTAAATTTAAATGAGCTGCTTAATTCCAAATCATTTATATGATTTATTGTAGCAATGATCCTATTATTCATAAATCTGCCGTTACTGTGAGTACTTCCCACAGCAGAACTTCACATTATATGAAGATGAACAATATTTTATGATGATTTAGGGATAACTTCTAAATGCCTACTGTCTCAGTAAGTTAATAATAAATGAAGGATTGCTGCTCACATATTAGGTAGTGTTATCACCTGTTTACAAAGTGAACTTCAGAAAAGGGCACGGTATTTTGACTCAAAGGTCTCTTAAATGGCTTCCCAAAAATCTAATACCCAAATTATGATGGTTAAAAAGCTATAACTCTGCACAGTAATTAATTACTTAAAATGGGTCAGGGAACTATTCTACATTAAAATACACTTCAGAACAGATAATCACTAAACATAAACTGCTAAATGTAAAACTCAGACTGCAAACATTACTGAGAGTATGCATGATACATGTATTGCCATATACCAAAGGACTGCAAAACACTCACTCTTTGGGTTTGGGCTCATGCTTTAACACCCCCTGAATATGTGGTAATATCCGTACCATGCACAGCTCCTCATGCCTTATTCCACACACATGCATGCACGCACACACACACTATATATATATATATATATATATATATATATATATATATATATATATATATATTATTGTGGCACGGTGCCGGCTGCTGAAGCTGGTTGAGTCTTGTAAGCACCATATGAAAAGGCTAAGACAGAGCAGAAAAACAAGTTTCAAAAAGGAAGAGATGATTTTTGGGAAATAGAAAAATGGGCAATCCTCTTTTCATGAGTTCTGGGTTAGAGAAGGATGGAATCAAAGTCTAAAGGGAAGTTAAGCCTGGAGGGAGAAACCAGGATGACAACTGTACCTGCATTATAAAGTGTGAAAAATGTCGCTGAAACTTGAAAGGGAAGAGAGCGATTGACTGGAACTTGTACATATTTGTATGTGTTAAAGTTTATTAAGTGACTGTAAGCAGTGATGTGTCGTTTAAATCATCTTTGAAGAAGGATGAGCTGTAATTCTTCAAGTTGCTGCAAAGAGATGAACTTTATTTTTCTTTTGTTTACCCTACTTGCTATTGGAAAGTAAGGTTTATGTTGTCTCTTACAAATGAGTGCATTGTTCCTTCTGAGAAAGCTGTTCAAAACATTGGTTTGTTACCATTAATAAAACACAATTTTTTTATTTTATGATAGCCTATATTTTAATAAATATGTCTCCAAGAAACATGTTCCAATAAGACAACAGAATTATAGATTTCCCGGCAACATTAAAATACCAGATTCTGTCTACAGTGAGCTGGCATTTGTTTGAAACAGAATGAGGCTGCAATTGCTTTCAATAATAATAAAAAACTTAAGGAGATGACTATGGGAAATCATAATCTGCAAAATAAAATATATTTTGCTGGTAATTTTGCATTTAAATTACAGTATAACACTACTTTTATCAAAAATAGAAAGGTACATCAAAAGTATAACTGAGAAAAGGGTGAAAAAATAGAAAGTAGTCTGCTTATGATAATGGTATTGTATACACCTTAACAGAAAAGGCAAAAACATCCTATCAAAATGCAATCTCAGTGTCAAGGGTGATCAAGGATGCAGCAGGTATCATCAGAGTGAATACATTTTAACTAGATTTAAGAAGATAAAAAGAGGTGTCCAAATAGGTCTGAACAGCCTCATGGTCCATACAAGGAAACATGATTATTTGCAACGTCCAATGAACAGGAGACAGATGTTTTATGAAATGAGGGCTATGGTCACTGTTACAGAGTGTAAGCATCAGCAGTAATGAGTCAGAAAGTGGAAAATATTAATTACATACACTGACATTATGTGTTTGCACTATAAGCAGCAGTGCTGATTGCATATGCATGCCTCGCATAGCCATTTCTCATATACAGATGAGGTTTCATGGTCAGCAACAGTGCTGCTGGACAGGTAACTGTGGTAAGCAGCATGAACACATTTGGACATAAAGACATTTTACCTACATGCAAACAAGTTCTGTAGGATTGAGCGGACAGCCACAGTGACTACCAGGGTTTAATTTAAGACAATGAATGCATTAATAACACATAATAGGAAAGAGTACTCCATGCAAAATACAGTACAAACATGTTTTGGCCATACTGAATTAAAGGTCTGGTAATGATCAACAAGGGTATTTATTAAAAAAGGACCACAGACAGGAATGGTAGGAATGAAGAATGGGTAAGTGGACAACTGAAACATGGTCATGTACACCAGATAGAGGCATGTCAATGTATGTGCACCCCAAAGACAAGACATTTATAGCATGAACATTAATCACATATATACATACTACAGTATGTACTGCTGATTACACCCACTGTGTGGGGATATTCATGTCATCACACACTTAATTGCATTTTGTGTGACTCTCAGACAAGTTCACATATCATTGGAGATGACAGTTTGTGATATAAGCAACCTGACATGATCACTGGAGAGGACATTTAGCAAGGACAGTATATACAACAGGGTATGTGCATATTGTGCAGATGTGACAAAAGAGTTGTTTGAATATGAATGTAATAGCATAGGTCTCAACAAATTGAGACACATAACAACAGGCTAATGGACAACAGTAGACAGAAGCATGTACAATCATGGACAGTATCAGAATAATACCAACATTTATCTGTGTCATTGACATAAAATATGTGATTGTGAGTTATTAACATGGTCTGCATGAACAAACTTGCACCACTGTAATGATTTGTCAGTAATCTATAAGGGAAATTAAGAGGGGCTCTGTTAGACCTGTATTTTAAATTAGGATCAATCCTGGCTAGTTGAGAGGTTTGCATGACACATATATGCCACTGTCCACACTTGCATGAAAGTAACCCATGCCATCAATGTTGTCAATGAGCTATGTATTTACTGAGCGGATCACAGCAAGAGGTTTCACACATACATCTTACATAGCACTCTGAAGGGAAGTCTGCACTATCAATCACTAATGGTTATGCAACACAATGAATACTTTTATAGAACAAAAAGATGTGTTGCAGCACAATGTGGCAAATGTGATACACTTGAGTAAATCATCCCTAGAAGATGATTGATGAGATAAATTCAAAAGGTTGCAATCATTGGTGTGATGAGGGCTGAGACCAATGGGATTATAATGCCTCTTTGATGTGGATGGCATGAAATTATAATTATAATGTCTTTTGATGTGAATGACCTACCCATAGTTAGGATATGTGCTACATACCATTGATTTGTCACCATTTTAGTCAAATGTTGGTGGAAGTTCCAATTACTATCTATCTGAGTACCCAGGTCTCACAACACTTAGTCTGCTCATACGGATGAGCTGTCTGTATTGTAATTAACTTGTGTATTTGCTTTCAAAAGGAAATAACCATCCTTGTTTTCATATAGTATGTCTCCATGGCTCTGGCAACAATCATTTTGTGTATTAATACTTTCTGCAGTATATCAATAGCGTTCTTAGATTCAATGATCGTCCACAATTTGTAGTCATCCACAAAGCAGAATAGACAAATGGTGTTTAAGTCTGACTTGATTTCTGAGACTTAAATACTGAACAGGAAAGGGCCTAGTACAGAACCCTGAGGTACAGACCCAGTGTCTGAACTCTACCTAGGGGTGACTTCACACACTTTGACATTACATGTCCTTTGTTTAACCTATTTATCTAACCACTTGGTGACGTAGGTGTTTATGCCCACTTGAAACAATTTCTCTGTAGTACCTGAGTGTATTTGTATCAAATATCTTGGCCAGATCAAGTTATTCGGGATGACACTCTTTCCTCATGCATGCCCTTATTGACCTTCTTGAAGACGTCAACCAGATTTAACATACATGATGTAGCCTTAACAAATAAAGTCTGGGTTTGTTACACTGATGAGATTACTTGTGTCCTTTTTGAGAAGTTCCTTGATAAGTCTTTGGTCTGCCTCACAGATTGAGGAGAGTCAGGATTAAGGGTCTATAAGTGCCTGTAGCAGGTGATGGTCCCCCTTGTTCAGATTGATGACTATTGCTGTACACCCTTCTGAAAGAACACAGGCTGTCTAGAGGCTGTGTTTAAGTAGGGATCCAACTGTGTCAGCTAGGTCAGGATATAAGTAATGGTATAGACAATCTGGGATGTTATCAGAGCCCACTAATCCTATGGTGTTAGCCTTAGAGAGTGCACAGATGAGCTGTTCTCCTGAAAAAATAAACTAAGTAATGTTTGCATGTATAGTCTGGCTGTTGGCCAGTGGTGACTGGGGGGGAGGGAATTGTGAGACAAACTGTCTGCTAACAGATTGTCTATTTTCTCCTGTTGAATATGGCTGTTGGCATCCACAAACAGCTCTGTTTCTAATTGTATGTTCCCCTTAATATTTCACATTTATTTAAGTAGATAATTTGTGACAACACCTCCAAATACAACCTTGGTTATGTATCACATACCACAGTAGTACTGTTCACACAGCCATACAACTCCAATTTCATGTAATTACATCAATTCCACAACATATGCCTATAAAATGGGATGCTGGATTTAGGGGGCGAGGTTAAAGTTTCTCTTAAGTGTTAGTGAATTGAAAAGTGATTCAAACAATCATACAATGACTGTAATGTACCACCAACCACACACACAGCAGTCGACTTTGTCTGATTTGAACATTACACCCGTGAAGGTATGGCAGCTAAATTCCATGCAGTGTAACAGTAGCACAACCACATATGTCTAACTTTAACACTGTCACGTTGCACTTTATGGAGTATGATAGCATCATTGTATGCTGAGAAGAACATGGGAGGAGTGTCTGACATGGATGTGGAGTCACATCTTGGAATAAAATTGTCTAATAAATATTATTTGAATGTATACACACTCAGGTTGCCTGCTGCTAGATTAAAACCTGTAAATATCTAGTTACAGAAGCTGGAGAACACATTACTTAATATTACTGCCACAGCACAAGTTAGACTTGAATAATGTCATATTACACTATATATGATGGCATTATCAGTGTATAGTACAAGAAGATGTTCAGAGGAGTGTCTGACATAGCTGTGGACTCACATGTCATTCTATAATTGTCATCATACTGAATTTTGAATAAACACAAACAAACGCCAGTTGAACACAGTGAGATTAGAACCCCTACCTATCTAGGAGCACAGTACTTAATGCAAGTGCCAGAGAAGAAGTCTGGCTATTACAGTGTCAGGCAATACCATATAGCTGATTATATCAGCAGTGTTTGGTGAGAAGTAGATGGTTGCAGTAGTGTCCCACATGCTGTAGTGAAATGGGCTCCTGAATGTGATATAACTGCACACAAACACAAGTTGGCCACAATGAGACTAAAACCCCTACCTAACTACCTACAGCACAAAGGACTTAACACAAGGGCCACAGAATAAGTCTGGGTATTATGTCATCAGACAACACTTAATAACTGATGACATCAGCAGCTCCTAGTGAGAAGAAGATGGTAGTAGGAATTTCTCACATACTGTTATAAAATGGTGTCTTGAAGGTGAGCTAACTGAACAGAAACACTCACAAGCTGAGTGCAGTGAGACTAGATGCCTTATGTAACTACCTACAGAACAGAGGACTTAACACAAGTGGCACAGAATAAGTGTCCCACATGCTGTTGTGAAATGGGGTCTTTCGTGTGAGCTAAATTTACAGAAATACTCACAAGTTGACCTCAGTGAGACTAGAATGCTTATCTTACTACATACAGAATAGAGGACTTAATACAAGCACCACAGAATAAGCATGGGTATTATAGTGTCAGACAACACTTAATAGTTAATGACAGCAGTGTCTGGTGAGAAGAAGATAGTAGTAGGAGCGTCTCACAGGCTGTTGTAAAATGGTGTCTTGAAGGTGAGCTAACCAAACAGAAATGCACACACACTTGCAAGTTGGCCGCAGTAAGACTAGAACTCTTAACTATATACAGAACATAGTACTTAAAGCAAGCATCACAGCACAAGTCTGACTATTATAGTGTTAGACAGCACTTTATAGCTGATGACATCAGCAGTATATGTTTGTGAGAAGATGTTTGGAGGCCTGTATGAAATGGCTGTGTAGGCATGTACAACAGGCCTTCAAACATCTTCTCAGAAACATACACTGCTGATGTCATCAGCTATAAAGTGTTGTCTGACACTATAATATTCAAACAGCACCACCTCTACAGTAAATACAACAAAAAAAGACCAGGATCCCAGGATATCAAATTTATTTTTCTCTGTCTCTGATGTCTCGGCATGTACTGGTTAATTAATCATGTACTCCAAGAAGGCAGTGTGTGCCAAGATGTCAGAGACAATAAAATAAATTTGACATCTTGGGATCCTGGTCTTTTTTGTTGTATTTGCTGCTATTTTTTTTTGTTTTATTTATTGGTTGTTGCGGTAGCACCATCTCTACACCCTATCTTTGAACACTAAATTGGGCACCTTCCTTACTTGCTCCTGCCACATAAGTTATACAGCAAAAGTTAAAGTGTTTTTCTGCCAATTTGGATATTGCATTTAATGGTGAGTGCACAAACCAGCACAACCATGCCAACCACGTTTGCATGATGTTAAGTGGAGAGCAGCAATTCCAAATTCCTGAGGCAATGTTACAACTGCCTCATGTACACAGACAGCCCTCTCCTCCTACCACAAAACACTAACATATGTGAGAGATGCAATTATACAGCCAAACTAGAGGCTAAGGTATCTCCACCAAAGACTGGAACAGACAGTCATGAGGAGAAAGTTAACACTTGCACCACACCTCTAGCCTCACATAGACCTACTAAACCAGCACTGGCAAAAAATACACATAAATACATGAAATCATACTTGGAGGCTCTAAATAAAAACCTGCAAAAGCATCAGAGAGCTCCAAAGCAGACATCCACAAAACCTGCACCTCCCATCACAAACCAGACAACACATAAAATACAAAATCAATGTGCCACACAATCACAGCCCTTAAGGCATAATAACATACCTAACACACTAGTAATACGTGACTCAATAGTCAGGCACACTGACACCCCACTCACTAGGCTGGACAAGGTGAAGCTTATTGTTAGCTGCCTTTTGGGAGCCAGAATCCGCCACATAACACAAGCACTCAGGTCACTCCAGAACAAGTACAAATATGACTCTGTCATTGTTTATGTTGGTGTGAATGTCCTGAGCCTTATCTCCCTGGACGACATGAAAAGAGACATGGAAGAGCTCTCTGTAGCCCAGGCGGGTATGACCCTGACCCTGAGTAGCATCCTGCCCTCACCAAGAATGATACCTCAGTATAAAGAAAAAAATGATCAATTTCAACAATTGGCTAAGCTTCTGGTGTCATTCAAATGGGATCCAGTGTCTGTCAGCCTGGGATGACATGCTCGAAAAGCCGCATTGCTTCACAAGAGACGGCTTGCACCTGTCACCCCTTGGCTTTCAAATACTGTTCAAGGCTCTTGCTGTCCCCATAGTGCCTTTTTTAGGCAAGGCTCAAAATTCAAACCCACCTCCATAAACAGCACAAGTAAAAAAATGAGGGTTATGCTACTCAACGCCAGGAGTTTAAATCTCAAAATGCATGCGCTCGAAGAACTCCTAAGTATGGAGAATATCGACATCTGTGCAGTAACTGAAACCTGGTTCAAGGCTCCAGAGAGCACTCCAGCACTGCTGGGCTACAACTCATACCACACATTTTGGCCACAGAACACGGACCGAAACACAAAAGGAGGGGGTGTATCCATATTCATAAAGGATACCTACACCTCCAGGTTAGTGGTGCAGCATGATACCTCTGAGATCGTCCATGTGCAACTAACATCAGGCAAATCTGCAATGCAAATTGTGACCTGCTACAGATCACCCTCCATGACCCGGGACAACCACTCCGCCTTTCTGGAGACACTGGAAAATATGAAGGTCCTACCGAACACCCTGATCTTGGGAGATTTCAATTACCTTACCATTAATTGGGGAAACTACTTGAGTACAAACTCCCAGGCTCAGCTCTTCCTGGAATTTATCAACTCAAATGCCCTGGATCAGCTGGTAAACTCCCCTACCAGAGGCCACAACATATTGGACCTGGTAATCACCAACATGGGCGACAGGTGCTCCATAACAGAGGTCAACGCATCACTGGTTAGATCAGACCATAAACTAATCACCCTGGATGTCCACACTCCACCACCACCACCCCCAGCCAAGGAAACCACAGTGAAAAACTTTTCTAAAGCAAACTTCACCTTACTTAAGGCAGAGGTGGTAAGTGTCACAGCCCCCACGCTAAAGGATAACACTGTCCAAGATGCAGAATCCTTTACAATTGCACTGTCTGGGCACCTACAAGGATGCATGGATTGTGCCATTCCTAGCAAAACCAAGACTCACTCCCCTAAGAGAAGGAAACCAGTCTGGTGGACCCCTGCCATAAACAGATTATACAACAAAAGGAGGAAACTAGTTCAGAAAAAAAGCAAATCCCAAGAAGGAAAGACATCCCTGATCAGTATCAGTAAGAAACTAAAGTCCTTCATAAAATCATCCAAGGCTAACTTCAAAAGAAAAATAGCCAAGGATTTGAAAGATAACCACAAAGCCTTCTTTAGCTATGTCAAGAATCTAAGTGGCAACTCGCAGATATGCTCTGAGAACCTACTGATATTGTCAACATACTGGCAGATAGATTCAGTGCAAACTTCACCTCCCTCTCACCTTCAAAAGGACCCACAACAATACTGGAAAAGTGTAGTGTCCCAGAAATCACAGAAGCACAGGTGAAAACAGCCCTTTCAAAAGCCAAAAACACAGCATCAATGGGGCCAGATGGTGCCCCAGGCTGCATCTTGCATGAACTACAGAACAAACTAACCCCCCACCTAAACACGCTGTTCAACCTAGGCTTCTCCACAGGCTACATGCCCATAAAATGGTGCACAGCAATGGTTATTCCACTCCACAAAGGAGGGGCCACAACTGACCCTGGTAACTATCACCCCATAAGCCTGACTAGCATGGTCTGCAAGGCTATGGAGGGCATCATCATGGAACTCATTAACAAAGACATTGGGAACCTCCAAACACTTGACCCAACCCAGTTCGTATTTGTTAAGGGCAGATCATGCCTACTAAACCTGGTTGACTTCTTTGAGGCAGTTACCAAGGCCATAGATGAGGGAAAGGTGGTTCACACAGCCTACCTTGATCTCGCCAAGGTGTTCCACACCATTCCTCGCACAGGTATTATAGAAAAACTCACCAGCCTGAAGATAAACCCCTACGTCACAAGATGGGTTGCCAAATGGCTTACAGACAGAACTCACACGGTAAGAATAGCGGGCTCCAGGTCTGACTCTAAACTAGTCACAAGTGGTGTCCCACAAGGCTTGGTTCTGGGACCCCTACTGTTCAGCATATATTTCTCAGAAGTACAGGCAAACACAGGAGGACGATGGCTAACCAAGCTCGCCGATGACTGCAAACTGGGAGCCATAATTGACTCTCCGGCTGACATGGACATCCTCCAAAAAGGCCTTACTGAGACAGACACCTGGTGTCAAAGTCATGGCCTCAAGCTAAATGCCAAAAAATGCATAGTCATCCCGTTTGGGAAAAACAAAACACCCACAAATTACCACATAGGTGTCAGCCCCCTTAATACAGAAGAGGTAATGAGAGATCTGGGGACCCAGGTAGATAGTAATCTCTCCTTTGACAATCATATTGCCAAAGTAGTTAGGAAATCCTTCTATGTGGCCCATCTAATTTCTAAGGGGTTCACATCTAGAAATAAAGAGGTTATAGTGCCCCTCTACTCATCACTCACCAGACCCATCATAGAGTACAATGCCCCATTTGGGATGTACCTCACAAGATACTTCCAACAGCTTGAAAGACCACAAAAGCACCTCACCAAGAGGATTACTGGCCTCAAACATATGTCCTATGCAAAAAGTATATAAGCAATTCCTGCCAGGTGAAGCACCCTCAAAAACGAAGACAAAAGCACATGTGAAAAGGCAAGAAGGTGCACCATAAGCCACAAGAGCTAAAATTAAAAACTCTTTCCCCAATAGATAAAAACCACGTTTAATAAAAGGACACAAACAAATAGACTGCAGTAGAGTTAGCGCTTTCACGTTGGATTCAACGCTTCATCAGACATACAGGCAGTCACATAACATCCATTTAAATATACATGACGACAACACTATCTGTTCAAATCAACGAATCAAAATGATGCAATTAATATAACATTTAACAAGCAGAATACACAATAAAATGACCAATAAAACATTGTTGTGCACCATAGCTAATGCCTAAGTGGTCTGCTAACTAAAAAGGGATTGAGTGCTAATCTATCATTTAGCCCAAACCTATGGGCTTGTAATTTCAGTATCCATTTACCTTCTCTCTCTTCAATACAATTTCTAATGTTGCCCAGTCCACCATTTTTAAAAACTAACTCCAAAACCTGAAACTTAAAACTATGAGCATGTCCTTGTTCTATTACATGCTTAGCTAGGGCATTGGTGGTATTGCCCTTTGCGATGGCATAAACATGCTCCCTGATACGTTCACGTAAGGTTCTTGTTGTCATTCCAACATAAAAAATCTTACATAATTGGCACTCAGCAATGTACACCAAGCTATCAGATCTACAATCAGCATAGCGCTTAAAAATGTAGGTACGTTTTGTTCCGGGGTGTATGAAGCAATCCGAGTTTGATATATACTTACACTGATTGCAAGAATTGCAAGCAAATGTACCTGTCCTGTTGGAAATCTTAACATTCTGATGGCCCCTATCATAGCAAAGTAGTCTATTGAGAGACAACATGTTCCTATAGGCAACACGAGGTCTCTCATCAACTAGATTTTTGATCCTTTCATCCGCCATCAGCAGTCTCCAATTCTTATTAAGAACATTTATAATGTGGTGATTCCTGTTGGTAAAAGGAATAACGATCCTATTGACAGTCAATGTGCTACTATTGGGATGTGATCTGTTAATCAGGGGAGCTCCTACGTCTTCCCTAAGAAGGTCACCCATGGAGATGTTATCAAGGACTTGCATTCGATCATAGCCTCTAGACATGAAATTCTTAGCTAATTGTGCTTTATGTTGGTTATAAGCAGTATCTTGAGATGTTAGTTTAGAAATCCTGATGGTCTGGTTCTTAACTATGTTCTGATGAACATGCCTAGGATGCATGCTGTTCCGATGCAATAGATTATTCTTCCAACAGGGTTTTCTAAAAAGTTCAGTATCAAAACCATTAGGACCCTTGATAATCTTAACATCTAGAAACTCGATCTCATTGATAGAATGGGAACATTCAAAGCAAAGAAAATCGGTTGTCTCGTTCAAATAAGTTGTAAAAGCCAACAATTGCTCAACGGCAAAAAACATCATCTACAAATCTATTAAAATATTTAAGGTGTTTCATATGCCCATTGTGCCAACACCAAAGTTGGTATAGGCATTGGCACAAGGTGCCCATGCGCCACTTTTATAAATAATAAATAATCTCATCATAACAGAGAACATTGTTCTCAAGAACAATTTCAAGGAGGGACATACACCTAATAATTATATTATCTGGTAATTTCTTGTGTACGTCCATGCCAATATTGATGTGAATAAAGACTTCACATCAAGTGTAACTAATATGTCATCAGTATCAAAACAGGGAGTATTAGTTACACTTGATGTGAAGTCTTTATTCACATCAATACCCAACGACGTTGGCATGGACTACATCAGGGCATTATTAGTACACAAGAAATTACCAGATAATATAATTATTAGGTGTATGTCCCTCCTTGAAATTGTTCTTGAGAACAATGTTCTCTGTTATGATGAGAGATATTATTTACAAACTAAAGGAGTGGCGATGGGCACCCCTTGTGCCAATGCCTATGCCAACTTGGTGTTGGCACAATGGGAAGAAGCACATGTTTTCAATACTGATTTTCTTTGCTTTGAATGTTCCCATTCTATCTATGAGATCGAGTTTCTAGATGTTAAGATTATCAAGGGTCCTAATGGTTTTGATACTGAACTTTTTAGAAAACCCTGTTCGAAGAATAATCTATTGCATCGGAACAGCATGCATCCTAGGCATGTTCATCAGAACATAGTTAAGGACTAGACCATCAGGATTTCTAAACTAACATCTCAAGATACTGCTTATAACCAACATAAAGCACAATTAGCTAAGAATTTCATGTCTAGAGGCTATGATCGAATGCAAGTCCTTGATAACATCTCCATGGGTGACCTTCTTAGGGAAGACGTAGGAGCTCCCCTGATTAACAGATCACATCCCCATGTACGCTCTAATAAGAATAGTAGCACATCGACTGTCAATAGGATCGTTATTCCTTTTACCAACAGGAATCACCACATTATAAATGTTCTTAATAAGAATTGGAGACTGCTGATGGTGGATGAAAGGATCAAAAATCTAGTTGATGAGAGACCTCGTGTTGCCTATAGGAACATGTTGTCTCTCAATAGACTACTTTGCTATGATAGGGGCCATCAGAATGTTAAGATTTCCAGCAGGACAGGTACATTTGCTTGCAATTCTTGCAATCAGTGTAAGTATATATCAAACTCGGATTGCTTCATACACCCCCCGAAAAAAACGCACTATTTTTTTTAAGCTGCCTGATTGTAGATCTGATAGCTTGGTGTACATTGCTGAGTGCCAATTATGTAAGATTTTTTATGTTGGAATGACAACAAGAACCTTACGTGAACGTATCAGGGAGCATGTTTATGCCATCGCAAAGGGCAATACCACCAATGCCCTAGCTAAGCATGTAATAGAACAAGGACATGCTCATAGTTTTAAGTTTCAGGTTTTGGAGTTAGTTTTTAAAAATGGTAGACTGGGCAACATTAGAAATTGTATTGAAGAGAGAGAAGGTAAATGGATACTGAAATTACAAGCCCATAGGTTTGGGCTAAATGATAGATTAGCACTCAAGCCCTTTTTAGTTAGCAGACCGCTTAGGCATTAGCTATGGTGCACAACGATGTTTTATTGGTCATTTTATTGTGTATTCTGCTTGTTAAATGTTATATTAATTGCATCAATTTGATTCATTGATTTGAACAGATAGTGTTGTCGTCATGTATATTTAAATGGATGTTATGTGACTGCCTGTATGTCTGATGAAGCGTTGAATCCAACGTGAAAGCGCTAACTCTACTGCAGTCTATTTGTTTGTGTCCTTTTATTAAACGTGGTTTTTATCTATTGGAGAAAGAGTTTTTAATTTTAGCTCTTGTGGCTTATGGTGCACCTTCTTGCCTTTTCACATATGTCCTATGCAGCTAACTGAAAAAACTTTGGCTGCACTCAGTGGCATATCGCTTACTTAGAGGTGATCTCTGCCTGACTTACAAAGCCATGTCCAACTCAGAATTGATGGACATGCTCCACCTAAAGAAATCCAAGTCACTGCGAGCCACATGCTCTAGTAAGGTAAGCCTCACCACAACAATAAATAGAACATGCTGGAGGGATAGATTCCTGTCACAGAGACTCCCCATGCTTTGGAACAAAATTCCTAACTACATTAGGCAGAGCCCCTCGGTAACACTCTTCAAGAGAAGCCTTGACGAGTGGATGGGTAACAGAAAATACACCCCTGGGATCACTTCATTGGCTCTGCTTGATAGAGGCTCAGTTAATTAATCAATGGGGCGGTGAAAGCCGACACACTCTGGTTAGGCTTAAATGCCCTCAGGCAGATAGCCTAGTACCTACCTATGAACCTATGAACCTAAAAGAGAGGAAATCATTTTATGAATTAAGAAAGATAATGTGACAGCTGGTTTTAGTTTATGGGTTGGATGCTGACGTACATGTTAGATGAGTTAACTTTTCAGACATGTATTGGTGTTTATAAATTTTATGACCTGACATATTTTTGGTGCCTTTACACACTAATAAAAATAATTTGTACAATATGGGATTCAAACCTGTGAAGAAGAGACAGTACATAATCTTCCACAAAGGTGTGTTTAACCTCCTTGCCACAAAGGAAGTGTTTGTCATACATGCTCATGGATGTATGCGACCTGACAATGTCCTGGTTTATACATTCATGTATATATGATTATCATTGAAGTCCATCCCAGGGTAGAAAAGACACTTGTAAGTACAGAAACATAATTGTCAGTATATCCTCAGTCACATATGTAACTCATATGATATCCACTGCTATACATAGTCATTTGTATGTATAATTATATTTATATTGTTAATTTTAGTATAAATTACAGTGGAACAGCATAATAAAAATTAGTGTTTGCTGGATTAGAACCCTGGTTCACCTGCATTGTGGCCATGAACTTACACCAGTTGTCCCATGGAAGACTGGGCAATAGGTATATTTTTTTGCAGTCATTACTGTGCGTGAGTACTGACCATCTCACAATGCCGCTTAGTGTGTTTGCATGAAGAAATACCACATATGTTATAATATATCTTTTTAGAAACTGAAAAGTCTGCAGGTGCTGTGGAAGCATGCTCTCTGCTGTGCTTAGTGTGTTTGCATGATGGAAAGCACAAGATGTAACAATGTACCTTTTTGAAATTGACAATGTCTGCTTATTCTCTGCAGATGTTGTGGAACTGCAGGTGTTGTGGAAGCATGCTGACCTCCACGTGTTTGTGCCATAGAAGGCAAAATATATAACAATGTATCTTTTCTGAAATTGACAATGTCTGCTTGTTGTCTGTGGCATTATGCCGTGTTTGCACAGAGGTGAACAATGTGCAAACAAGACAGGCAAAGCTCAACGTGTATTATTCTTGTAAAAAGTGTTTATTATTTTTCATCATTCAAAGATAAATGTAGAAATTGAGCCATGATCTACATATCCTATGAGCTGTGTGCTTCATCACATTTACCAGGTGTGCTAGACACACACTTGATTTACAGCTGTAATGTATGCTTTCCTTATCATAGCAAAAACTTCCATTAATTTTAATTTATTTATCCATTTCACCATATTTGCACTAAGCCACGAGTTATGCAAATATTAATATTTAAAAAAAGGAAACATAAACAACATTACAAGATACATTTTAACACACACACACAGACTTACATAACTGTGGATTTGAACTATCATACTAATGAACCTACGAAGCACACTAGGAGTGCCTTATTTCTTTTTGCCACAGAAACAGCTTTGTAGCAGGAAAGCAAATCACTGTGCATACAAGCAAGTCCGATTTCTTCCACAGTATTAACAAGACATATACACTTGTACACTCATTTGTTTGTACTTATGTTACTTACAGACTTGTTGCAGTGAGTGATCACACAACCAGTTATGTGTATTCTTTGCACCAAGGCAGCTCTGGTTTCTCTCTGGATTGTGTTAATTCTTCTCTTATTTGTGCTCTGCTCTCAGACTTGCAACATATTTTGTATCATTGTCTTTTAAATGTATGATAAAATGACATGACATTGAAAAACAGTTTTCAGCAAAGGCAGGAGAGTTTTGATATTAGTGAACTAAAAAGAGAACTGCGTGCTGTTCACTTACATTTAAAAGCTTACATCAGTTACTTCTACACTTTATAAGTTTATCTTGAGTGACACACCCAGTGCAGGTAAGGTAGTCTGAATGTGTGTCTTCTCCCTCACACTAATCATGCACATTTGCAATCCATTAGCAACTAACACTGACATAGTTCCTACACTATATTTGCACCTGCTACACAAAGTCAAACGTTTGGGATTCAGCAATTCTAGTCAGTTCACACATCATTTGCATCCTTACCATGCTATGAAGCCTGAATCTACACTATAGAAAGGTAATCATGTAGCTAGGGAACTTGAAGGTGAGGAGACTTGTGTATTTGGAGACCACAGAAGATTGCTATTCCTTGTGATTTATCTGCAGATAATGCTTCTGATCTTGGTAAGGATGATTGTATTTTTGTAATACAGTCTACATTTGTTAACATGTTGCAAAGAAAAATTTGTATATATTTTTATTTATGCATTATAGAATGTAACATTTATCTGTATGCACTTCTTATAGTTTACTGTTGGCACAGGCATTTTGGGCAGGCATTTTCTTTCTCAGGTAGACAGCCTATTAACTTTCATCATAAGTGTTATTGTTAAAACGGGTTGTCTTACAATTTTCTTATGTTATTTCAGAGAAATGGAATATACTATATTGCAAATGACACCGGGGTCTTCTGCTTCTAAGATAACCCATAGCCATCTCCAGGCTAGTGCTGGGCACAGTGAGAGGTGACTGGCTGAAAATGTGTATACATTTTGTGAAAATTGTCTTAAAAGTATATATAACAATTCAATTATGTGGTATTCCTTAGTTTGTACAAACTTTTCATTTGCCTGTTTTGTTTTTATTTATTTTTTTGTGGGGGGGGGGGACGAGTACTGTTTGTGTGTTGCCATAACAAAATCTGTATTTAAAGAGGTTCGCTCTTGAAATTGTGCAGTCATCCTGTTATTTCTGTTGTTAACAATATGTTACTAAAGTGGTATTCCTTTTTTTTGGACCAAACATTGGTTTGTGTGTGAATGTGATATGGTACAACCACATAACCTCCAATTTTAATAAGTAATAAGCCTCTGATACAGTTGAGAGTTGAGCTAGATATGGGAGTCATGGTAACTGCCTGGGCTGCCGGTGCACAAATTCAGGGTGACTCCCTTAGCATTACATATGACCTGCCAGTTAATGGAGTGGAAGCCCTTTCTGTTTATGTACACCCTTCCCTGTTCCCTGGGTAGTGCTTTGATTTCAATGTCCGTGCAGTCTATGGTACCCAACACTTCAGGGAAGTGTGCTACAGGATACAAATCCTGCATAGTTGTAGCTCTGTCCTCAGGTGTACACTGAAAATGTAAATAGTCATTGTCATGTTGTAGCATAGCATTCAGGATTTGATGTAGGATCCTGGATACTGATGCCTGTGACACCCCCAGCACATCCCCTGCTGATCTCTGGAAGATTCCTGTAGCTAATATTCTAAGTGCTATGCATACCTTAGTCTCCACAGGTATTGGTTCCTCTTGGTTTTGAAACCAAATAATTGTAGCAAACTGGTAAAAATAAAAACTAAAAACCACAAATTCACCAGTAGGACTAGTAGACACAAGTTTATTTTTCAGGATGAGCGCTTTCATCAAAGTAAAATTGACTTCCTCAGAACTTCCTCTTGGTTTTGCCGTGTTCTCATTTGAGGACAACAGAGATTGCAGAGTTCCTGTAGTGTGTCTCTATCCACCCCATAGTGCTCTACAATTTCCACCTCATACAGATCATGAAAACTTAAATGGAGTCTAAACACCCTTCTCCTTCTTGGCCAAGGTTTATTAGAAGCAGCAGCAGCATAGACTTGGGTCTGTTGCACATACACTTGTATAAGAACAACAGCAGCCCCTAACATTGTTTCTGTGTAGAGTTTTTTTCCGAGGCTGTTCATACATTCATAGGTTCATAGGTAGGTACTAGGCTATTGGTCCTAGGGCCTATATAAGCCTAGCCAAAAAGGTACCCTGGCTTTCGCCACCCAAGAAAATTATTTTCCTGTGCCCCTGTCGAGCAGAGCCACAGAAGTGATCCCCGGGGTGAATTTCCTATTTCCAATCCAATCATCAAGATTTTTCTTGAAGAGTGCTAATGAGGAGCTCTGTTTGACATAGATAGGTAGTTTGTTCCACAGTATGGGAAGTCTCTGGGACAGGAATCTATACCTCCAGCATGTTCTGTTTATTGTGGCGACAAGGTTTAGGTCCCTACAGCATATAGCTCGGAGGGATTAGGATTTTTTTAAGTGGAGCATGTCTAACAGCTCTGGATTTGACATAGCTTTGTATGTTAGGCAGAGATTGCCTCTGAGTAGGTGATATGCGACGGAGTAAAGCTGGGGTTTTTTGAGATGGTCTGTGTAGGGCATCTGTTTGAGGCCATTAATCCTCTTTGTGAGGTATTTCTGTGGCCTCTTCAGTTGTTGTAGATGTCTTGTGAGGTACATACCAAAAGGGGCGTTGTACTCTATAATAGGTCTAATGAGTCATGAGTAAGGGAACAATGACCTCTTTTTTTCTGGATGAGAAACCTTTTGTGATGAGGTGTGCCATGTAGAAGGATTTCCTGACCACTGTGGCAATGTGATTATCAAAGGAGAGACTACTGTCTACCTGTGTCCCAAGGTCTCTTATCACACTTTTGGTGTTAAGTACACTACCACCTATGTGGTAGTTCATGGGTACAGAGTTTTTACCAAAGGTGATGACAATGCACTTTTTGGCATTGAGCTTCAGGCCATGGCTTTGACACCAGGCATCTGTTTCAGTGAGGCCCATATTCCAATAGGTTTTGGAATTCACAGGTAAAACCTGCACTGAGTCTACACAATTGCTTTATAGCTTGCTGACTAGCTCCTCCATCTTGGATTGGTTAATTAGCATGCAATTCACCTTCTTATCCTGTAATTAGCATGGCACAATCTTTACTATATTTGCACAGCTCTACACAGCATGTAGAGCTGCTTACTGAATACAAAATGGTGAGCTACCATGTGAATGTCATGCCCAGATGTGCATACTGTTTTAGTGCATGATGTAGGCTTTATTGAACAAGTCTTTGCTGTCTAACCACCCAAACAAAAGATTTTACAATTTGTTCCATTTACAAAATATAGTCATTTTCATCTTAGGTTTATGAAGACAGATAAATCAGGGGAAATTTGCTAATATGGATATTTTATTGTATGAAGTCAAATACTACAAAGAAGTTCATTGAAAACAATAATACATAAGGAATACAGACCACAGTGTTCTCAACCTGTTCAGTGAAAATGCCCTTGACTTTGAAACTTACAGATATCATTTGGTTGATTAGCCTAGAATTGTTTCATTGTCTGGAGTACTTAAAATTTATAAGGACAGGCTCTTTTTCACCCTCTTGTACCACTTAGTTGTTCAAAGGCAAGGCCAATACCTTTCTTTCTTTCTTAATGCCAAACTTAATCAGTTGATTAAAGAAGTAACTTCCTATATAAGGGACTGCTGTGAGTTTTGATGAACTTAGCAGATCTGAACACTGATTGTGATTATGTACTTTTTACAACTATATGCATGGAGTCATCCGTATCCCACATAACTTCTGAGTAGTAAAGGTACATGCTTATTTAGTTGAAAGAGTAATTTTTCTAATAAGGATATTTCCATCAACTGTGCCATATACATGACGCGTTTATCATTTTTTTTTGTAACAGGTGCTATAAACAAGTCACAAGAGTAGTAATGGGAGCCACTATGGCTCTTGCTTTTGCCATTCTGGTAATGGTATACTGTGAAAAAGTTATACACAACTGGGTTGTTTGGTAAGTTCTATTAAACATGCTGTGACAATAGGAGGTGCTGACAGCACAGCTAGCTGGAATTTTGTAAATAATTATATGTCATTTCTGAATATCCAACTGATTTATACAAGATGATGGTGTTACAAATGTATTAGAACTGTATGTCATGTGTATATCAAACTGATTTGTACAGATATTTGTGTTGAAAGGGTATTTGTAAAGTGCTTGTGTTTGAAATGTATCCACAGTGTACCCTACTGGAGAGAACAGAAACATAGATGCACTGTTGTAACTATTTAAATGTATATGTTTTAACAGAGGAAACTGGAAATCAGGAGGTTAACCTCAGCCCAGCAAACTTTAAAATATATATGAAATTAAATGGGCTAGGCCATAAAAATGCTTTCTCACAGGTTTCACTCCAGCCAGAGACACAAAGTCTGTAGTTGGAAGCTTTCTGTATTGACTTTGGGTTGAACTAATTACTACTCTGGAAGTGTGGAGGTATGCAATTGTTTTATGACATCCAGGAACTGCCACAGATCTGAGAAAAACTCCTTGTGTGTGTATTTTTACAGGTAGGTACTAAATCCTGCCAGCTGCCAGTAATGGGGGTTTGCATAGGAATTAGAAGTCAGATGACCAGAAGTGATGTTGTTCTGCAAGCTATCCCAGATGTAAAATTTTAGATATTATTTTGAGAAGTCATTTAGTGAGACTGAGCAGTCTGTATTCTGTTGTGGGTCTGACAACAAGAAGGACCATTCACTACATCATCTGTCTTGCTGTATTAAGTAGACAAGTGGAGTACCACAGGGTTTGGTCCTGGGTCCTCTCCTGTTCAGCATGTACTTTTCTGAAGTGCAGGCCAACACAAAGGGTCTTTGGCTAACAAAGTTCTCAGATGACTGCAAACTGGGAACCATAATAGAATCACCAAATGATGTAGACATTCTACAAAAGGGCCTCACAGAGACAGATGCTTGGTGTCAAAGGCATGGCCTCAAGCTCAATGCCAAGAAGTGCATTGTCATCTCCTTTGGAAAAAACACAGTACCCATGAACTACCACATAGGTGGTAGCTCACTAAACACTGAAAGTGTGATAAGAGACCTCGGGACACAGGTGGACAGTAGTCTCTCCTTTGATAACCACATCGCCACAGTAGTCAGGAAATCCTTCTACGTGGCACACCTCATCACAAAAGGGTTCTCCTCTAGAACAAAGTAGGTCATTGTTTCTCTCTACTCATCCCTCATCAGACCCATTATAGAGTACAATGCCCCATTTGGCATTTATCTCACAATTTATTTTATTTTATTTATTTTATTTATTTTATTTTATTTTACATTTGTTGACCGGGCTAGTCCAGCTGGATAATTTCCATTTTCAGTGGAGGCCCGGGGAGAAAAGCTCCTCAGATTAAAGCAAGGTTATAGAAAAGAAACATTTACAATAAATGCCTGTGACACAGACAGAGAGCACTAATGCATACATATTAGTCTAGATCAAGTAATAAAAAACATATAGTGCTATTTTTTTTTTTTTTTTTTCAGTCATTCATTGAGTTATTAGTGATCATTGAGAAAGGTTGCAGTTTTGAAATGAGGAAATATGATAGTAGAATAAAGATAGTAGATTAGTCTGGGTTGGTACAAGAGCAGAGCCAGAAGTTGTTCAGATGTAAAAGAAGTTGTTTTTTAAAAAGATGAAAGGAGCCTAGAGAGGTAATGTGTGAGGGAGGTTATTCCATAATTTGCCTACTGAGTTAGAGAAAAGGCAGTTACCTGCAGAATTTATAATTCTAGTTGTTTTGACTTGTAGCTTTTCAGGAACGCAGTTGTTTCAAGTTATTATAGGGGTCAAGAGGTTACTAAGAGCAGGTGTCTTTGCTGGTTGATATAGAATGTTATGTGTTATTAAGAGTTGTTGATAGATAAGTTTGTTAGGAAGTTCCAACCAGTGTAAGTGTTTTAAGTTTAGACAATGGTGGGTTCTATACTGGGATGCTGTGGCAAAACGAGCTATATTATGGTAGGATGTAGTCAGTTTCCTAAGATTGCTTTTAGAGAGATTGGTGTAAATAGAGGAGGCATATAGTAGGGTTGAGATAAGATGTGATTGTGCTAAGGTGGTTCGTGCTTCTGGTGTAAGGAAGGGTTTAATTCTATACAGTGAACCAATCTTTTATTAACTGCTTTTATAGTGTTATTGATATGAAAATCATAGCTAAGATTATTATCAATAGTAACACCAAGCAGTTTGGTAGAAGAGTCGGGGGAGATGACGGAATGGTCACTTGCAGTAATAGTGAAGTTTAGTTGAGAAGATTTGTGGGTAGGTGAGAATAGTAATAGTTTTGTTTTCTTGGGGTTGAGGAGAAGACATCTTTTGAGAACCACTGTTCAATGGTAGAAAAGGTAGATTGTGTCAGTGAATGGAGTTCAGTTTGAGTGGAAGCTGTGCAAATGATGGTAGAGTCATCTGCATATTGTATACAGGTAGTGTTTTGGATAGATGATTGGAGATCATTAATAAAGATAGAGAATAAGAGTGGGCCTAGTATAGATCCTTGAGGTACTCCTAAAGAGACAGGTAGTAGAGCAGATAGAGAGTTTTTCCATAGCACTGCTTGTTGTCGATTTTCAAGATAGGATGAAAACCAGGTTAGGGAAGAGAAATCCAGGGCAAGGGATTTTAATATGTGTAAAAGAAGTGTATGGTTGACCATATCGAAGGCTTTAGACAGGTCTAGGAAAAGAGAAGAGGTTAGTTTATTGTTGTTACGGTTACAGTTGATGGTGTTGGTAAAAGAAAGTAGTGCAGTGGTAGTACTATGTGCAGGTCTAAATCCATGTTGAGTATTAGCTAGTAGGTTGTTATGAAGGAGATGGTTAAGTAGTTGTTTATGTATACATTTTTCCATGATTTTAGCTAGTGGAGATAATAGTGCTATAGGGCGAAAGTTTGAAAGGTCAGTGGATTTGCCTCCTTTGTGTAAGGGTATGATGTGTGATATTTTCCAGATTGCTGGAAAAGTACTTTCTTTTATGGATCTGTTTATTAGGATAGAAACAGGGTAGGCAATAGCTTTAGCTGCTACTTGAAGGAATTCAGCAGGAAGCTTATCTGCTGAGGGGTAGTGGGTTTAAGTTTTTGTAAAAGAGATTGTATGTAGGAGGTGGGTATGGGTTGAAGTTGAAGGGGAAGAAGGGAGTTGTTGATGTTATTTAAAAGCAGTTGAGAAGCATCAGGAGATAAGTGATTAGCTAGACTTTGTATGGAAGTAGTAAAGAAGGTATTGAAGTTGTTGGCTATTAAAGAGGGATTATCAGGGTCTAAATTCTGTGGGTTGGGTGTTACTACTTTGCCTGGGGTAAGTAGATTATTGATAGTGGACCAGAACTTTTTGGTTCTTTTTGGTGGATTGCTGGAGTTCAAAGTAATAATTCTTTTTATCTGAAAGGATGGCTTTTTTGGTCTTGTTTCTGAGCTCTCTGAAGGTTTGATGATCTGTTGGGTTTCTAGAGGAACGCCATTTTTTCCAGAATTTATTTCTGAGTATAATTTTTTGTTTAGTATTAGAGGTTAGCCAGGGTGCTGTTTTGGTCTTTGTTCTAATGGTACGACTTGGGGCATGTTGGTTTAAGATTGCAAGGAATGCTGAATTGAAATGTTCAACAGCATTGTTAAGTGAGAGGTGTTTTAGAGGGGTCCAGTTGTATTGTGAAAGTTCTGTTTGAAACTGTTCAGGATTAAATTTCTTTTGAATATAGTGTTCTATGAGAGGTAGGTAAGCTTAGGTTAGTTTTAGCTCTAATGACATAGGTGAGGGAGTGATCACTAAGGTCATCAGGAAGGATGCCAGTTTGGTAGGTTTGAAGGGGGGAGTTTGTAAGAATCCAGTCTAAGGTGGTTTCTTTTTTGCTCTTTTTATTTATTCTAGTGGGACTATCAATTAGTTGTTTGAAACCATAAAGGTTTATATGGGAGGTAGGGTTAGCATTGTTACAGGATTTCCAATCAATGTTAAAGTCCCCAAGGAATAGTGTTTCCTGAGGGAAGTTATTAGAGAGTTGTTCAAGAAGCTGTTCTAAAGTAGGGATGTTATTTCCAGGGGGGAGGTATGCACAGATAATGTTTATTGCTTTAGTAGTGTTAATTTGAATTTTAGAGCAGATTATTTCAGCATTATTGTTTTGGGTAAGGGTAAGGTCAAGTAGAGTAAGCTTCAGGTTGGTTTTATATAGAATAGCTACTCCACCTCCCTTCCTGGAGGTGCGATCAAGTCTAACAATGTTATATCCAGGTGGGGTAATTTCAATGTCTTTAATTGAAGGTTTTAGCCAAGTTTCTGATAAGCATAGAACATCAAAATTGTGTACTTCTAATAGGGCATGGAGTTGACTAAGTTTGTTACTGATGCTACGATGTTGAGATGGGCCAAGGATAATACATTAGATGATGTAGTAGATGAAAGAGAGAGGGGTTTGATATGATCTTTGTGTGTTTTGGTAGTAGTAGTTTGTGGGCCTGGGTTGGGGTGTATGTCACCATCTAGTAGTAGATGGAGTAGAGTAAAATAGTTTCTTAGTTTATGTTTTAGGAAGGTATCGATTATTTTCTTTGTTTTAGTTTTTAGTAGTTTGTTGTGTAATAGCCTGTGGTATTTGGCAAATAGGTAGATGGATTGTGGGGAGGTATGAAAGAAGGATAAAGGAGGAGATGTTGCAGGTGTACTGGTATGTTTTGTGGGAAGTGAGAGAGAAATAGTTATGGTGTGTTCATAGGAGGTTAGGAAATAGGTAGTAGTGAGAAGGAATAGTAGTAAGAAGGAGGTAGGTAATTTTAGTTGTGATTGGAGGATAGTTGTAGTCATGATGAAATAGTTGTAAGTTTGAATGTAGTTAAATGGTGTGTTATAGGTGAAAGTACTGTGTGAGTGTTGGCCAGATGTAGGGGTTGTGATATTTTAGATGTGTTAGAGAGAGAGGGGTGGGGATGGTTATAGTAGGTAAGTAGGAGTGGCTAAGTGAAGGGTGGTACTCAATTTGTGAGGCTGTAAGTATGATTGGGCAGAAGAGGTAAGAGGTGTGTCTAGAGGCAAGGTAAATGTAGGACCCCTGGGGTGGGTGGGAATTGGGGGTAGGGAGGGAAGCGGAGTGAGCCCGCAGGGCGAACGGAGCGGGCAGAGACAAGAGAGGGGACAGCCAAGGAAGACAATCAGTAGTAAGGGAGAAAGAAGCAGGTAAATTAATTAAGTTTAGTAGTGTGAGAAAGCTGCAGAAGGTCAGCAGGCTAGTGTATCCTAGGTATAGTCAGGAACACAGAGAAGGGTACTACAAGGTGCTTAGACTTGTAAGACAGCTGTGGTGTAGTGAGGAATATATACTGGGATAGGTGAAGGGAAGTGCTGAACAGGTGCTAGGGAGAGAAGAATAAAAAAGTATTAAAGTAGGGCTAGGGGGTCTGATAGGGAGATAAAAAGCAGGGTCAGTGATAATGAACAGTACAGTAAGATGCCTCCTAGTGACCAGTGAGTTAATTACAACTGAGTTTGGAGACAGCCCAGTTACAAGGAGACAGACTGTAGGTGAGAGGGGGTAGGGTACAAACATACAAGAAGAGAGAATAGGTAGTCAAACTGTGAAGGCCAACTGCGCAGGAAAAAAGTGAAGTTGGGGGGGTTGTAGGCTGCTGGCTAACCTGAGAGGGAAACTTGCCTAAGGTAGCAGAGTTCTTAAAAACAAAGATATCGCTACAAGGGTCAGGTTTGAAGGTTAGCACATACTTTCACTGTCCTAATCAAGCTGGCTTCTCAAGGAGCTGGTGGGGATTTCCAGAGTCCTGACAGTTTCCAGTGACTTCAAAGAGAGGGATTTTCTGGTAGTTCAGGTGTTGACTGGACAAGTTCACCAGGCTGGTATAAGTAGGAAGAGATAGGGAGTGAAGAAATAGATATTAATTAGGAGTTATAGCCAGTATATATAGAAATAAAAAATCATATGGACAGGTATTACAACAGTTCTTGCCTAACCAACAGTAATATCACCAACTTGTACAAAACATTTAGTCATTCAGCAAATGCAGTCAATGTGATCATTTAGGGTGTACAAAGAACAACGCTAAATGCCATAACAGTTCAAAAAAATACACTGGTATTTATCACAACAGACGACACTCAAGTCAGTTAAAAAGATTTAGGTAAGTCATGGAAATTAAGCAAATAGAGTGTACAGTGTAGGTATTGCTAAGGTTCTGTATTGAAGCTTCGTTTAGGAGAATAATCCGTGCTAACACACAGAGGCATGTGTAGGAGCGTGTAACAATAGCTGATGTTTTTCTGGCCGTATAGTGCCACTAATCTAACTGGCCCCCCTTTAGATTGTGCTACTTGATTGGGAAGAGTACTGACTCTGTCCAAGATGCTACGCTAAAGAAGCGATGCTAGTGGCTAAACTTTAAGGTGTTCCTCAGTCGCACAGCTTATAAGGGGAAGTACGCGTCTGTGGAGACGATATGTAATTAGCCGCAGATGTAATACTCAATGTAATAAATATACAAAACATGGGCGAATAAGTATAGCTGGATAATTTATCTTTCAGAAAGAGTCACAATTGGTACAAAAGCATAAATTCAGTGCTTCGCTAAAGCACAGCTTTATGAGGGAGATAGCATCTTTGCAGACGACATATACGCCGATGCAAATATAGTACACAGAGTGAATTGGTTCCAAATAAAAGGACAAAAACAAGGAGCGTGTAAGGATAGCTGTTGGTGTATAGTGGCCTGTAGTGCCGCTAATTACATTGTCCAGCCTTAGTTTATGTTTTTAACTGGGGAAAATATAAAACAGTTCTTAAAGTACCAATTAATGGTGCGACAGAAGTTGCAGAACATTTAGATGCTTCATAGAAGCACAGTTCTGTGTGGAAGATAGCGTCTTTAAAGACTCGTTTTCAGCTGACATTCTTTACAATACATAAGTTGAGTAGTTAAGAACAGTATGTACACATGTTAAGGAATAGATATATAGGAAAAAACCTTACTAATGTGGCTGACTTACTATGTAACGGCAAGGATGTTCGGCGTTGGTAGTATACGAGCTTTTAAGAAGCATACAGTTGCGCGGTTTGAAATAGCCGCGTAAGTTACAGAGTAGCCATATAGCGAGCATCAAATACAACCCCACGTGTAAACATTTCATGGGAACATTGCTAATAAACACGCTTAGTTTCTGAAATTAAACAGTTAGCATCACACATTTGAGAGCAGCAGTAATATTTCTACAAAATATAGGCAGATAAATACACTTCAAAGGTAGATACAATACATTCAGAAACTTACTGTAGGACAAGGACCCAAACAGTGTGCGCAGCAGCCAGGTAGGTAGCAGGGGAAAAAAGATGGCGTCCAATATAAATGAGGTATATTTATAAGGTAGGCAGGGGCACAAGGGCTAAGGGGAGGGGAATGAGGCATACAAAGGCGTGGGGCAGAAATCGCGAGATAAGGGAAGGTGGGAATGTTAACAAGGTAAGGTGAAGTGTATTTGGGAGGAGCCTAGAGAAGGTGATGTAGGGGAAGGTGGGGGGGAGTAGACATAGCAGGAAGTGGAGCAGGTCGAGAAGACAGGGAAAAAAGGAGACAGTGTACTACAGCAGGATAGGGAAGGGATACCAAGGTTATGAGATATGGGGTAAATATAGGATAGATGGGAGAGACAAGAGGGGGGACAGCCAAGGAAGACAATCAGTAGTAAGGGAGAAAGAAGCAGGTAAATTAATTAAGTTTAGTAGTGTGAGAAAGCTGCAGAAGGTCAGCAGGCTAGTGTATCCCAGGTATTGTCAGGAACACAGAGAAGGGTACTACAAGGTGCTTAGACTTGTAAGACAGCTGTGGTGTAGTGAGGAATATATACTGGGATAGGTGAAGGGAAGTGCAGAACAGGTTGCTAGGAGAGAAGAATAAAAAAGTATTAAAGTAGGGCTAGGGGGTCTGATAGGGAGATAAAAAGCAGGGTCAGTGATAATGAACAGTACAGTAAGATGCCTCCTAGTGACCAGTGAGTTAATTACAACTGAGTTTGGAGACAGCCCAGTTACAAGGAGACAGACTGTAGGTGAGAGGGGGTAGGGTACAAACATACAAGAAGAGAGAATAGGTAGTCAAACTGTGAAGGCCAACTGCGCAGGAAAAAAGTGAAGTTGGGGGGGTTGTAGGCTGCTGGCTAACCTGAGAGGGAAACTTGCCTAAGGTAGCAGAGTTCTTAAAAACAAAGATATCGCTACAAGGGTCAGGTTTGAAGGTTAGCACATACTTTCACTGTCCTAATCAAGCTGGCTTCTCAAGGAGCTGGTGGGGATTTCCAGAGTCCTGACAGTTTCCAGTGACTTCAAAGAGAGGGGTTTTCTGGTAGTTCAGGTGCTGACTGGCCAAGTTCACCAGGCTGGTATAAGTAGGAAGAGATAGGGAGTGAAGAAATAGATATTAATTAGGAGTTATAGCCAGTATATATAGAAATAAAAAACATATGGACAGGTATTACAACAGTTCTTGCCTAACCAACAGTAATATCACCAACTTGTACAAAACATTTAGTCATTCAGCAAATGCAGTCAATGTGATCATTTAGGGTGTACAAAGAACAACGCTAAATGCCATAACAGTTAAAAATACACTGGTATTTATCACAACAGACAACACTCAAGTCAGTTAAAAGATTTAGCCGGTAATATGGAAATTAAGCAAATAGAGTGTACAATGTAGGTATTGCTAAGGTTCTGTATTGAAGCTTCGTTTAGGAGAATAATCCGTGCTAACACACAGAGGCATGTGTAGGAGCGTGTAACAATAGCTGATGTTTTACTGGCCGTATAGTGCCACTAATCTAACTGGCCCCCCTTTAGATTGTGCTACTTGACTGGGAAGAGTACTGACTCTGTCCAAGATGCTACGCTAAAGAAGCGATGCTAGTGGCTAAACTTTAAGGTGTTCCTCAGTCGCACAGCTTATAAGGGGAAGTACGCGTCTGTGGAGACGATATGTAATTAGCCGCAGATGTAATACTCAATGTAATAAATATACAAAACATGGGGCGAATAAGTATAGCTGGATAATTTATCTTTCAGAAAGAGTCACAATTGGTACAAAAGCATAAGCCGATCCATTCAGTGCTTCGCTAAAGCACAGCTTTATGAGGGAGATAGCATCTTTGCAGACGACATATACGCCGATGCAAATATAGTACACAGAGTGAATTGGTTCCAAATAAAAGGACAAAAACAAGGAGCGTGTAAGGATAGCTGTTGGTGTATAGTGGCCTGTAGTGCCGCTAATTACGTTGTCCAGCCTTAGTTTATGTTTTTTTAACTGGGAAAATATAAAACAGTTCTAAAGTACCAATTAATGGTGCGACAGAAGTTGCCGAACATTTAGATGCTTCATAGAAGCACAATTCTGTGTGGAAGATAGCGTCTTTAACGACTTGTTTTCAGCTGACATTCTTTACAATACATAAGTTGAGTAGTTAAGAACAGTATGTACACATGTTAGGGAATAGATATATAGGAAAAAACCTTACTAATGTGGCTGACTTACTATGTAACGGCAAGGATGTTCGGCGTAGGTAGTATACTAGCTTTTAAGAAGCATACAGTTGCGCGGTTTGAAATAGCCGCGTAAGTTACAGAGTAGCCATATAACGAGCATCAAAGACAACCCCACGTGTAAACATTTCATGGGAACATTGCTAATAAACACGCTTAGTTTCTACAACTTAAACAGTTAGCATCACACAATTGTGAGCAGCAGTAATATTTCTACAAAATATAGGCAGATAAATACACTTCAAAAGTAGGTACAATACATTCAGAAACTTACTGTAGGACAAGGACCCAAACAGTGTGCGCAGCAGCCAGGTAGGTAGCAGGGGAAAAAAGATGGCGTCCAATATAAATGAGGTATATTTATAAGGTAGGCAGGGGCACAAGGTCTAAGGGGAGGGGAATGAGGCATACAAAGGTGTGGGGCAGAAATCGCGAGATAAGGGAAGGTGGGAAAGTTAACAAGGTAAGGTGAAGTGTATTTGGGAGGAGCCTAGAGAAGATGATGTAGGGGAAGGTGGGGGGGAGTAAACATAGTAGGAAGTGGAGCAGGTCGAGAAGACAGGGAAAAAAGGAGACAGTGTACTACAGCAGGATAGGGAAGGGATACCAAGGTTATGAGATATGGGGTAAAGATAGGATAGATGGGAGAGACAAGAGAGGGGACAGCCAAGGAAGACAATCAGTAGTAAGGGAGAAAGAAGCAGGTAAATTAATTAAGTTTAGTAGTGTGAGAAAGCTGCAGAAGGTCAGCAGGCTAGTGTATCCTAGGTATTGTCAGGAACACAGAGAAGGGTACTACAAGGTGCTTAGACTTGTAAGACAGCTGTGGTGTAGTGAGGAATATATACTGGGATAGGTGAAGGGAAGTGCTGAACAGGTGCTAGGGAGAGAAGAATAAAAAAGTATTACAGTAGGGCTAGGGGGTCTGATAGGGAGATAAAAGGCAGGGTCAGTGATAATGAACAGTACAGTAAGATGCCTCTTAGTGACCAGTGAGTTAATTACAACTGAGTTTGGAGACAGCCCAGTTACAAGGAGACAGACTGTAGGAGAGAGGGGGTAGGGTACAAACATGCAAGAAGAGAGAATAGGTAGTCAAACTGTGAAGGCCTACTGAGCAGGAAAAAAGTGAAGTTGGAGGGGGTTGTAGGCTGCTGGCTAACCTGAGAGGGAAACTTGCCTAAGGTAGCAGAGTTCTTAAAAACAAAGATATCGCTACAAGGGTCAGGTTTGAAGGTTAGCACATACTTTCACTGTCCTAATCAAGCTGGCTTCTCAAGGAGCTGGTGGGGATTTCCAGAGTCCTGACAGTTTCCAGTGACTTCAAAGGGAGGGATTTTCTGGTAGTTCAGGTGCTGACTGGCCAAGTTCACCAGGCTGGAATAAGTAGGAAGAGATAGGGAGTGAAGAAATAGATATTAATTAGGAGTTATAGCCAGTATATATAGAAATAAAAAACATATGGACAGGTATTACAACAGTTCTTGCCTAACCAACAGTAATATCACCAACTTGTACAAAACATTTAGTCATTCAGCAAATGCAGTCAATGTGATCATTTAGGGTGTACAAAGAACAACGCTAAATGCCATAACAGTTAAAAAATACACTGGTATTTATCACAACAGACAACACTCAAGTCAGTTAAAAGATTTAGGGTAAGTCATGGAAATTAAGCAAATAGAGTGTACAGTGTAGGTATTGCTAAGGTTCTGTATTGAAGCTTCGTTTAGGAGAATAATCCGTGCTAACACACAGAGGCATGTGTAGGAGCATGTAACAATAGCTGATATTTTACTGGCCGTATAGTGCCACTAATCTAACTGGCCCCTCTTTAGATTGTGCTACTTGACTAGGAAGAGTACTGACTCTGTCCAATATGCTACGCTAAAGAAGCGATGCTAGCGGCTAAACCTTCAGGTGTTCCTCAGTCGCACCGCTTATAAGGGGAAGTACGAGTCTGTGGAGACGATGTGTATTTAGCTGCAGATGTAATACTCAGTGTAATAAATATACAAAACATGGGGCGAATAAGTATAGCTGGATGATTTAACTTTCAGTAAGGGTCGCTTCGCTAAAGCACAGCTTTATGAGGGAGATAGCATCTTTGCAGACGACATATACGCCGATGCAAATATAGTACACAGAGTGAGTAGGTTCCAAATAAAAGGACAAAAACAAGGAGCGTGTAAGGATAGCTGTTGGTGTATAGTGGCCTGTAGTGCCGCTAATTACGTTGTCCAGCCTTAGTTTATGTTTTTTTACCTGGGAAAATATAAAACAGTTCTAAAGTACCAATTAATGGTGCGACAGAAGTTGCCGAACATTTAGATGCTTCATAGAAGCACAATTCTGTGTGGAAGATAGCGTCTTTAAAGACTTGTTTTCAGCTGACATTCTTTAAAATACATAAGTTGAGTAGTTAAGAACAGTAAGTACATATGTTAAGGAATAGATATATAGGAAAAACCTTAGTAATGTGGCTGACTTACTATGTAACGGCAAGGATGTTCGGCGTAGGTAGTATACTAGCTTTTAAGAAGCATACAGTTGCGCGGTTTGAAATAGCCGCGTAAGTTACAGAGTAGCCATATAACGAGCATCAAAGACAACCCCACGTGTAAACATTTCATGGGAACATTGCTAATAAACACGCTTAGTTTCTACAACTTAAACAGTTAGCATCACACAATTGTGAGCAGCAGTAATATTTCTACAAAATATAGGCAGATAAATACACTTCAAAGGTAGATACAATACATTCAGAAACTTACTGTAGGACAAGGACCCAAACAGTGTGCGCAGCAGCCAGGTAGGTAGCAGGGGAAAAAGATGGCGTCAATATAAATGAGGTATATTTATAAGGTAGGCAGGGGCACAAGGGCTAAGGGGAGGGGAATGAGGCATACAAAGGCGTGGGGCAGAAATCGCGAGATAAGGGAAGGTGGGAATGTTAACAAGGTAAGGTGAAGTGTATTTGGGAGGAGCCTAGAGAAGATGATGTAGGGGAAGGTGGGGGAGTTAACATAGCAGGAATTGGAGCAGGTCGAGAAGACAGGAAAAAAGGAGACAGTGTGCTACAGTAGGATAGGGAAGAGATACCAAAGTTATGAGATATGGGGTAAAGATAGGATAGATGGGAGAGACAAGAGAGGGGACAGCCAAGGAAGACAATCAGTAGTAAGGAGAAAGAAGCAGGTAAATTAATTAAGTTTAGTAGTGTGAGAAAGCTGAAGAAGGTCAGCAGGCTAGTGTATCCTAGGTATAGTCAGGAACACAGAGAAGGGTACTACAAGGTGCTCAGACTTGTAAGACAGCTGTGGTGTAGTGAGGAATATATATTGGGATAGGTGAAGGGAAGTGCTGTACAGGTGCTAGGGAGAGAAGAATAAAAAAGTATTACAGTAGGGCTAGGGGTCTGATAGGGAGATAAAAGCAGGGTCAGTGATAATGAACAGTACAGTAAGATGCCTCTAGTGACCAGTGAGTTAATTACAACTGAGTTTGGAGACAGCCCAGTTACAAGGAGACAGACTGTAGGAGAGAGGGGTAGGGTACAAACATGCAAGAAGAGAGAATAGGTAGTCAAACTGTGAAGGCCAACTGAGCAGGAAAAAGTGAAGTTGGAGGGGGTTGTAGGCTGCTGGCTAACCTGAGAGGGAAACTTGCCTAAGGTAGCAGAGTTCTTAAAAACAAAGATATCGCTACAAGGGTCAGGTTTGAAGGTTAGCACATACTTTCACTGTCCTAATCAAGCTGGCTCCTCAAGGAGCTGGTGGGGATTTCCAGAGTCCTGACAGTTTCCAGTGACTTCAGAGGGAGGGATTTTCTGGTAGTTCAGGTGCTGACTGGCCAAGTTCACCAGGCTGGAATAAGTAGGAAGAGATAGTGAGTGAAGAAATAGATATTAATTAGGAGTTATAGCCAGTATATATAGAAATAAAAAACATATGGACAGATATTACAACAGTTATTTCCTAACCAACAGTAATATCACCAACTTGTACAAATACATTTAGTCATTCAGCAAATGCAGTCAATGTGATCATTTAGGGTGTACAAAGAACAACGCTAAATGCCATAACAGTTCTAAAAATACACTGGTATTTATCACAACAGACAACACTCAAGTCAGTTAAAAGGATGGAAATTAAGCAAATAGAGTGTTCAGTGTAGGTATTGCTAAGGTTCTGTATTGAAGCTTCTTTTAGGAGAATAATCCGTGCTAACACACAGAGGCATGTGTAGGAGCATGTAACAATAGCTGATATTTTACTGGCCGATAGTGCCACTAATCTAACTGGCCCCTCTTTAGATTGTGCTACTTGACTGGGGAAGAGTACTGACTCTGTCCAATATGCTACGCTAAAGAAGCGATGCAGTGGCTAAACCTTCAGGTGTTCCTCAGAAGCACAGCTTATAAGGGAAGTACGAGTCTGTGGAGACGATGTGTATTTAGCTGCAGATGTAATAGTCAGTGTAATACATATACAAAACATGGGGCGAATAAGTATAGCTGGATGATTTAACTTTCAGTAAGGGTCGCTTCGCTAAAGCATAGCTTTATGAGGGAGATAGCATCTTTGCAGACGACATATACGTCGATGCAAATATAGTACACAGAGTGAATTGGTTCCAAATAAAAGGACAAAAACAAGGAGCGTGTAAGGATAGCTGTTGGTGTATAGTGGCCTGTAGTGCCGCTAATTACGTTGTCCAGCCTTAGTTTATGTTTTTTTACCTGGGAAAATATAAAACAGTTTTAAAGTACCAAGTAATGGTGCGACAGAAGTTGCAGAACATTTAGATGCTTCATAGAAGCACAATTCTGTGTGGAAGATAGCGTCTTTAAAGACTTGTTTTCAGCTGACATTCTTTACAATACATAAGTTGAGTAGTAAGAACAGTAAGTACATATGTTAGAAATAGATATATAGGAAAAAACCTTACTAATGTGGCTAACTTACAATGTAACGGCAAAGATGTTCAGCGAGGTAGTATACTAGCTTTTAAGAAGCATACAGTTGTGGTTTGAAATAGCCGCATGAGTTACAGAGTAGCCATATAACGAGCATCAAAGACAACCCCACGTGTACACATTTCATGGGAACATTGCTAATAAACAAGCTTAGTGTCTAAAATTTAAACAGTTAGCATCACACAATTGAGAGTAGCAGTAATATTTCTACAAAATATAGGCAGATAAACACACTTCAAAGGTAGATACAATACATTCAGACACTTACTGTAGGACAAGGACCCAAACAGTGTCTTGCAGCCAGGTAGGTAGCAGGGGAAAAAGATGGCCCAATATAAATGAGATATATTTATAAGGTAGGCAGGGGCACAAGGGCTAAGGGAGGGAAATGAGGCATACAAAGGTGTGGGGCAGAAATCGCGAGATAAGGGAAGGTGGAAAGTTAACAAGGTAAGGTGAAGTGTATTTGGGAGGAGCCTAGAGAAGATGATGTAGGGAAGGTGGGGAGTAAACATAGTAGGAAGTGGAGCAGGTCGAGAAGACAGGAAAAAAGGAGACAGTGTGCTACAGTAGGATAGGAGAGATACCAAGGTTATGAGATAAGGGGTAAAGATAGGATAGATGGGAGAGACAAGAGAGGGACAGCCAAGGAAGACAATCAGTAGTAAGGGAGAAAGAAGCAGGTAAATTAATTAAGTTTGGTAGTGTGAGAAAGCTGAAGAAGGTCAGCAGGCTAGTGTATCCTAGGTATAGTCAGGAACACAGAGAAGGGTACTACAAGGTGCTCAGACTTGTAAGACAGCTGTGGTGTAGTGAGGAATATATATTGGGATAAGTGAAGGGAAGTGCTGAACAGGTGCTAGGAAGAGAAGAATAAAAAAGTATTACAGTAGGGCTAGGGGTCTGATAGGGAGATAAAAGGCAGGGTCAGTGATAATGAACAGTACAGTAAGATGCCTCTTAGTGACCAGTGAGTTAATTACAACTGAGTTTGGAGACAGCCCAGTTACAAGGAGACAGACTGTAGGAGAGAGGGGTAGGGTACAAGCTTGCAAGAAGAGAGAATAGGTAGTCAAACTGTGAAGGCCTACTGAGCAGGAAAAAAGTGAAGTTGGAGGGGGTTGTAGGCTGCTGGCTAACCTGAGAGGGAAACTTGCCTAAGGTAGCAGAGTTCTTAAAAACAAAGATATCGCTACAAGGGTCAGGTTTGAAGGTTAGCACATACTTTCACTGTCCTAATCAAGCTGGCTCCTCAAGGAGCTGGTGGGGATTTCCAGAGTCCTGACAGTTTCCAGTGACTTCAGAGGGAGGGATTTTCTGGTAGTTCAGGTGCTGACTGGCCAAGTTCACCAGGTTTCACTGTCCTAATCAAGCTGGCTCCTCAAGGAGCTGGTGGGGATTTCCAGAGTCCTGACAGTTTCCAGTGACTTCAGAGGGAGGGATTTTCTGGTAGTTCAGGTGCTGACTGGCCAAGTTCACCAGGTTTCACTGTCCTAATCAAGCTGGCTCCTCAAGGAGCTGGTGGGGATTTCAGAGTCCTGACAGTTTCCAGTGACTTCAGAGGGAGGGATTTTCTGGTAGTTCAGGTGCTGACTGGCCAAGTTCACCAGGTTTCACTGTCCTAATCAAGCTGGCTCCTCAAGGAGATGGTGGGGATTTCCAGAGTCCTGACAGTTTCCAGTGACTTCAGAGGGAGGGATTTTCTGGTAGTTCAGGTGCTGACTGGCCAAGTTCACCAGGTTTCACTGTCCTAATCAAGCTGGCTCCTCAAGGAGCTGGTGGGGATTTCCAGAGTCCTGACAGTTTCCAGTGACTTCAGAGGGAGGGATTTTCTGGTAGTTCAGGTGCTGACTGGCCAAGTTCACCAGGTTTCACTGTCCTAATCAAGCTGGCTCCTCAAGGAGCTGGTGGAGATTTCCAGAGTCCTGACAGTTTCCAGTGACTTCAGAGGGAGGGATTTTCTGGTAGTTCAGGTGCTGACTGGCCAAGTTCACCAGGTGTAGGACAAGGACCCAAACAGTATGCGCAGCAGCCAGGTAGGTAGCAGGGGAAAAAAGACAAGACACCTACAACAATTGGAAAGGCCACAGAAATACCTCACTAAGAGGATTACCAGCCTCAAACAAATGCCATGCACAGACCGTCTCAAAAATCTCCAGCTCTACTCCATTGCATACCACCTACTCAGAGGCGATCTTTGCCTAACATACAAAGCTATGTCAAACCCAGAGCTGTTGGACATGCTACACTTAAGAAATCCTAATCTCTTCAAACTACACGCTCCAGGGACCTAAACCTTGTCACCACAATAAACAGAACATGCTGGAGGGATAAATTCCTGTCCCAGAGACTTCCCATACTCTGGAACAAACTACCCATCCATGTCAAGCAAAGCTCCTCATTGGCCCTCTTTAAGAAAAAGTCTTGACGACTGGATGGGAAATAGAAAATTCACCCCGGGGATCACTTCTGCAGCACTGCTTGACAGGGGCACAGGAAAATAATTTTCTTGGGTGGCAGAAGCCAGGGAACTTTTTTGGCTAGGTTTATATAGGCCCCAGGGCTAATACCCTAGTACCTACCTATGAATCTAAGTAGGGAATAGTGATTCTCTTAGATTCATTCAGGAATATAGTGAAGTTTAATTTAGATATTATTTTTTCTTTATTTGTCTGAGCATGTCCTTCAATGTTATTTTAAATATTTCCTGTGATTTGAACTCTGATGTCACTGTGAATATATACTTAGCATTTTCTTGTTCATTTATTATTAAATATATTTAAACCATTCATTGTGGCTGATCTTTGTAGAGATATTTACATTTTGAGAGTACTTGCATATTTATAGGTGACACTGTTTGGGCCACTCCTTAATAGCCTTGCTCTTGGTCAGACTACCATTTATATTAATATTAATTTCACTCAGTATATTGGGTACCCTTGTAAGGGTCTTAAGGTATCTCATGAGGGGTTCTGGTGGAAGAGATAACTACCTTATAGTCTGGGCAAAAGAGGACATAGCTAGTAAACCTGTGACAGCCTTTCCCTTGTGTGTGTGTGTGTGTGTGTGTGTGTGTGTGTGTGTGTGCAAATTAAATCTCAAAGAGTGTGTTTCAGCTACTTTGGTAGGGACATGAAGCATTCGCTGGACAGAGAGAGTGTTGGAGAACTTGGCTTGGAACTCTGGCTAAGGACTCAACTCTATAGCTGTGCCAGTGAGGAGTCTTAGAGGGGATCTGGAGAAAGAGGGAGAAATGAGCCCAGAAATGATTATGGTCTTAAGGGAAATTGCATTTGATGCAGAGAGCTCCATCTGAAAATACTGTGTGTGTACCTGTTATCCCAGTGAATGCCCCCCACAGGTGCCAGTGGTGAGGATTGAGGCTCCTTGATTACTGGCCCAGAGGAGGAGGGTCATCACACATGCATTTAATGATTTACTCACTGTTATTATTAAAATTATTATTAATTATTAAACTGCACAGATTTTTTGGGTCCTTTTTTTGTATTTCATAATGCATTAAAGACTCAGATAATGGGAACCCTTCTTTTCCTGACCTGTAGAGTCTAAATGCCATCTCAATTTCCAAACCAATGACTTAGATTTAGAGCCAGCAACATAGAATGGTAACAATGCCAATAATGTCTTTTAAATGAATTTGTAATTGCATTACAGGATGACCGTTTGCTGTGGCAACTGCACTAATATACACTTCCCAAATATAAATTATTTTTTAAATTAAGGAAGAATATGAGGATACTATGTTAACTAAATAGGTGAAATTAATTTATGCATCAATAAAAATGAAATTAACTTCATGAAAATACTTTGAGACGTTAGAAAGTCTGAAATCAGACAACTGCTTCAAGTGTAAAAAAACTACTGTAACTGACGTGCAAAACAATAAAACTAAAATGTACTCTAATTCAGTTTAATGACTCCTAAGTCATAAAGTCATAAGGCACACTACTTGTTTCTCTTACCTCCACTAGCATCATATATGGCATAAAAACTTAGCACAGACAATGAAGTCTGTTAAGTAAGAAAGCAATTAAAACAACAGCAAATATGTAATTCAGTCTCCCATTACCTGGCAAGGTATAAATAACATTTTCCATTAAACAAGTGTGCCTCTGATGGACAGTAACATTTTTTGTTGTTAATATAATTAAGTTATTTCAGTTTATAAGGACATCTACATTAGGATTCATAGGGGTGAATACCCATGTGATTATCCAGAGATGGGAAATTTGACTGTCTCTTTATTCCAGTGATTAAGTACCAAACATTATTTTATATTTCTACTTCTGTAACAAATAGTGATTGCCTTTGAGAAAACATCCTTCAGATGGGTATCATTAGTTGTATATATCAAACATCTTTTAACCTCAGATATTATTTTCTGTCAGTATGTTATGCACCCTAATAAAATATAGGGCATAATTGTTCACATTGTACTTTTAAAGGAGAAATATGTTCAAAATTTGTATGAAATAAATAAAATCTCCACATGTCCACTCACATAAAATAGGGAGAGCACAACCATTGTGAGTAAAGGGGTATTGTTGATGATGGCAATATTCTTGACCTGTTTGATAAAATCCAAAATGTCACAAACTAAATAAAGGTAAACAATTGATCATGTCTTTTAGGCTGTGTTCAATGAAAGTGTTGAAGGTTCAATTTTTGAACCACTGGAAGACACTATAGTGCTAAAAGGCATATCACCAATATCCTTAGATACCTTATGAATCCCAAAGAATACAGACCTAGAATGATGTGCATATACAAACAACATTGAAATAATCACACCATTAACCTAGTCTTCCAAAATATCATCTAACAAATGGTAGGATTTAGGCACGTTAGATGCATCTGCATTATTTTACCATGCCCAGTAATTTCTCTAAAATCTAACTTTCTTTTTAGTTTGAATGTAAATTATCACAGTGCTTTAAAGGCTCTCAGTATTGATAATATTGTTTCTATTATGTTAGCAGACAAAAGGGTGACACTGGATACTGCTAGATAAAAAAAAATATTCAGTTCAGATCTCATAAGATCTATACTTTTACATTGTAATTGGTTATCTCAGTCACATAGATGTTTGTTGATTTAAACATTTGTTCTAATGCATATGCCATTAGAGTCTGCTGTGGTGACATTTATTTAAATATTAGCTTTTTAATATACTTTTTGAGTTAGATGAAGTAATGGCTTAAACAAAATCATATACTCTGAAAATTAAATTGGTAGGACACTGCCAGCAATAAAGCTATTATACTGGACACACTGTGGCTACATGTTTATTTCTTGTTTATGCTCTTACTTTGTTTTAAAATACATGGCTGCAGAGGGCCTGACAATATGCTAAAGTTCAAACAGGCAAATATATATGATCAATCTCACAATTCAGAGTTCTGATTGCTATACCTACCAACTTTTATGGATTAATACTATTTTTCAATATTTCAAATGCGTCGCCCAAGCAGAAGCTTCAGTAAGATAGCAAATGTAACATTTCTGTGTGTGCAAAAAGTGTTACACACTGAAAAGTGGTCGGTTTTCCATTATTATAATTACTTTGTGACTGTGAAGTTATTTATAAGGGGTGAGGGAGGCAAGCCTACCATAAGGAATGCAGGAGGATTTCCCTTTGCAGGGACACTTGTGTAACTGTTTTAAGGTGAGCATTAAGATTTTCAAAATTTTAGAAAATTGATACCTTGGTTTGAATATTTGTACTTGCAGCATTAAATGTTTCCATATATTGACAGACATTATAAAATCTATTGCATTTACCCTTGGTCTTGCGGCCCTGTTTATGGGTTAAAAGAGTAAAAAAAGGGATAGATAATTTTTGGGAGGATTAGAAAATGGACACATTTACATATTTTAATTATTTAGTATGCTAAAATATAGAAATAACCCAAGGCTGGGTCTGGGTAATGCTGGATTTACCCATGGTTGGTGTGGTTTGGTCAGAAGAGCGAAGCCAACCATGGGTAAATCAGCATTACCCACACTCAGCCATGGGTAACTGCTATTATACAATGACATTATTTAAGAAACAAAATTGCTTACTTTTCTTAAATAATGTCCTTGTATAATGGTGGTGTGGTGTTCTTCTGCATTGTTTACATATCTCAGGGCTTTCTTGATGTACTGCTCATGTGTATGGGACTTTTGTTCCAATGCTTATGCAGTACATAAGTGTAAACTGAAAAGGCAAAACAGACTACTGAAAAACAAAATAGAGAAGAAACCACACAGTAGCACAGAACAAAATGATAAAGCGCTTTTCGTTTATTCCAATAAACAAACTTCTTCAGATCAAGAAAAACAAAAAGTCACAGCTTAAATACTCTCTGGGCTAATACTTACAAAGTCAATTAACTACTTAAGGTGAAAGCTGACTTACAAGACACGCCCTATTTGCAAACACAACTAGACTAGTCAGACTAAAAGTACAACTAGCGTTGTCTATAAAAAATGTGTAAATCTAGCCTACTACTAAGCTAGTGAGGCAAAGAAATAATAATTACAAGTGCATAAAAACTCCGCTGGTGTTTGTAAAACTGAGTTAATACAAATACCTATGTTAGTGCACTAAACTGTGTATGTTGAAGCACATCAAGTGTGCTGAACATAATTGGTAATAAGTAAAGTATCAAGATAAAACTACAAATTCTCAGCAAAAAATACACATAAGGTCACTGAACCAAGGTGCTCAAGAGCATTAGAATAACTGTGTCGTGCTAGTGTGGAAGGTAACCTGACACAGCCTACCTATTAAGGCTCCTAAGTTTAAGAACACTACTTAAAGAGCAGTTCTCATTCAGACCTGGTGAACTGTATGCGTTGAGTCTAATTTGCCAAAACAGTTCTCGCTCTTCTAACTTAAGTGGGAGAGGAGCACCCCTGAAGTCCTGTGTGATCTGGTCAATAATCAAAAATTTAAACATATGGTTGGGATAAACTGAAATGTGTTTTGCTAGTGCATTATCAAGTTTCTGCTTCCTGATTGCATAAGTATGTTCATAAATGCGGTCACGTAGGCGTCGTCCTGTTTTGCCCACGTAGAAAGCTGTACAGGTCTGGCACATAGCTAAGTAGATCACCATTCGTGAGTTACAGTTAGCTCTTAGGTTCAACTTGTATTCGTAATCATGAACTTTAAATCTATTGGATTCCAAGATGTATTGACAAAAATTACACACCTGGCATTTAAACATGCCAGCTGTCATTGGTTTTTGGATATTATGTTGTTCAAGGAGGGCTTTGAGGTTTTTTGCCTTTCTATAAACAACCAATGGGTGATTACCAAGTTTTTGGTGTACTGTGTTGTCCTTTTTGAGTAAGTCCCAATTTTTACGTAGTGCCTGAACACAGTCACTACTATTGAGACTGTATGTTGTTATGAATGTGACACCAAAACATTCAGAAGGATGCCTACTTGTGTGGACATTTACTAAGTCTGTGTTCGAGGGTTCAGTGTCATTCATAAGAACCAATTCTTTATTCAAGATTGGTTTATAAAAATGACACTGATGCTTAGACGACACTTCTTCTATAATAGTGTCTAACATTTCATGTGGGTAACCCCGGTGTAAAAACATATTCCTTAGGTGTCCACATTCATTGGCAAAATCACTATCCAATGTGATAATGCGGGCTGCCCTCAGCTTTCACCTTAAGTAGTTAATTGACTTTGTAAGTATTAGCCCAGAGAGTATTTAAGCTGTGACTTTTTGTTTTTCTTGATCTGAAGAAGTTTGTTTATTGGAATAAATGAAAAGCGCTTTATCATTTCGTTCTGTGCTACTGTGTGGTTTCTTCTCTATTTTGTTTTTCAGCAGTACGTAAGTGCTTTGGTAAGGAAACAATGGAGAATGGAAGATATCTGTTGTTCTGTTGCTCCTTTTCTTTTCTTAAATAAAGGTTGAAATTTGGACACTTTTGAGGTACAACAGAGACAGGGTGGAAAAATACAAGTTAAATCAGGTATGTCTTTAGTTTTGAATAATGTATGTGATTTTCCTAATATTTTATATGTACTGTCTTTCTTGTACCTCCAGACTGTCCAGATTTCAAATTTTATTATTATTATTTTTTTATGATCCGGAAAACTAAAAAAGTTATAGCATATATTAATAAAAGAAAGGCCGGGCAACCGGACTTTTTTCTATTGGTATATACTCCATTTACAATGGGCACACTGGCTAGTCATTGTATAATATAAAATACCGGATTTTACTTTATTTAAAATGACTTTATAACTACTTTCTTTAAAAGTTTTATTTATTACATTCTGAAATATCATACTTCAAGAGTGTTCACATCTGGTTAATCTGTGGTGTTTTATTCAGTTTTCATGTATCATACTACATAATATTAGCTTTATCATAATAGGGATGAAATATGTCACCTTAAAACATTACTGACATTTTTTGCTTTATTATATACCCTAGATGAAAACTTATTTTCTACCTCAACAGATCTAACATAAAAAATGAATATTTTGTAAATAAGTTTCCCGTAAATATATCTACACATTAAATCTTATGCTCAGATAACACTAATAATTCATTAAAGTTATAGCAAAAACTGTAACTAATTGGCAGCAGAGTAAATCCAATCCCTGGGAGAAAAAAGACACAGAAGCAATTTAATACACATATATTAGCCAGCACTTTTCTCTGTATAACAATGAACTTCTTTAGATAAAAAAAATTATTATATTTATATATATATATATATATATATATATATATATATATATATATATTCACAATTAGTTTAAATACCCTCCTCTAAATCACATGGACAATAAATTAGTTAATTACAATATATACATTCAATTAAATATGTACTACATTTCTAAAAGATCATACATTCAGATGCAATCACCTCAACAGTTAATGGCCACATTAAAAAAAATTATTAGATGGCGCTCTGTAAGTTTGCACTGTAACTTCCAATAAGCGTTGCCAAAGCTTTTAGCTGGAATCAAATTATGTCACATTTCAAAAAAAAATATTCATATTACTGGAACCATAGGAGTTACTAAATAAGTATAAATGGCAAACTCTTCAGCACAAACTATTTTTATAGTAGCAGTTTTCTTTAGGTTTTAGGTTTTAACATGGATTTTATAAGTTACGGTAAACACAGTACATATTAAGTTTGTAATATTTTGTAAAACCTGTGCAATGTCTCAGGAAGGGAGGTGAAGAAGAGAGTACAAGCAGGGTGGAGTGGATGAAGAAGACTGTCAGGAGTGATTTGTGACAGATGGGTACCAGTAAGAGTGAAAGGGAAGGTATACAAGAGGGTAGTGCTATGTTATATGGGTTGGAAATGGTGGCATTGAGAAAATGGCAGGAGTCAGAGCTGGAGGTGGCAGAGTTAAAGATGTTAAGATTTGCATTGGGTGTAATGAGGATGGACAGGATTAGGAATCAGTATATTAGAGGGTCAGCTCGGGTTGGACAGTTTGGAGAGAAAACCAGAGAGGCAAGATTGCTTTGGTTTGGACATATGCTGAGGAGGGATGCTGGGTATATTGGAAAAAGAATGCTAAGGATGGAGATGCCATGTAAGAGGAAATGAGGAAGGCCTAAGATAAGGTTTATGGGTGTGGTGAGAGAGGACATTCAGGTGGTTGGTGTGACAGAGCAAGACGCAGAGGACAGGAAGAAATGGAAACAGATGATCCACTGTGGTGACCCCTAATAGGAACAGCCAAAAGAAGTACAATATCTCAGGAACCATTCAAGTTAGATACAAACTGTCAGCAGCAATTTGATCATCCAGCTGAGAGCCGTCTATGCAATTTGGCTGCTGAAATATTTAGAAAAACATGACATTTATGACAATATAAATAAATATTATATGAACAGCAAGTAATATCCCTTTTACTGCACTACACAGAAAGTGAAATAGTAATACAGTTGTATTTACTATTGTATATGCTTTAAGATTTTTTTTAATACATTGTAGGTAGCATGGGTTCGCAACTATTAATGCAAATATGGCAAAGCAATATTTGATGCCTAGGTCTATTTTTGTATTGTAATAATGTTCCTTAATTCTTTTTCCTAACTGCTTTGTGCCCAGTCCTATATAAAAAACTATCATGTGGACAACACAAGGCTATATAAACAATTCCTTGTGTTCTACAGTTGTAATAACCCTTAGCATATACAATTTCTCCTGTATGTTGTAAAATAAGAAATGATCCTCCCAAATATTCCTGCAAATAGAACAATCATTATATTTACAAGCACCTTTCTTGTTTCTCAATGTATATACAAAACTGCAATTTCTGTTCTATATTTAAAAAAAATGAATCAACTTATAATAAAAAGCAACATTTTCAGAAACGTATTTCCAGTATACCTCAAAACTTCAGAATTCTGGACAAAGTTAAAATGGATAGACAAAGGCCCAAAATCAAGGACAATTTTCAAATTTTAAATTAATTTGCTTAAATAGTTCATAGAACAAGTTTCACATAAACATACATTTTCTGGACAATAAGGGGTATGAAACTCTAATGTATTTTATTATTGCCTTATTGCAATCAGGAAAATCAAAAAATTTATGAGATTCACAGCAAAGTTAAGAAGCAAAAGTAGGGACATTTTGTAAAAGTCTGGCCATTTGAGAGGTATGATTACCACTTGGCTTGATACCACAAAAAAAACATTGTTGTATTAGACTTATGCAGATAAAAGTCATATCTAAACAAAATGTATTATGCATCAGTGTGAGTTCTACAAACACCAATTATTTATTACATAAACATGAATATTCACCATAAATCATTAAAGCTACATTCATAGCCTTCATCAACTGAAAAAAAAATACTATGAAGATACGCTGTTGTAAAAGTAATATATTTAAAAATAATACTTTGCTTCAGATAAAGATTTTAAAAAGTTGTACAAGTGTTTTCAGATAAGGGTTAGAAAATTGTACAGAAATTACATTAAATATAGACTCATTAAGTAATTACCAGCTGATGTCATGTACGGTATGCAGGTTTGGAATACCATCTAGAGCAAGCCTTTTTGAAAACTGTACATACCATCTAGAGCAAGCCTTTTTGAAAACTGTACCCAAGAGATTTAAATGGATGTAAAAATGAAATTAAGTACCTTATAACCAAGAAAACTGAGATACATTCTTATCATCTAAATACTTTTCTATTTTATCAGCACAGTATGTAGCATCCATCAGAACTGCTTTTCTATTATTAACAATTTACTGACTACCAATCACATTATTATCAATTAATAGGTTTAATTCTTGACTTTAGCCACCTATGAAATTGGTGTATCCATTTCTGTAATATTTCTCTCATTAGCTTTAAGAAATGATGCTAAGTCAACTTAACTACTGCAATTTAGTATGAATATTTGGAACAGCTAACATTAACAGGAAAGTCAACTTCAATATAAAAGAATTGACAGGCTTGCATAATTCCACAATCAGTTCTATTGAAGTGATTTACAATATGGGGCCAAAGCTTAAATCTTCATGTATTTCATCTGTACTTCTGCAAGTCTACAGATGAAATACTAAAATATCAGTGCTACCTCCATGTTATTTCTTGAATAATTTCTCATGTAAAGCCAGTCCTCTTTTTGTTTCTGTTTCGACAGTATTCCTATCTGCATACAGTCTTAACAATTCCTCATGTCTTCAACAAACTACATCTTAGTTAAGATAGACTGGCAAGCAATATCTCTGAAGTAGGTGGACATATCTTGAGAACCATGCCATTATGAAGAGTTTCATGATGTTTTGCATTCTTCAGATATTCAGCTAATAGTTTTTTTTATTTTTCAGGAGAAATTTTTGCTTCTCATGTGATGCCTTGAAAAAGATTTTGTAGATATTCTTGTTCATATATTTCTGTGTTTATTAAGAATGTTCTTATTAAGTCCAATACAATCAAATTTGTTACATTTTTTCTTGTTGGTTTTATTACCTGGTGCCCTGGTCTCTGGAATAATAAGAATGTCTGTTCTAGTGAGTCAAATGTTTTTGAACACAAGCTAAGCTGAACTTAAAATATTTTTTCTAACCAGAAGCACATTTTTGAAAAAATCACTCACAAAAAATACACAATATATACAAGATGTTTTAAAAAGTTGGTCATATGTACCATAAAAAAACAGGTTATGAGCAACAATCAGTTAAGTTATGCACATAAGATGAGAATGAATAAATGCCTGATTTACAGGCAGTGGGTGTATTCAGACAGAATGATAATGTGACTGTGTTGCAACAAATATCATAACAGAAATTTTGTGACTCTACCTAATGGAGAGTAGCTATGAGTGTCAACCTAGCATTGACCTGTTGGGGCAGTATTGCATAATAAAGTCATGCATTTGTGAAAATGGTGGTCATAGGTCAAATGAGTACACTGCACTAGTAAAGTCTAAACAAAATTTTCACTCACCTCATGTCTGCTGCAATTGTGTGGATTAAGGTTATTTGAGGCTAACGGTAATGTTCCACTCACTGCTGAACTGTTGTACTTGTTTAATTTATTTGTAGACAAACTGGGAATAAACTCCTGTGTCACCTGCTGGATTGTCTACTGGCTCATAGATAGGATACAGATAATAAGAATAGAGGATGTTACCTCCACGAAAAGATCAGTCATGAGTGGAATCCTCCAGGATTCTGTGCTGGGACCTTTCTTGTTTGGCATCGGCTTATCTGAAATAAAAGCCACTACCAAAGGGCACTGGCTGACTAAATTTGCAGATGCCTACAAATTAAGAGCAGTCATTGGATCACCAAATGACTTATTCATCCTACAGAAAGGTCTGTCCCAAATAAATAATTGGTGTCAAAATCATGGACTGAAACTAAATACCAAAAAATGTATTATTGAATCCTTTGGGAAGTCATCTATCTGCAGAAGCTACCACATTAGCATTACGGTCCTAAGAGCTGACCCATTTGTTCAGAATTTGGGATCTTATATGGACAGTGACCTATCTTTTAACCAACATGTGTCCATTGGTATAAGAAAGTCCTTCTATACTGCACTACTTATAAACAAAGGAATTGTGACTAGATCTGGGGATGTTATTGTCCTCCTTTTGCTTAGCCCTCATTAGGCTAATGTTTGAATATAATGCCCCATTGACATGTATCTATGCAAACATATGCAACAATTGGAATTCTCACAGAGATACCTTACTAAAAGGATACAGGGCCTAAACAACATGCCCTACATGGACCAACACAAAGTCATGTCACTGCTAAGAGGTAACCTGTGTCTGGAATACAAGGCATCCTCTGACCCAATACTGAAGGATTTATTGCACATAAGCAAGTCAAGTGGCATCAGAAATGCATGGCCTAGGGATCTAAACCTCTTCTGCAACATCAACAGAAAAGTTTGGAGGGACAGGTATATCTCATAGAGTATAGTGCTGCTTTGGAACAGACTCCAAATCCACATAAAGCAAAGTTTATCCCTGTCCATATTCAACAGCAACTTGAATCTATGGATGGGAAACAGAAAATCTACCCCAGGATAGTCCCTTATGCTACTAATGGACAGAGGCAACTTTTAAATGCTTTATCCCATACATGGGTCCCCTATAATTATGTATGGCATGATCCCAGTTACTCTCATTAGGGTAATATATAATTATCGACCATGAGATGGGTAGGACCAATCTGTAGCTAAATGGGATTGGTTAATTTGACCCCAAAAAGGAAAATTGGCTAGGCATAAAATGGCCATAAAGGTAGCTAGCCTAGTACTTACCTATGAACCTATCAAATTAATAGTTAGGTTCCCCCCTGTTGTTCAGTTAGTTCATTTAACTTACAGTTTTTCTGTCCCTTTTTCCCACATTTCTAATCTGACTTTCATGGCTTACTCAACAAAAAGTGATATTAGCCCCCCCCCCCACACACACACACACACACACACACACTTAACCAAAATTGCTTCAGTACTAAAGATTATATATAATCCATGACATTAATCACTTGTATTAGTTCTTTTCATATCTTATCTGGCTAGCTGGAGACTGATTGCCTCTTATACTGACACAGGAGGTGGGATAAATGGAAAATCATCTATACCCCAGAATATTTCAGCCATTTCATCAGCGTACATTATATTTGTAACAAGCCATAAGAAGATACAAGTCCCACAACCTTATCCCCAAACTGATTTCTCTTCTAGGAAATGCCCAAAAAATCGGGAAAGAAGTCAATCTCATTACAGTATCTAAAATCACTCATAACTATTGCTCTACTAATATCCTATATTGCTATCAAGACCATCTCTCACCTTCATACTTCCTTAAACGATTCAGTATATTACCAGAACTCTCCTCCACCCATATATATACCTCTACAGCATTCTCCTCTCCCTCCATTCATCCACTTATTTACTATAAAATGATTAGAGAGAGAGGCCTTGAACCTCTTTTTGAATGAAATTCCCCTTGATGTGTCCTCAGGAACAAATGATCCAAATCTCTGGTTTATTTACTTGTGCAAAGGTGTCCTTTCAGCTCCACTTCTCCATATGTATAATCTGTGCCTAACAAGTGGTAACATGCCTCATATCAGGAAAGAAGCCATAATCAAACCCGTGCCAAAAGAACTTAAACCATTAACTGCCACACACTTCTTGCTCATTATCTGTTCTTACATCTGAAAAATTCTGAAAACAAATTGCCTATCTTCAATTCTCTGAGTATATTTGAAAATATGACATCCTTTATCTATAGCAGTTTGTTTTTTGGACAGGCCAAACAACCATGACTGCACTATTAACATTCACTGATGATGTCCTATTGAATATGGGCCAGTCTATAACTCAAAAAGCTTTTAATCTGGTAAATGACTCATGTCTTCTTTGCATCTTCCTTGACTTAGATATCAGCCTTAACTCTGTCTATGATTCAAAGGTTTCTTAAATGACAGGCTCTTCATTAGGTTCTTCCCTCCTTAATCAGGTCCCTTTACTTAAAGGGGTCCTTTATGGGTCCATACTTGCTTCCCTGCTATTATTCATAAACAGACTCCCAAGTGACTTTACCCTCTTGCTTCTGATCTTATCCGCTGATAAGATGGTCATTTACAGATATTTCACTCAGTCATCCAAAACCATCTTCAACATGACCTACACACACTCACTTAACAACTGTCTCGAAGACCATAAACTACTCAGTCTCAATAAAACAAAAAACTATGCTTTTCTGCACATACCAAAAGCTTGCTAAAGCTCCCCCAACCCTGAATATCAAAACTGATAAAAACACCCTGCATGAATCTTCTCCATCCTTCAAATATCTTGGCATCTGTCAAGACTTGACACATAACTTTCAAGCCCACATAGATAAAACCAGAAAGAAAAGCAACTCCTTACTTTTGTGGGTCAGGAAAATTCACCTCTACCTATCCAAAGCAGCTAGAGCATGTATTGACAAAGAAATGTCTGTAGTCCAACTTGAATATTGACTTCCCATAGTAGTAACAGCCTACCATAAGAACTTAGAACATTTCAAACAACTACCAGTAAAATATATAATTTCATTACTGCCCATAAGAACAGCACTGCTCCACTGTAAATAAAGCAATATGGCTATTAATAATATAAGAAGCTGATCAACTATTAGGCTTACTTCTCTTCAATGTCCTCCATCCTTTAAAGTATACTCCTCTCTTGCAGCACAGCCTCCAAAACCTCCACCTACACCCTCAAAAGCCTCTCAAACATCTACCACTCTACAACCTCCAAGAACCAAACTACAGTGCAGTAACTACGCATTCTCAATTATAGCACCTAAACTTTGGGAGTCCCTGCATGCTGATCTAAATGAACTTTTCTCTTGTCAAAATCATACTTCCAAAAACAAGCCTAGTGCAAATGCTTCCAAGCAGGTCACATATTCTCACAATTCTACCTACTTCTACTAACTGTGGCTGAGTTTTGACACCCTCTGCTCTGAAGACATAATAGCTTACATGTTTATTTGTAAATAATTTACATATATGTTCTTGTTCCTTCTTTTTTTTAAATATACTTCATTTTAAAAATATCCCATGCAACATGTACACAATGTTCAAAGCCTATATTCTGTCTGTTAGCACATGCTTTACTTACTATATATATTCTAGTTTCATGTTTCATCTGCAGTATCAGGCACTCATTGCCTTTTCTTAAACCTTTTGTTACATACACATCTGTATTGTTTGATTTTACTGTGATATCATTCACCCAGGCTGTACCTGAAATTATTCTAATGTGATCAGTGTACTACCACTATAAACAAGCATAATAAACAGGTGGACAAACAAACAAAAAGAAAAATAAATAAACAGGCAAACAAATGCATTTCTTTGTATGACCTGTGATCATACAGGAAATAATACCAAGGGCTATAACTAGCTGTGCCCTTAGCACAGGTGTGTAGGACACTGGCACATTAAATGCATGATAACCAGCATGTGTGAATGAGGGACAAAACAAAGAAAAAATAATCAAATTGAACAAATTAACTTCAGCTCTGTGGAAAACTAGAGTATTTGGAGTTGTCATGCACAGTGTGGTAAGTGCAAGAATACGTGGTACACGTTACCATACTTCCACAAATAACATATCACATGCTAGAAATACAAATAGCAATGAGCTACTAATTTACTGCTGTAACAGTACAAAGGGAAAGCTGAAAAAGTATCAGTGTAGTTGTTTACAGCTTCATTACAGCTGTCATGCCCGTTCTCTTCCTGGAATAACTGGCACAGTGCAAGATGGTGGAATGGTTACAAGTGCATTACAAAATGACAGTCCAACAAGGGTATAGAACACCTATGCTCTCTGGAGCTCTCTGATTATGTAGCCCAGGCAGGTATGACCCTGACCTTGAGCAGTATCCTACCTTCACCAAGAATGATGCCACAATACAGAGACAAGATGATCAGCTTTAATAATTGGCTTAATCTCTGGTGTCATTCAAAGGGGATCCAATGTCTGTCTGCCTGGGATGACATGCTGGACAAGCCACGCTGCTTCTCAAGGGACGGCTTGCACCTGTCACCCCTAGGCTTCTGGATATTGGCAAAGGCTCTTGCCACCCCCATAGTGCCTTTTTTAGGCAAGGCTCAAATTCTAAACCTACCACCCTAGAACACAAAAAAGAAAAAAAACTAAGGGTAATGCTGCAAATGCCAGAAGTCTCAACCTCAAGATGCATGCACTCGAAGCCCTTCTCAGTATGGAGAACATCGATGTCTGTGCTGTGACTGAAACCTGGTTCAAGGCTCCTGAGAGCACCCCGGCACTATCAGGTTTTACCTCATATCATGCATTCCGGCCCCAAAATCCGGACCACACCAAGAAAGGAGGGGGGGTATCCATATTCATCAAGGATACCCACACCTCCAGGTTGGTGGCAATGCATGAGGCATCGGAGACCATCCAGGTGCAATTAACCGTAGGCAAGACTGCTCTGCAATTTGTAGCATGTTACAGGCCACCCTCTCAAACTCGGGAACCTCACACAGCTTTCCTGAAAACACTGGAGAGGATAAATGTATCTCCAAACACCATCATATTAGGTGATTTCAACTATCCGAATATAAACTGGAATCATTACTCAAGCCCCAACACTCTAGCCAAAAGGTTCCTAGAGTTCATAAACTCTAATGCCATGGAACAACTAGTCACCATCCCCACAAGAGGAGAAAACATACTAGATCTCATCATCACGAACATGGGGACACAATGTTCAACACCAGAAGTATACCCCTCATTGGTGAGATCAGATCATAAACTAATCTCACTGGAAGTCCACATCCCGCCCCCACCCCAGATAAAAAAGACCACAGTGAAGAACTTCTCAAAAGCCGACTTCACACTTCTTAAGACTGGTGTGGTTTCTTTCAAGGCCCCCGAGCCAGCGGAAACCATTACTCAAGCCACTGAATCACTTACAAATGCCTTCTACCAGCACCTCCAGGACTGCATGGATCAGGCAATCCCAAACAAAACAAAGACTCTTTTCACCAAAGGCAAGCACCCAGTCTGGTGGACCCCAGCCATAAACAAGCTCTACAATAAAAGGAGAAAGCTACTACAAGATAGAGCAAAATCCTTAAAAGGGAAGACACCCTCGATCATTATAAGTAAAAAACTACGATCACTCATAAAATCAACAAAGGCAAATTTTGAGAGAAAAGTCGCTAAGGACTCAAAAGACAATCATAAGGCCTTTTTTAGCTATGTTAGAAACCTGGGAGGAAACTCCCAGATATGCTCAGAATTAGTTCAAAATGATGTAAAAATCACTGAACCAACAGACATTGCCAACATACTGGCTGACAGGTTCAGTGCAAATCCCCCCCCCCAAAAGGAGAGATATCTATACCAGCAGATTGTAGCCCCCCCAAACATCTCAAATGCTCAAGTGAAAACTGCTTTCTGCAAGGCAAAAAACACAGCATCTATGGGACCAGATGGTGTCCCCGGTTATGTGCTCCACGAACTCAATGAGGAATTAAACCCGCGGTTAGGGCAGCTGTATAGCCTCACCTCAGGATATGTACCCAAGGAGTGGCGTACGGCAATTGTGGTCCCACTTCACAAAGGCGGTGCCTCCACTGACCCTGGAAATTACCGCCCCATCAGCTTAACAAGCCTGGTCTGCAAAGCTATGGAGAGGATCATAATGGAACTCATAAATAAAGACATAGGGGACTTACAGACATTGGATCCAACCCAGTTTGGCTTTGTCAAGGGCAGATCATGCCTTTTAAACTTGGTTGACTTTTTTGAAACAGTCACCAAGGCCATTGATGAGGGCAAGGCAGTCCACACAGCCTACCTTGACCTTGCAAAAGCTTTTGACACAATACCCCACTCGGGTATCATTGAAAAACTCACCAGCTTAAATGTAAACCCATACATCACAAGATGGGTTGCAAACTGGCTAAGTGACAGAACAACAGGGTCAGAGTTGCTGGCGCTATGTCAGACTCCAAGCCGGTCACAAGTGGTGTCCCACAGGGCTCAGTTCTGGGCCCCCTCTTGTTCAGCATCTACTTTTCAGAAGTACAGGCAAACACAGGAGGATTATGGCTGACAAAGTTTGCAGATGACTGCAAGCTGGGCGCCATAGTTGAAAACACATCAGACACAGTTATCCTTCAGAACAGTCTCATAGAAACGGATAACTGGTGCCAGAGCCATGGCCTAAAGTTAAATGCCAAAAAATGCATAGTCATACCCTTCGGGAAAAACAAGGTTACCCCTAGCTACCATATAGGTGGCAATCCACTAAGCACAGAAGAGGTTATCAGGGATCTGGGGACCCAGGTTGACAGTAACCTTTCATTTGACACTCACGTTGCCAAAGTAGTTAGGAAGACCTTCTACATTGCCCACCTGATCATGAAGGGATTCACATCTAGATCAAGGGAGGACATTGTTCCCCTATACTCATCACTCATCAGACCAATGATAGAGTACAATGCCCCATTCGGAATGTCTCTTACCCGACACCTGCAGCAATTGGAAAGGCCCCAAAAGTTCCTCACCAAAAGGATAAAGGGTCTCAAAAATATGTCTTATGCTGCCCAACTGAAGGAACTCCAGCTCTATTCAGTCACATACCGTCTGCTCAGAGGTGACCTGTGCCTGACATACAAGGCCATGTCCAACCCGGAATTAATGAACATGCTCCACCTCAAAAAATCCAAATCCATCAGAACTACAAGAGCAAGAGACTTAAACCTTAACACGGTTATAAATAGGATGTGCTGGAGGGACAGATTCATCACCCAGAGACTCCCTATGCTGTGGAACAAAATCCCGGTACATGTGAGGCAGAGCACCTCGCTGGCTTTGTTCAAGAGAAATCTTGACCAATGGATGGGAGATGGCAGGTTTACCCCAGGGATCACCTCAGTGTCACTGCTGGACAGAGGCACGGCAAAATAATGGGCATAGTATCCTTCAAACTTAAGGGGTGGTGAAAGCCACAAAACTTTGGGCTAGGCTTATAAATGCCCTAGGGCAGATAGCCTAGTATGAACCTATGAACCTATGAACCTATGAACCTATGCAATGGTAACTCCATACCTATATAATAACATGCTGAATTACTACAAAAAAGCCTGTCTGTGATACACCAAGAGTCACTACAGTAGGAATGCACATGACAATGTCAGGAATAACTGGAACAGGTTAGGATGGTAGCACAATTATAAATGCATTTAAAGCCATATAACAGTGCTACAAGCAGTGAAGAAGTATGCAATGGCTTTTAAAAAGCAATGCAAAACTGGGAAGTGGTTTGGTAAGCAGGTGAAGCAGGGATACATATCTGGCAGCAATACAGTATACTTACCTGATGAATCTGCCCTGCGTCCTCTGAGAGGTAAGTCAATATTCTGTTATCTCCTCATCAGCTTCAAAAAAGCAAAAATCATATTAATGAAAAGGATAACCACAGACATCAGAAACATCCTTTACCTATACATTAAAGCATAGTGTAACATCACTTCTTAGATTATAAATCTTACTGAAATATGCAGGTTATCTGTCCCTAACTTCTTCTTCCTCACACAACCAGGGAAAGTCTGGGTGGTGCCTTTGTAGATGATTATACTTGTTCCAGCACTGCTCACCAGAGTGGATGATGCCCATGACCTTACTCACCATTCTGGCAAGCAAGTGTCAGGCATCAACCTTGTCCAGGACACCCTCATAGCTGTCCAGAAGCAGAAGATCCACGTGACACTTGTCAAACAGTTGCAGAATGATCTTAGCCTCTCTGTTGCACTGCACAGGAGCCCTGCCATACTCATATCCTGCAGAGGCTGCAGTACTCACAAGGTCATTTCCAGGGCTGAAAGTGATAACTGGGTATGATTATGCACATGATTTGCATAGTCATGTAACACATTAGTGTGATGCCCATTTCTGGCAGTGCAATGCACATCATACCATAAAACAGAGCAATAGCAGTGCAACCAAGCCCCACAGATAAGCATATCTACAGAACCTACTTATCTCAGCATAGCCATGACAGGCAGGTAGCTAGCACAATGTCCATGGCCATTGCCACACTGCAAATATGTAATAGCATGGCCCAGCTACCAAGCTACAAACTGCTTAATTGGCCATACTGCGCATATATTAAGACAGAATGGGATTTATAACATGGGAAAGGGCTGGTAAAGCATTGTGTTATTATTGCCATTCAGAGAACATCTGACTATATTACCTCATTGGCAAAAGCATCATGTTACAAGCTCCTTAATAGTGTAATGAGTGATGCAGTCTCAATACTGCAAGACACTGTGCTACAGAAATGGACACCCTACAGGAAACAGAGGATAGTACAGAAAAAATAAAATATAGTGACATCAACAGCAGATATGAGTACTGGCAATGTACACCACATTGCAGGTAAAACTCCAGGTTGCATCTCTGCCACACACAGCTGTCAACACCATACTGATTGATGTGTGTTAATGCTGCAATGTCCCTGACATGGATATTCCAGACTGTGTTGCAGTGTGGGTAGTCAACACAGATAGAGGACAGGGAACAAGCAGGAAATGTTGCAATGCTGAAGGTGGGGGGTGGCATCCAAACAGCAAGGCCACATGGAAGAGGCAGAACAGTTACTGTTTCTCTGGTGAGACAAATATCCAGCCATGCCTCATAGTTCAATCACAACACATTTCAGTCCTTTGCGGGAGAACTGTGAATAAAAGGCATGACAGCTGACATACCTGAAGGGTCTTGGGATCCAGAGAGAGCATGGAGTGCCCACATTGCATACCCACATGTAAGTGGAGGGTGGGCCTGGGTTTTCATGGGAAAAGACTGTGAAGCAGGCATTGCAATGAGGGACAGTGTATGTAGACCACATGCCTATATGTATCACAGTTTTGCACAGTGCCACACCAGTTATGTTATTTCTTTTCATAAGGTAGTACCTACCACAGGGGTCGTGGGAGCAGTGCAGTAGTAGCAGCTGTGAAACATGGGCAGTCCTGTATATACATACTTGTGCGCATGTGCTCTCCTAAGTGTACTGGAGCAGGCATGGGGTCAAAAGAATAGCAGCACATTTAAAACACCCACCCACAATTGACAGATGCTCTGGTGTAGACCCTATACCCCCATGGCAAGATAATCCTGGAGAAAGGTAAGGTAGGTAAAACCTTCAGGAACCAAGTGTGGTGGAAAATGGTACAACAAATAAATGCTGTGGGTGGACACATCAGCACAGTGCTGCAGGTGCATCAAATGTCACTCACATGAGTTTCTACACAAAGAACAGGACAAAAGACATAACTGCAGACAAGTATGCCAGTGGGGCTGCTCCCACAAGACAGGGATGAAGCAGTTTCTCATTACCCTCAGCGGAGAAGCTGACAGGACACTAATTTCTGGTGGTGGATTTGATATGGAAGCTGGAGTGGTTAGGACCTCCTAACTGTCTATTGGGAATGCCCCAGGTAATTAGTGGTAAATGCCAGTCACATTGATAACATATTCATCTGGTGTATGAAGGCCAGCATATGCTTTTCTGTCACCCAGAAACATCAATGTTTCAACTATGAACAATTGAAATGCAGGTTATGACGGGATACATCAGATGAGATGTGTAAAATATTCTTGAAAACAACCCTAGTTATCACCTCTGTACAGTGTACTCACATATAACATGCCACATCACAACAGCAACATAGACTATGTATTTTTCTGGCATGCAGCTGTTTGACTGTTGCACAGTGGTAGGAGTTCCACATGTACTGGCTTAGACACTGTTAAGTTCTCCACATGTGTTCACAGGTTCCACTGGCAAAATATAAAACAGCATGAGCCTGTACATGCCTGAGGTTAATAACTCTGTAGAGACTGACAGTGATGGCAGTGGACACATACGTTGGAGGACAAAATAACATTGTCAGCAACACTAACAGTGGAGGTAACATTCCCCTTCAACACATGTGAGGGAGCTGATGGGACCCAGAATCAACAGAGGAGGGAACATTCCCTCATACACATCTGAGGGGGGCTAAGGAGATCCATGATCACCTGTGTTTGATGAAGGATGCCCTGTCCACGAGCATCCTACACATGCTACACTGCCAGTAAAACTACACCCAGCATCTAAGGGAAGTGCACTGAGAAGTGCAGACACATGGCAGGGTGAGAGCTAAACTTGCATATGTCACTGCCTTAAGGCATGGTTAAAACATGATGTTAGTGTTACCCAATGCATCAATCGGTGAATGTGCAGGGCTATGATCCACACATAGATGGAATCAAAAAGTGTTCCTCCAAATGCATCAGCATCACATCTAGAAATTTGTGCAGAATTTTGAGGCATCAAAACTCAAAGTGTTACTCCAGCTGGATGCTGAAAACTATGTAGCAAGACTAGTTAATGCTACACACACCTTCATATCCTCTTTTATAGAGATTCAAAGCATCTCCCTTGATCCAGTTTAATGATAGCACTAGTCAACCAACTCCAGCATAATATCCTTATCCATACAGTTGCAATCAACTATGTCCCAGACAGGAAAGTGACCATATGTCACAACCTGACTGACCATTTTGTGACATGGAAGGTGGGAGAATACAACACCAGTAACCCTAGCTTCCAAAGCAGCTATAAACACATGCATTATTGCTAAAGAAGATGTTACTTCTAGCATATTTGTACTAGTGATGAACCTTTTCACTGAAAAATCTTCATGTGCAGAAAAGCTGATTATTGTTCTTATTTACATAGGTTTCTTAATCATGCTGACATGTTTGTTCCAGACATCTGCATACAATGTAGCTCTCATAAGCATGTTGACACTTATTTGCATGTCAGTATATTGTCATCTGCATACAATGCATGCCACTCTATTCTCCATGCTAGCACAATTATGCTACATGTCTCTGAATCAGCCCCTCCACCCAGCATGCTGTTTTGTTAATGCTGTACACTGTTTCCCAATACCCTGCTATGATTCTTTGTAGCCAGATATTAATATAAACAATGACTAAAAATAAAGAGGATTTTCAAACATTAAAGTATTCAGAGGTACATAATTAAAGAAAAAGTATTTGCATCACCAGACTCAGGTTACACAAACATTTCCATGGTAGGCAGTTCAACAAAGATAACTTACACATACAGCACAATTTAGTTGCTTTGTTTTCCAACAGCAACGTCCACTTTGTACAAGATGATGGGGTTAGAAAGTGTAATCTATGAATTTTTAAATCATTAGGTGAATACCATTTCATTTCTATAAGACTTGACACAGAAAAGACACCCAAAGCATGCATTTTAAAATGCATATTTTAACCGAGGTAGAGTTAAGTGGTATTTTCAATTACTCAGATTCACGGGCGTTATGTAAATTATGAGGTGAGATCGCCTGGAGCTAACCCAAACCTCCTTCCAAGGATTGTTGGATCTGTTTCACATTTCTGCAATAGATTATTCTTTTCTAGAATTATATGCAGTGTTGAATTGACAAGTTCTCTTATTCAGTCTTTCAGATGTATATTAAGTTATGATGGAATATGTTTCATAAAGCTTATTAAGACTTCTATTAATGTAATTTTGGCAAAATGATTTATCTCTAGATTCCATTTATCCTAGACTTCTTTAAGCGCTGTATATTTTTATCTTAAAACTTAAAAAGTTATCTTTTTAGTTCTTCGGTGAAACATTTATTAAATTCTGTTATATTAACTTTATTTATTCACCACAGATAGATATTTGGTATAAGTTAACTCCAAAATGCCCCATTTTTATAATGTGTTTCCTAGCTGTAAATGATTATAGAAGTCCTGCTGATGTAAATTCAAATATTTTTTCTGTATATCAGCAAAATGTAACGTGATTTGTATACTGAACGCCATTGAAACTTTGTATATATGCAAAGTTTGGATACTTGTTCATAGTCTGTTTTTTAAATAATCATTTTCTGTATCAATAATAATATGTGGGTGATGCCATACAAAAGGGTTTCACTGCCTAGAGGAAATTTTATTTTTAGAAGCTAACTTCCTTCCAAAAGGAGAGTTTAGCTTTTTATGCTGTATCTATTCATCCAAAATTTAGTTGAAAACTGGAGGCATTATCATATCAACTTATTCTCTTCCACTTAAGCTTGTTTGAAGTAGCATGTCTTAATTTATTTATATTTGCAGCAACAGTGTATAGCAGTTTGTTAAACTATTACAACCTACTTTAATGTTGCCATACAACTTACAATGGGGAATTCTATGGGCTTTACCCTTCCATATATAGGAAGAAAGCAAACTTTTTTTTTTTTTATTTTGTTTAGTCGTTATATAAAAGAACTTGTAGAGTTTTCATAGGTTCTTAGGTAAATACTAAGCAGTCTGCAGACTGTTAAAATCCTAGTCAGTAACAAGAGATCAGAATCAAACCATGTACTTTATAACTGTGAAGTTAGGACCCTGACTATTATGCGAACCCTCCCTTTATAGCTTTGCTAAGAAATCATGGTAAGTATTTATATTCTGCCTTTGGATAATTTACAGTGATCCTAAGCATGGATGTATATGTAAATGTTTATAAGCATGAATATGTTTGTAAAGGATTCCAAGTACGAGCATGTATGTAAGGAGTTCTAAGCATAAACATATATATAAACTGAGTATGATCTCTTACCATGTTCCAGCTCATCAAATGGTAAAAAATATTGACACCTACCACTTTCCTGTTTGTTGGAGCAACCCTGCTGTTATAATGGGAAATGCTGGGGGCAGACTTTCTTTACAAAAAATGCAAATTAAAAATGAAAGAGATTGGCTTTCAACACTTTGGGACAAGGTACTGTCAAACAGTCCTAGTTTTGATAACTAAATATATGGCAAGATGACCCAGATCTGTATAAAATGTGACATCTTATTTTTAATATATAAAATTACAGTTTTCTGTCATAACTATTTGAAATAAATACCTCAAGATATTAATCCAGTACTCATTCCATGCAAAGGAGCCAGTGCCTCTCCTTGTCTCAGGTTTTTAACTTTCCCCCCATAGGCACTATTTCAGTTTGTGTAAAGCTGACACCAGATCATTGTAATCATCATCATCATCATCCTTATCATCATAACCAACCCCCTTTTCCTATTTTCTACATGGAGGTCAGTGTGAAGTGTCAACTTTTGCCATCTCTCTCTATTCAGTGACACTCTCCTACCTCCTTCAACACTCTTGCATCACTGTCATAGGTCTTCTCTCACACAATCCATCCACCTCTTTGATGGACTCTCATGTTGCCTTTTGCCTTCTCCCTGTCTGTCTGAAATCTTCTTCACCAGATTGTTTTCTTCTTTTCTTCACGTGTCCAAACCACCATAAGTTGTTCTCTTTGACCCTTTCTGCAATTTGCGCTATTTTGGCTTCTGCTCTAATGTCCTTATTTTTTGTCTGTCCCACAGTGTGCATTCTACCACCAGTATCAGGCACTTCATCTCCATCACCTCTAGCTTCCTCAGCTGCTCTGCCTTTACTGGCCAGGTTTCTGTACCATACAATAGTACTGGACACACCACTATTTTGTACACATTACTTTTCAGCCTCTTTGTCATTCTTCTATCATATACTACACCTGTCACTCTATGCAGGTTGGCTGCAACCCCACTGATTCTAGCTTTGACCTGCTCATTCAGACTTCCCTTCTCCTCAACCACCTCTCTCGGATACCTGAAGTTATTAACCTGTTCCACTATATTCCCTTATATCTCAATTCTTAGCTTCTTCTGATTTCCCCACTTGTTGCCATTACAGGTGTCTTAACTGTACTCAGTTTCATCCCATGTGCCCTCAGTTTTTCATTCCATTCCCCTATCCTTCACTGACGTTCTTGCTCAGAGTCTGCCTGTAATGCCACATCATCTACATACAGTATCTTTATTGATTTGTCCCCTCTGACCTGTTTGCTAATGTAGTCTATCACCAGTATGAACAGCAGGGGCTTCAAAACTGAACCCTGATGCACACCCACTCCCACTAGGAACCCCTTTGAGACCAAACACTGTAAGTACTTGAGTTAATGGGTCCTTGCACATAGCTTGCACTAATTCTACCAATGTTTCTGGGAGTTAAAACCATTTCAGGACTGCGCAAATCCAAAGGCTGAGACCAGATGCTACCACAAAATCATTTAAGCATCTTTAGCTATTAATGAAGTTTTTGAGTCATCTACAAATCAATTTATTTTACTGGAGCTCTCTACATATTGCCACCCTTTAATTTATTGTGATTTCCTCATGTTGCTTACTTTCATTAAAGAACTACTGTCACAAGAAGACAATGATATGCATTGTTTGTTAAAACAGAAACAGAAGGATTGCTATACAGGGGTATAATTCCTTTTGAAAAAAGCTTAATGAAATCCACATTTATCCATACTATGCCACAAATAAGGCAATCATAGCATATCAAAAGCTTTGTCAAACTCAATAGTATTACCTTCTTAAGGTAGATGTGAAGGAGATCTGAAAATAAGTAAAAAGGAGGATTTCATTTGATCAGCACAATATTTCTCTTTAGAAAACCCTTATTAATTAATATGTATTTTGAAAAAGATGTATAAGACTTTTGACCAGTATTTTACCATATGATAGAGAGTTGATTCACCATTGCAAGGTTTTGTAGGGGTATCATGTATTTTGTTAGATTTTCACAGAATTGATATAACTGAAAGGATGGCAATGGGAGTCTTATCTGCTACATAAGTATCTTGTAAGTACCAACCATAAATATGATATCAACTAAGCACTCGTATACATACACACACAAATATGGACACGTACACATGCACATACATATATACACACACACACACACACACACACACACACACACACATACATACACACACATATATGCATGTATGTAATTAACCGATATAGTCCAGAAGCTGTACCACCCAGCTTATTCTCAAAGCTTGTTGGATTTCAACTATCTCTGTAGTAACCAGTGTATCTCATGAATTATTGATCTTGTCTACAGATGGTGAGGAATCACTTTTACTATAAAAAGACAGCAATCCAAACTGAAAACTACGTACTATCAAGTTTTACTAATGGTCACAATTTATAAGGATTGATTTTACCAGCAATAGGTTGATGCCTTTAAACAAAAGGTTAATCAATTATTTTCAGACATCTTAAAAACATTTGCATGGACAATACTTGTTTTCATCATTTGAGAATGTAAATATCTTGACATGGTGATAATTGTATTTTACCTCATTTATGTATTTATTTATTTATTTATTTACTTTTGGTGACTGGGAAAGTCCAGTGGGCTGAAATGAGCCCATTTTCAGTGGAGGCCCAGGGAGAAGTAGAGTTAGTTAAACAAGAGTTTCAAAAAGTAATAAACATTTTTGTAATGTATATACAATCAGAAGAAATACTTGGAACTTAGTTCAGTTATGTTGCTAGAAGTTATGAAATCAACATTGATTCATGTCAAGGTATCCAATGTATAAAGTGTGCAACATGGAAGACAAATAAGCTATACATGTATACATTTATATAGTGCAATTTTTTGACAGACTATACAGCTTGGCTTATATAGTATGCATAAACAAGTATACATAACTACATTGTTTTTCATATAACATTGTTAGGCAAAGTAAGGTGTTGGAAGGTTTTTAAGGGTGACAATTAAGAGGGGAAATATGAGTATAGAGCTAGAAGGGTCATTAATGAAATCAGGTTAATGAGGAACTGAAATCAGGTTAATGAGGAACTGAAGATGGTACATGGGCAGAGCCATTTAGAGGAAAGATGTTGATATAGAGACTTTTTGAATAAGGAGGTACTATTAATGTTTCAGAAAAGTGGAGGTAGAGCATTCCAGAGTTTGGCTACAGTGAAAGAGTAGAGATACTGACCTGCAGGGTGTTTTGGTCTATTTACTTGGATAAGAGATTGGCTTTCAGATCTGAGATGCCAGTTTGGCTGATAGAGAGTTAGAAGGGAGTTGATGGCTGGGCATTGTAGAGGTTTGTGTATAATTTTGTGTGCTGTAGATAGTTGGCTGTATGTGAGGTGTTGTGGGAGTTCAAGCCAGTTCAAGGATTGTAAAGACTGGCAGTGATGGGAAGAGTATTTTGCAGAGGTCACGAACTTAGCAAGTTTGTTATAGCAGGTGTCCATCTTAGTCTTTAGGCAGGAATGGATGTTTGTAAGAATGGGGGCACCATAGAGCAGAGACGGTAGGAGAAAGGTTCAGGCTAGTGTTTTTCTAGTAGAGTAATTTAACAAGTGTTTATGTCTGTAAAGGGTACCGAGCTTTTGGTGTGTTTTTTGATATTGTTGTGGATGTGTTGGTTGAATGTTAAATTATCATCTACAATAATGCCAAGTAACTTAGTATGGGGGATTACCTCTATGGAAATTTTGTTGGATGAATATATGGTAAAGTTTGTGTTTAGAGACATTTTTTTTCGGGTGTAAAGATCAAGAGTTTGGTTTTATTGGGATTTAGGCAAGATGGTTGTTTGTCATCCAGAGTTCAGTGGTAGAGAAATGGGTCATGGTAAGAAGTTCTGTTTCTGAGGTGCCGGAACAGATAATAGTAGAATCATCTGCATATTGTACTACTAATCCATGGGTAATAGCAGAATGAATGTCGTTTATGAAAAGACTGAAAAGAAGGGGTCCCAGGATTGATCCTTGGGGAACTCCTGCCGTGGTGTTGAGAAAAGGTGAGAGGGAGTGAAGCCATTTGGTAGATTGTTGTCTGTTAGCAAAATAGATGGTGAACCAGTCAAGAGCAGAAGTGGACATGCCTAGGTGTGAGAGCTTAGAAAGGAGGAGAGAATGGGAGATAGTGTCAAAGGCCTTAGATAGATCAAGGAAGAGGGCAGAGATGAGTTTGCCATCATTACGGTTGAGGTTGACAGTATACAGGAAGGATAGGAGAGCAGTTATAGTGCTGTGTCCAGGTCAAAAGCCATGCTAGGTGATTTAAAGGAGTTGGTTTTGGAGTAGATAATTCATAAGTTGGGTTTGGATTAATTTTTCCATTATTTTGGAGATGGGGGATAGTATGGCAATAGGGCGGAAAGTAGAGATTTCTGTGTTGTTGCCACCTTTATGTAAGGGAGTTGTGTAGGCTTTTTTCCAGAGGGAGAGTACATAGGATTCTTGGATGGATCTGTTTATGAGAATACTGATGGGGTAATGGATAGATCTAGCTGACATTTGTAGGTACTCAGGAAGTAGGTTGTCTGGGGAGGTACTACCAGGTTTGAGTTTTAGTAAGAGCTTTGTTATAGTGGAAGTGGGAATAGGAGAAAACGTAAAAGGTTGGGGAGAAGAGTTCATAGATGAAGAATGAGTTGTGAGGATGTTGTTATGATTAGTTTGAGGAAATGTGGCAGCCAATTTGGATATAGTCTCTATAAAGTAGGAATTGAATAGTGAAGCAAGTTCAGCAGGGGTTTTGTCAGGATTTGGGCAAGAGTTGTTTTTGGTGCTAGGATTTAGTAAAGTAGAGACTGAATTCAAAAATCTTTTAGGGTTATGGTTACAACTGTTTTGCAGGTGGAGGTAGTATTGTTTTTTGTCTTTAATGACTAGACATTTGACCTGGGTGCAGAGCTGTTTGAAGAGTTGGAGTTTGATGGGATTTTGCTTTTCTGACATTTTTTCCATGTTTTATCTCTTGTAGTCATAATTTGTTTGGTTTCTTTAGAAAGCCAGATTGCATGATTTGCTTTTATTCTTTTGTTTCCAAGGAGGGCCATTCTGTTGAAAATGTTTAGGAATGTTAAATTGAATAATTCAAAAGCTTCATCCGGGGGTAGGAATTTAGAGTACTCCAGTTTATTTTACTAAGTGTATCATTGAAGTTTGTTGGGTTAAAGCTAGCTTAGCTAACTTTCTGGAAGGTCTGTATTGGTGATGTGTTACGGTAGTGGAGGTGTTCTGTATTAACTAGGCAGGCTGATGATCACTGATATTGCAGGGGAGAGTTCCTGTTGAAGAAATTTTGTGAGGGTCTGAGACTAAAATACAGTCGAGAATGGAGCCACTGTTGTTGTTGTTTCTATGTTGGGTTGTGCTAGTAATAAGTTTAGTGAAGTTATAGAGAATGACGGCTACATTGGAAAAGTTAGTTGTATGATCTAGCCAATTTGTTAACATCACCTAAAATTATTGTTTCTTTGTGGATATTGTTTGAGGTCCAGGCTAAGACTTCTTCTAATATAGGGACATTATTACCTGGTGGGATATATATGGCTGCCAGGCAGAGACTTTTGAATGTGTTCAATTGTAGATGTGCTATGATGAGTTCTGCTGTGGAGAATTGTGGAATAGGGTTTGCGTGAGGAATGATGGTAAAGGAGTTAGGGTACAGAAGTGCCCCTTTCTTGTGAGGTCTGTCTGATCTTAGACAGGAAAAACCTGGAGGGAGAAATTCTGTGTCTTTTATGTTGGCTTTAGCCATGTCTCAGTTATTGCAATTACATCTGGTCTGGAATAAGATATCCAGGCATGGAATTCTGGGATTTTATTTCCAATGCTTTGTATGTTAATGGTGGTGATATTTAATGATTTTGAGGTTTGGGAGGGGAAGAGGCAAATGGAGTAGGTCTGGGGTTGGGGTGGATGTCCCCACACTGGGATAGGGTAGTGGTACTATTTGAGTGTAATGTTGATAGCAGTTTGTGCTTAGAGTTGTACTGTGTTATAAGGAGTGTTGTAAGTAGGATGTTATGTGAGTATGAAAGGATTTTGGGTTTGAGGAATAGCAATGCATTAGTGGAGTAGAGACTAGAAGAAATGTTGGAGTAAGATTTGTGGTTGGGGGGTTGGGCAGAAGTGGTGGAGGTGGATAAGAATTGTGTGTGTGGGAGGAAGTTTTGTGAGATATAGAAGGAATGAAAGAGAAAGACTCAGAGGAAGGAGTAGTATGGTCATAATTAGTAGTTTCATAGTTGTGGGATGAATCCAGAGGTTCCAGCGGGGGATTGTGGGGAGAGGGGATCAGTAGCTAAAATAGAAGTAGGAGTTGATAGTAAACTATGATAGTAGAGTGGAAGATTAGAGGGTTGGTTAGTTAGATATACTGGGTGGGTGGGGCTGGGTGTAGATTGCTTGATTGTATGATAGGTGTTGTATGGTTAAATATAAATGTAATTGCTATGGGGTGGGTTGGAGTGGGGGTAGGGGAGTGGAGTGAGCCCAAGCAGAGCAAAGGATGAGTGGAGTGGGCAGGACCTTTCCAGATAAGCTTTGAAGAAAAGAAAAACAATCAGCAAGGTAAGGAAAGCAAAGGAATTATGGAGGAAACAGTGCAGCAAAGAAGCTAGGGGTGGAGGAAATCAAGCTGAAATTAAGCCAGTAGAAGACATGAGGTGGGTGAAAAATGGGAGAGAGAAAAAATGTAAGTCATGGAGAGTAGGTATTGATTGAACCAGTGAAGGGAGCAATGGGAAGAGGGGGAAAAGAGCGTTATAGGAGGGAGGAAGAGAGAAGAAAGTTAAGAGAATGCCAGAAGGAAGATAGGAGGGAGGGAGAGAGAAGAAAGTTTAGGAGAATGCCAGAAGGAAGCAAAGGAGGGTAGATAGGGCAATGTAAACTAAGAAAACTGGGATGTCAGAATTAAGTGACAGAGTAATTGGAAGGTGATGTACTAGGGCACCACAACACAGTAACACAACACAATGACAATAAGATAGCTACAGGTACAGTTGGGCAGGAGACAAGTTCCCAGACAAAGACATAAACCATACATGGAAGCAAGGTCCAAGATAGGATTCAGGTGTCCAGAGGATGTAAGTAATGGAAGAGGCACCCAGGGTCGTATTGCTTTTTCAGAGCTTATCTTGGAGCCAGGAGCCGTGATGCAATGAGGGGGGGATGAGAAGGTGTTTAACCTAATGAAAGAAAAGATGTTGGTTAACATGATACAGTAGTTTGGGTACAAGTACAGAAAGAGGGATCCAAATACCTATGCAGTACAAGATACACAAGAGATGAGGGGTGCAGTGGGGGAGAGGAGGTAGAAAAGTGAGTAGGGATAGGAGGGTTGGAGGAAGGGGTAGGAATGTGAAATTGAGAGGAGGGGGTCAGAAAGAGCTACAGAACAGAGTATGAGAAAAAGTGAGCAAAGACATAATATAGCAAAAATCAAATTATTATAAAGTGAACAGAGACATAAAATAGCAAAAATCAAATTATTAAAGCCAATCTCTGTTGTAGTACCATGTCATATTGAATACATATTATCTATAATTCACTTTCATTAGCTTATTAACATCCAGATTAAATTATTATAGCCATTCTATATTGCAAGCACCATGTCAGATGAAATATCTATAGTTCACTTTCACTAGCTCATTAAAACCCAGAGGAAAACAACCTGTGACTATACTGACCATAAAAGTAAAACCTATAGATACATTTATACAAGGTACAGAGCTAGGGAACCACTGCAGCAATAATCCAAATGGCTGTGTTTTAAGGAATGTGAGTTGTAAAAAAGAAAAAATCAAATGAAAAAGCCATACAGCTCCACCTAGTGGCTGGGACAGGAAGGGATAAATATTAATAAAGCCAAGGATTGCCGTGAAAGTACAGCTGGCAATATTAAAAGAATTGTGTTAGATGTGTAATAAACAGAACTTTAGGTAACAGTTCCACTGTTGTAAAATAAGTAGGAGTGTATCACTATAGTTGCTTGTTTTCTCCGTGTTTGTATTATTTCCTTTGTTTTAAAAATTGTGAAAAGCCTTTTTTCAGATGGGATATGCCTGTGATTAGTCAGTTTTGATCAATGTACTACCATGGTAAACAAATTTAAATTAATAAAATACATGAATAAAACAAAGTTAAAAATGCATTAGAATCAGCCTGTCACATACATGATTAATAAACATAAAGAAACTATGCAAAACAACTTAGTAGAAACACAGAAATCCAAACATGTTATACTAACCAGGGTATAAACAGCTCATGGCTTAAATATCCAAAGGTTCTGAGGTTATGTGAAAAAAATAAAATGCTCTGTCTTTCATTTAAAAGGGTCTTGATTCAAGAATTTCATTCAAACCATAATATTAAAATCTTTTAAAGTACAAATCCAGCAGTTTTCCCTTTTTTAAAGAAAGTCTTCAAATCCCATCCCCTAACACCGGGAGCAATTTTTCTGTGGTACAAAACATAATGTACATCCTGAGCTTCACTGGTTTGAATATTTAATGCAGCATTACTTTTCCTACCCATCATAATTTCAGATATGTGTTATAGTATTCTAAGTATCCTGGTTGCCTTCCCTAAATTATATCAAATTTGCATTTAGCCACATACACAACATAAATGCTTTTCATTGTTAATAAACTGCACAATATCCAAATAATTGTAATTACCACTTCTGAATTTCTGCACTTATGCATTTGCAAGAGGAACAATGGCCATATTCAAAAGTGACTTGAAATATATTATTTATTGCATTTATGTCACTTGTATTACAATTATAAATTAGAATCTTAGTTAGGGTTTAGACATTTTTTGACTGAAATATTTGGGCATGGCAAGCGATTTCATTAATTATATTTTCCAAAGACAAAAATCTCCCAATGTTTAGTAAGTAAATCGCAAAAGATAATCAGGCTTAGCTGAAACAGGTGTATTAACATGGATAAGGAAATAAAATAAATAAAAGGTGGAAAAAGATCTAAAGCCTAATGCATTCAGTTGAACATCCAGAGACTATACAGTAAGTGTCTTCATATTAAAATGCTTCTTCACATGCTATAAAACATAATAAAAATTCCCTAGATATACAAGAGTTCAGCTGAATAATTCAAACTCATTAAAAGGAAATGTGTTTTAAAGCCATAGCTCTCAATGGTGGCTTTAAGTTGATCTGTGAATTAAGTGCTGGATGAAAATTGGAATTCAGCTAAATATGCTAGTGATATCCTTTCATTTCTAGCATGTCACCATCTATCTCAGAAAATGCCGTCTTTAACAAAACACAAAACACATAACTAGATGTGTTAGAACAACTCAGTGCATTTTCCAAGCATTTTCAATTTTACCATTGTTAATTGCACAGAAATGATGATAAACCATTGTACATTTCCTATCCATAGTCTTTCCCACATAAGAAAAACTTAATCATCTTTACAAAAGGCAGCACAGATAACATTCATAGTCTTACAATTCAAAAAAACATTTTGAAAGTATATATTCTTTTCATGTCATGGGAAGTATGAGAAGTCGTACAGTAACGGCTGTATATTTAATAGTGGAGCAACACAAGCAAGAAAAGGGTACATCAGTATTAAAATAAATTCTATACAGTATACTCAGAGGTAAACATTAGGGGTGTACGGTAAAGCCCCAACATTATGGAGTGCAGGGCATGTAGTCTCCTTTCTAGGAGCTACAAAGGGAGCAGTCCACCTCAAAAACATTTTGCCAATTTTGCTTAGGTTTCCTATTTCAGTTTTGTATTGTATGACAAGGAGAGTTATTGACAGTTTCAATAGTTGGCTGTTTTTGATTTATCAGGTGTCAAAAATGAACTTTTTAAAGGTACTGTATAATATACAATGTTCACAATGTCTGTGTATATTATATTATGTTATACTGTATTATCATTTTCATTTTCATAAATTTTTAACTGTAAAACACTTTATAAAAGACACAAAAATAGATTAAATTAACTGGCCTCAACCAGTAATGTATTTCTTTTGCAGTTCACTTTAGACTACAAGCATTTTACAGTGCTGTCATTTTATAAGTACTTTTACTTAAATATAAAATGGATAGATGCTCATATTTATCTAAATAATCTTCCCAGTGGAGTTTATATTGTAATGCACTTTATAAATAAATTGGTAGTATTACCTATACTGACTAAATACATAAAAACTGCATTTATTATATGCTTATGGTTCTGGTTTAGTATATGACTGTTTTGCCAAAAGTCAGTAATTGCAATACATATCATTATGATAATCTAATGCTCAAATCATAAAATGCCCTACAAGATCATGATATTGCGTCTTATTTAAAATTTATGAACATTAGACTACCTCCTGTTAGACAACATATAGTCACGAAAGTGCTGCATGGTATAGTATGTATTTTCCTTTTTCCGGCTTTTTATTAAAAACAAAAACTCCAGCAAAGCTAGAACATCCACTGAGTGACCTCCCAAACCTCTTGTACCAGAGGCACATGGGATATATGCATATGAACCTTATGAACATCAGATGTTTCAGCTCATTGGCAATTCTGAATTCCTATGCCTTGTTTTGCCTTTTTAATGGACAATTTCAGGCCAATATAGCCAAACCACACTAGCTGTGGATATGCATATTTTGGCCTTGTTAAGACCTCATCAGTACAGCACAAGCAGAGTGTTTAAGAATTAGAAACACAGGGCTGTTATACCCATCTGATTTCCATTATCATTAGGGTCACTGCAAAAACATCCCAAACAACAAACTAAAACAATGAGTGTGAAGGTCACTGAAAAACCAATCAGTAAAAACAAAAATGAAAACTCCAGCAAAGCTAGAACTTCCACTGATTGACCTCCCAAATGTTTTGTACCAGAGGCACATGGAATATATGCAAATGAACCTTATGAACATCATAGGTTCATAGGTTCATAGGTTAGTACTAGGCTAACTGCCCTTGCGAGCCATTTTAAACCTAGCCAATTATCCCCTGTGAGATTCAAACCCTGTACCTTGTGTTTGTAAGGCAAACACCTTAACCATTAGGCCACCCTCCCCACCCTCACCATCAGGTGTTTCAGCTCATTGGCAATTCTGAATGCCCATGACTTGGGTGTGGATATGCATATTTTGGCCTTGTTATGATCTTTTCAGCACAGCACAAGCAGAGTGTTTGATTAAGCATTAGAAACACAGGGCTGTTATACCCATCTGATGTCCATTATCATTAGGGTCACTGCAAAAAATATCCCAATTGCCATTGAGCTGAAACACCTGATGTTCATAAGGTTAATTTGCATATATCCTATTTGCCTCTGGTACAAGAGGTTTGGGAGGTCACTCAGTGGAAGTTCTAGCTTTGCTGGAGTTTTTATTGTTGTTTTTCCGATTGTTTTTTTTTCAGTGACCTTCTCACTCATTGTTTTCATTTTTTTTTTTTTGTTTGTTTTTTGGCTTTTTGAAAAGAAACAGAAGGCATACTTATACATCATGTTTGCTGCATTTTACTAGGTCCTACAGTGGAATGCATGTTGTACCCTAAAGCAAGGATAATCTCTGAAACTACATTTTATAATCAGTTACCATATGTTTATAATGAATAAATAGTATCATTAGTAACTGCACTGTTATTCAAGTCACAAAAGTTTATGAGAAGTTAGAAAAGAAGCAAACCAGATTTGTACATGTAGTAGAAAGTTTCTATTTAGAGGTTATTAGTCTCTGTAGCAGTAGTGTAATCAAAATGATGAAGCTACTTCAGACGTCATAGATTTCATTTCTACTAATTGAGAAAAATGTGGATGACACTAAGAGAGAGAGGCAAAGATAAGCTTATGGCAGTCATAATTCAAGCTGTTTATGCAGCCATGGGGTGTTTCTGGCAGATTTCCAAAGTAACAGTTACCATCAGGAATACAACTGCCATTTTGTCACTAGCATAAAAACCAGGAGAATATGATTTCTTTTTGTTTCTCATCAGCCCATATCTTTATTTTGTGTCAGGTTTCATTGCTGAGGAAAGGAAAACAATTGTGCCACTAGCAGTTCTAAAATTAGAGACAGACATGGCACTTCATGTACACCAGTGGACAAAGCCAGGTTAAAAAAAAAAGAAAAAAAAACTTCTTCCCTTTAATTTCAGATATTGTACACTCTCGGCTCATAAGAAGAAGCCAACTCCATTTTTCTTTTCACAGGCTGAATATCAGTGCCTTCATGTGTCATGTGATACCTTTAGACAGCAGCCAGGGCTCCAGACTAAGAAAAGATAAGGCCCTAAAGGCATACAACTTGACGTATAATAATTGCCTTCATTATTAATGATTCAAAAACTGATGTAATGATGACAGCATCCACAGCTATACGTAAAAAGTAACATATTTTTTCTCTGTAGCACAGAAAAGAGTGTTACGTTCATTCTAGTTTGCCCAATAAATGTAGTTATGTCTCAAGGAATATGTAGGCTGAAGAAAATAAGAAAATTATTACTGTAAACCTAAAGCCAAGCCATTCCATGGAAAACACAGACTGACTAGCACCATATTTCATAAAATATGGCAGCTGATGACATAAACCTTGAAAGTACATGCAGTTTGAACTCTCAGAAAGGCACTCCTTGTGCATCAGTAAAATTTGTCTGTTCACTACCATAAATCGACAAATGAAGATCCATCTACTGAGTATATTCTATGGCCACAATGGCTGTGCCTGAAGTAAACTTCATGCCTAAAGAAAAATCTGTCCATCTTGTATACTTCAGCATTTTTTCAGCTATGCATTTGCAGCTAATCTGTTCAAGGAAAATAAAGCACAAATAAACTGCTTGACTTATTTTACGAGTCTCATTTATCCAACGCAACTGTAGTACATTTAATCATACATATAGTGTGTGTATGTGTGTGTGTGTGTGTGTGTGTATATATATATATATATATATATATATATATATATATATATATATATAAAAAATTTTTCAGAATCAGAACAAAAATCCATAGACAGAAATGACTTTAACATACTTTCAAACTCTTTGAAGACTATCGTCTTGCCTTTATGAAAAATTGTAAGTTTATACAATAAACCTGAGAGCAGTACTATGATACAGCTGGTGACAATAAGCAGTAAATGTTCTAGAGGGTTGAAAATATCACTGATTACAAAGGCAGTAATTAGAGCTGAATGAACTGGATCAGAAGTTGCCTTAAATCCAAAGTCAGTAGTCTGCTTATTTCATTTATTGCACTGGAAAATCAAAACGTGCAAGTGAGGGCTCTAGAACCAAGAGTAACAAGCGATTTAAACATCATCAGGAAATACATTATATGTATATGAGGTAGAGCCAACAAAACAAACAAGTTCAAGTCATTTCAAAGAAGTGATACAGTCAGCAATAATATGTTCAACTCACTGAATTGATAAAGACACCAACTGCCAAATTAAACTCATTAAATTCAGTGCGTAATAGTTTATCTCAGTATGTTCTTTTTTTGCTGTAATAATAGTATGTTTTTTACTGCTGTGGGATGGGATTCATAAATACTGTACTTCACAGAGTAGTGCTGGTATGTACTACAACAGCATACCAAAGTACTGTTGCTCCACAGAGTAGTGCTGGTATGTATTATGGTCTCGGCCATATGAATTTTGAAGTTTCAGAACTTTGATAATCTGACATCTATATATATATATATATATATATATATGCAGTGCCAGCACTAATTTAATATGTGACAAAAGGTTATATAATTCAAGACACTGTCACTAGTTAATAGGTTAAGGCTCTCACAATCTACACTGCTGACCACTAGGGCTTAATAGCATGCAGAACATGGGTACTATCACCTTAAATAATCGCCAGCAGTTGCTGCACCCAAGTAAGCACTACACTGCAATGCTGCAAATCAGTTATATTCACTGACTCCCCAAAATTTCACTCATTTCACACTGTACCCAGTACCTTCAAATGCTGTCTTCTCAATAGTAGTTGATTTATACACACACACACACACACACACACACACACACACACACACACACAAGCACACACGCACACACACACACTAGTGAAAGATCTGGGATAATATTACTCTCTACCCTACCTCTGATGCATTAGTATATACTATAAAAAGCTTACTGAAATCTGTACAGCTGACAGGCTATGAATAGACTTTCTTATTCTCCTTAGCTGTTTAAAATTATTGCCAGTCTCTAGTATCCACTTATTTTTAGGGGCATCTTTCCTTTTGTAAAGTCTGTATGGAGGAAACCTAATGAGGCAAAAGGGGTACATATTTTTGATAGCACTCCATTAAACACAAGCATGACCTCACTTTTTTCTGAGAGCCAGGAATGGGCCAGTTTCTCAGAACTTCAAGTTTTTCTTTATGGGGCTTACCAATCCCCCACCAATCATATAGCTTAAATATTTCACCTCTTTCACAGCTAACTTGCTCTTGAAGGCTATTTCAGTTAACCCAGCTTATCTGAAAAAGCCTAGATCAGCTTGGGCCTCACCAAAGTGAGACTCCCAGTCTTCTGAATACATTTTTCATATTAGTTAAGCAGCAGCATACTTCACATGTGGTTTTAGGGCTCTGACCTTAAGTCTCTTAAAGGTTGCAGGAGCACTGTGTTGCCAAGAAAGAAGACTAGTATACTGGAATAATCTTTCTGATGATGAAAAGGCTGTATTCCCTGTCTGGTTTCAGACATTAAATATTTGCCAGCATCCTTTACTGAGCCCAAATGTGGTCAAGAGCCGTGCCTCCCCCAACCTCTGTATGAGTTCATCATCTCTAGGCATTGGGTACTGATCAAATTTTGAAATGCTGTTGAGCTTCCATAAGCCATTAAACAACCCTGATTGTTCCATCAGGCTTTGGGACTAACACTTTTGCTTTTGGACTTCCCTATGACTTCCATCTTAAGCACCGTTTGTACTTTCTCTCATTTGTTACTCTAGTATTCTGTAAAGTTTTAAGTTAACTTCTTCTCTTGGAAAGTCCCAGTATGATGCTGAATCATATATATTCTGCCAGGTAGTTCAGAAAACATTTCTTTATTTTTTAAAAAAATCTTATTTGTTGTTTTTGTGGTTTAAATAATGTGTTAGCTACTTGAAATGCAGGCATAGATTTCAGTTTTCTTTCTTTGGCAGACCTATCAGTTTCTACACTAAACTAACTACAGATGTCTGTGCTACTTTTTATGGTCTCAAGACATTGATATGTTGTATCTGTTCTGGTCTTCTCATACTAGTCTGTTTAAAGCTGGAGTTTATGCCATTTCATTTTCTTACTACTTCATATAAACCCTACCTCTTTTTTTTTGTGGAAGAGACCAAAACTAGTTCTCAATTTCCAACATAGAATTCCCTGTCCCTTGCATTTCTATTATACACAACATTCTTTGGGGTCTGGGCATTTTGTCATGTGTTCTCTTACAAGGGACATTATTACTTTCAGCCTGTAAGATGGTATAGTGTGCTATGACACTGCTTAATTGGGTTTGCCTTTCTTCACAAGTTTCACTAGCAATACCTATCAGTCCATGATCATGTCTGCCATATAATAAATAACTCAAAGGAAATGTGCCTTGTTGTAGATGTGGTTCTACTGTACAGCAAACAGAAGGTATGGTATTTACTGGCTCCAGTTTTTATCATCTTCCTCACTTTTCCCAGCATAGACTTCAATTTTCAGTCAAAACATTTCACCATCCACTTTATGTTGATGACTTCTTCATTTATCTTACTAACCCTAACTTAAATTTGCAACTCCTATTGAAAGAATTGAATAATTTTGGCTCAGTAACAGGGCATGAAATCAATATAGCCAAAACCAAGGTGGTAAAAATAAATTATACACCCTTATTGTGTATGAAGAGTGAATTTCCTTTTATAGAAGAAGACAATGTTATCACTTATTTGGGACTACAGTTAAACTCCTCCCTGATGGTCTCACTGGACCGCACATATAGAGGTATACTGGAAAAGATAAAATAGTACACACAGACCTGGACATTTCTGTAGACAAGAATATAACAGAAAATCCTGACTGTTTCAAAATATATGTTCCCACAAATATTATATACTTCTCAGGCTCTACCTTTGCCAGTCCCACTATCATTCTGTGGCAGATATAAGACAGCTTGAGAGATTATGTATGGGCTGGGTAACAGCCTTGATGTAGTTGGCAACATTTGCTCCTATCCCCTGAATCTGGTGGATTGAGACTGCTAGATTTGGAGCTGTACACATGGGCAGTGAGGCTCAAGGTCATAAGAGGCTTTGTCAACCCAAACAAGCAGGCAAGTTGGGCCGAATTCTTGCTGCAGGACATGGGGAGGCTATTAAAAATTTTTGAGTAGGTCTAATTTTGAATAGAAAATGAGCTTCATGAATATCCTAGGATCTTGGCTGCATTGATTAAAGTAGTTAGTAAGGGGTTCACAATATCATTAACAATGCAATAGGTTCATAGGTAGGTACTAGGCTATCTTCCCAAAGGCATTTATAAGCCTAGCCGGAATTGTGTTGGCTTTCGCTGCTTCTTTGATTAGTTCTCTGTGCCTCTGTCCAGCAGAGCCATTGAAGTGATCCCCGGGGTGAACTTTCTATTTCCCATCCACTTGTCAAGGTTTCTCTTGAAGAGTGTTAGCGAGGAGCTCTGCCTAATGTAGATTGGAATCTTGTTCCAGAGCATGGGAAGTCTCTGGGATAGGAATCTATCCCTTCAGCATGTCCTATTTATTGTTGTGGTGAGGTTTAGATCCCTAGAGCGTGTGACTCGAGGGGATATGGTTTTCTTTAGGTGGAGCATGTCCATCAATTCTGGGTTGGACATGGCCTTGCATGCCAGGCATAGATTACCTCTGAGTAGGCGGTATGCAACTGAGTACAGCTGGAGTTTCTTCACTTGAGCTGCATAGGGCATCTGTTTGAGGCCAGTGATCCTCTTGGTGAGGTACTTCTGTGGTCTTTCCAGCTGTTGCAGGTGTCTTGTAAGGTACATCCCAAATGGGTCTGATGAGTGATGCATACAGGGGGCACAATGACCTCTTTTGATCTGGATGCAAACCCTTTTGTGATTAGGTGGGCCACATAGAATGATTTTCTAACCCCTTTGGCAATGTGATTATCAAAGGAGAGATTACTATCTACTTGAGTCCCCAGATTCCTTATTACATCTTCTGTATTTAGGGGGCTACCACCTATGTGGTAGTTTGTGGGTACTTTGTTATTTGGATGGATGGATGGATGAATGAGCTTCTTCCAATAGACTATCCTCAGTTTTGGGGTGTGGGGATCTCAGATGTCAAAAAGGGGTTAAATACTGTGTTAATCTGTATTATTGGGAGCAGCTACTTGTGGAAGGATGTCCTCCAGTATTCAGCAATAATGCCCTAAGCACCCATGAAGTGGTAAGGTAACTGGGATCACAAGTTGACTGCAACCTTCACTTTGACAACCATGTATCTACTGTAGTAAGGAAAGCTTTCTATATAGCACACTTGATTAGTAAAGGCATTGTCTCAAGACCAAATTAAGTCATAACCCCCCCTATACTCAGCATTTATCAGGCCCATAATTGAGTATAACTCCCCGTTTGGCATGTACCATACTAAGCACCTGCAGCAATTAGAAAGACTACTAATAACGAAAATGTATATCAGACAAACTAAAAATAGACACTGGTAGTCCAAAATAATAAAGGAAAGTTAAATTTAATGTTAAGCGTTTTTCATATATATAAAATAGTAAACTTCATCAGACATAAAATAACTCCAAATGTACTCTTTCAATGCATTAGAGTTTGGCACCAAATTCAAGGTTTGAATTTGGTGCCAAACTCTAATGTATTTAAAGAGTTCATTTGGAGTTATTTTATGTCTGATTAAGTTTACTATTTTATGTAAATGAAAAGCGCTTAACATTAAATGTAACTTTCCTTTATTATTTTGGACTACCAGTGTCTATTTTTGCAATTAGAAAGACTTCAGAGGTTTCTAACAAAGAAGATCAAGAGGCTGCAGCATGTGCCTTACACAGACCGACTAACGTCCCTGTCACTGTACTCCATATTGTATAGACTACATAGGGGAGAATTATGCCTGGCCTACAGAGCAATCCAAGACCCAAACCTAATGAACTTGCTGCATATCTGTAAATCAAATAGGACTAGCGCTACCCATTACAGGGACCTAAATATGTCCTGTGACTTAAACAGGACATGCTGAAGGGGCAGATTTATCTCCCAGCGACCGCCATGTCTTTGGAACAGGCTACCAATTCACGTGAAACAGAGCACCTCTATGAAACTATTCAAGAGGAACCTGGACGACTGGATGGGGTACCATACATTCTTACCAGGGATTGAGCCTACAACCTTCCTGGACATAGGCAGTCATCACTAAATGCAATCTTGAGTATTGACTAGCATTTCTATAGTATTACATTGGGATGAAATGGCTAGGCTTAAAATGGCCTCTGGGTTAATAGCCTAGTAATCTCCTATGATCCTATGATCCTGTGAATATTGATATACCTTAAAATCAATGGCCCAATATCTTCCTAGTCCCAGGATGAGCAACTCCATCCCACAGATTCAAAATTTGGGGCTGGCAGTGTCAGTTTAAGTACTTCCATACACCAAATAATTTAAACAAGCTTTATCCTAGTACAACACCTGCCTGCTGGGGATGTTTAGCTAGGACAAACTATACAGGGTTTCCTGTAAATTTAGAGGCTAGGGGAGGGGATTGGCAGAACGTATTATATAAAAAGGAGCTTATGTGGCAACTAAGGTTGGCTGCAAACCTCCCTCCAGGTTTAAATGACCATTTAAGTATCCATTCTATTTTAAAAGAAAAAGCAGAAACTATTTAATGGTTTTATTTTAACATAGTCTTGTATATATCAGTTTACTTGGCTATGGCAATGTTCACTAGGGAACGTTTATAAATGATGTTTAACTTGAGTTTTGTATTTCATAATGTTTGTGAAAAGATTATACATATATTTTTTTTAGCTTAATGTTTTTTAAAAACATTTTTACACATATATTTCTTTAAGGCTTTCCTTGGTCACTTAGATTGATTAAATTAGTGACAGGTATTTACCAATTAATGGACGTTTAATGGTATATAAGAAGTCATTCTGAGATGTTTTAACCTATTCTGATGAAGTCAAACTATATTGACGAAAGCACTTAATTTTTTATGTACTACAGTGGAAATAAAGAGTGTTTCTGGACTCACAACTTTAGTGCTATTTTCTTTGTTGTAAATGTTTTTCGAGCACTAATTTACCACCATTTATTTTGGTTTAGATGTTTAGCCAGGGCTTTGTGGGACTGGTCTCATTTATTTTGGGAATATCGTGTCTTGGATGACTTCAACATAACCCTATAAAAATATGTGATGCTGTCTGCTCAGGTTTAATGAAAGTGTTAAAGTTAGAATTCTTACTGGAAAATGTAAAAACATTTCATCCTGGATCCCACAATTTGAGATTGTTGAACCTTCTACTGTTAGTAGTAAAAAAAGTATAACAAAAATGTGGAAGACACCCTTAGTGCCCTCATTCATAGACCTGAATATGCTGATGCAGGAATTGACCACCAAAGAACTATATCTCCTATCACAACTTTAGAAAGAAAAGCACTAGAGAAGTGGTATCTATGCCAGATGTTTGTCATAGACTTCTCTCATAACTTCTAAAAATTATAAATGTACAAAAGATAGCTGGTGGGATGCAATAAACTCTGTGTAGGCTTCATGAAAAGCCTACACAGAGTTTACATGTGTGTGCAGTAATGTGTGGTAAGCAGCAGTGCTCTTTACATATTCATGCCGCAGACCGCATTTAAACACAAACAAGCAAGGTCTTGTGGTTGAAAACAGTGTTGCCAGCCAGAAAACCATGTAAGCGAACACAGATAGCACTCCTGTTTAAATCAGAGCACTGAAGGTCCATGATTTTGTGCAGAATGCCACAATGATCACCAGGGCTTCACAGATAGCTCTCAATCTCGTAGTGCAAGACATCTGGTCAAAGGTCAACATAATGGGAGGATAGTGACCCAGAAATAGGGACATATTTTGACATATTTGCTCTATAGAAATATGCTAGAATAACCAGGGGGCTGTGTTAAGATACATGTTCTAAAGCATTTGAAGTCTGAAACTCAAATGTATGTAATTATTGAGTCACATCAGTCCTGAGATCATCCCAGTGATATGGCAGAAAGCCACAAATTTAATAATGAACACATTTGGACATTCTGTGAAAATTTGGACAGTTGAGAGGTATGAATGCTAAGTACATGGCCCAAACACTGTACAGGACAGTGTATCTACAGTGCAGAGTATTGTGAAATCCCATTCCTGGAATTCTGTACTAAGGTTGTGTAAATAATCTGTGAGGGTACACGGACTGCCATGTAAAAGAAACACTCAAGGGAAATGTGTGTATTGAATAGGGACACATAGATGAATTGTAGAAATGAACACAGAGAAAGAGGACAGGTGAAACAACCTAATATACAGCAGATGAAGGCATATCAATTGAAGACGGTTGTAGCAGTAACACCAATCATTTATCAATATGGTACAGTAGGGACTATACAGTGAAATATATATTATGTGACTGTCACATCAGGTGACATAACAATGGAGAGGATGTCTATGTGAGTTAATCATCATTGCATGAACAATGCAGAGGACATCTATCAGGGATCTGACATATGATTAGGTTAGGGTACATATCATGAAGCTGTACAAACTGATTTCCCTGAATATGAGTGTAATCTCAGCAGAGGTATCTAGCAAGTGGGACACAGGTAAAGGCTCATAGACGACATTAAAAGAAGCAAGCACAATCATGGACAATATCAGAATAATACCACCAACAATCTCATGTCTCTGACATAACCTATGTGATTTAGAGTGATCAGAGATGATGCTGCGCAAACTCAGTTGTACAACTATTGTGATACGTCTTAACTCTATCAGGGTAATCATGTACACTGTCCTGGTACTGTAACATCTGCTGAAGGTGTTAGGAGAGACACTGCTATACCTGTATGCGACATTATGATCAATGCAGGCTAGACGACTGGTTATATGGCATATATATATATATATATATATATATATATATATATATATATATATATATATAGGTTCATAGGTTCATACTAGGCTATCTGCCCTAGGGCATTTATAAGCCTAGCCAGAGTGTGTTTGGCTTTCGCCACGCATTTTAAATTAATTTTGCTATGCCCTTTTTCGAGGTTAGTACACTGTGCCTCTGTGTAACAGTGACACAAAAGTGAAACCCGGGGTAAACCTACGATCTCCCATCCACTCATCAAGATTCCTCTTGAAGAGAGTCAATGAGGGAATCTGCCTAACCTGGACTGGGATTTTATTCCAGAGTGAAGGGAGCCTCTGGGTTATGAATCTGTCCCTCCAGCATGTCCTATTTATTTCAGTGCTGATGTTCAAGTCTGTCACGCGTGTAACTCGATGGGATTTGAATTTTCTGAGGTGCAGCATGTCCATTAATTCCAGGTTGGACATGGCTTTATACGTCAGGCACAGATCTCCTCTGAGCAGGCGGTATGCCACTGAGTAGAACTGGAGTTTCTTTAACCGGACAGCATATGGCATTTGTTTGAGCCCTTTGATCCTCTTGGTGAGGTACTTTTGGGGTCTTTCCAGTTGCTGCATGTGTCTGGTAAGGTACATCCCAAAAGGGGCATTGTACTCAATTATGGGCCTGATGAGGGATGAGTAAAGAGGCACGATGACCTCCCCTGATCTAGATGTGAATCCCTTCATGATTAGGTGGGCTATATAAAATGTTTTTCTAACCACTTTGGCCACGTGGTTGTCAAATGAGAGATTGCTATCAACTTGGGTCCCCAGGTCCCTAATTACTTCTTCTGTACTTAATGGATTACCACCTATGTGGTAATTTGTGGGCACTTTGTTTTTGCCAGAGGGGGTGACTATACACTTTTTGGCGTTTAGCTTGAGGCCATGGCTCTGGCACCAGTTGTCTGTTTCTCTGAGGCCCTTTTGGGGGATGCTTGTGTCAGCTGGAGAGTCGATTATGGCACCCAGTTTGCAGTCATCTGCGAACTTGGTCAGCCACAGTCCTTCCGTGCTGGCCTGTACCTCCGAGAAATATATACCGAACAAGAGAGGTCCCAGAACTGAGCCTTGTGGGATGCCACTTGTAACTGGTTTGGAGTCTGACATGGCTGCAGCAATTCTAACCATGTGGGTTCTGTCCTTGAGCCAGTTTACAACCCATCTAGTGACATAGGGGTTTATATTTAAGCTGGTGAGCTTATCTATAATGCCCGAGTGGGGTATTGTATCGAAGGCTTTTGTGAGGTACAGGTAGGCTGGGTGGACCACCTTCCCCTCGTCAATGGCCTTGGTGACTGTTTCAAAGAAATCAACCAGGTTTAAGAGGCAGGATCTGCCCTTAACAAAGCCAAACTGGGTAGGATCCAGTGTCTGTAGGTCCCCAATATCTTTATTTATGAGGTCCATGATGATCCTTTCCATAGCCTTGCAGACCAAGCTAGTCAGGCTTATGGGGCATAGTTTCCAGGATCCAGTGAGGCACCACCTTTGTGGAGAGGGACCGCTGTTGCTGTACACCACTCTTTGGGTACATATCCTGTAGTAAGGCTGAGATTGAACAGTAGTTTTATGTTTGGGTTTAGCTCTTCTTGGAGTTCATGTAGGACGCAGCCCCGGATACCGTCGGTCCCATTGATGCTGTGTTTATTGCTTTGGAGAGGGCAGCTCTTACCTGAGCATCTGAGATGTCAGGGGGGCAGCACTCTGCTGGGATAGATATTTGCCCTTTTGGTGGGGGGGGGGAGAGTTTGTGCTTAACCTGTCAGCTAGGATGTTGGCAATGTCTGTGGGTTCGGTGTATTTTTTGTCATTTTGGACTAATTCTGAGCATATCTGGGAATTCCCACCCAGGTTCCTAACATAACTAAAGAAAGCCTTGTGATTATCCTTAGTGTCCTGTGCAAGTTTTCTCTCAAAGCTGGCCTTAGACGATTTTATGAGTGCCCGTAGTTTTTTACTAATGCTGATCAGAGATGCCTTCCCTTTTTGGGATTTTGCTCTATCATGTAGTAGCTTCCTCCTTCTATTGTATAGTTTGTTTATGGATGGGGTCCACCAGACAGGACGTCTGCCTTTGGAGGATTGGGTCTTGGTTTTATTTGGGATTGCATGATCCATGCATTCCTGAAGGTGTTCATAGAATGCGTTTATAAAGGATTCTGCAGTCTGGGCCGTATTTTCCACAGGCCTGGGGGCTTTGAAGGATTCCACCTCGGTTTTGAGGAGTGTGAAATTTGCTTTAGAGAAGTTTTTCACTGTGGTTTTCAGGGCAGGGGGTGGAGTAGGGATGTGAATATCCAGTGAGATTAGTTTATGGTCTGATCTTACCAGTGAGGGATGCACTTCTGGTCTGGAGCATAGAGTCCCCATGTTGGTGATGATCAAGTCCAGTATGTTTTCCCCTCTTGTGGGAGTGGTAACAAGTTGTTCCATAGCATTTGAGTTTATAAATTCTAGGAACTTTTGGGCTAGGGTGTTGGAGCTAGAGTAATGCTCCCAGTCTATGTTTGGGTAGTTGAAGTCGCCCAATATAATGGTGTTTGGAGAGACCTTCATATTTTCCAGTGTTCTCAGGAAGGCCGAGTACCGTTTCTGGGTTTGGGAGTGTGGTCTGTAGAAGGCTATAAACTGGAAGGCAGTTTTACCCACTGTTAGTTGCACATGGACAGTCTCTGATGCTTTGTGCTGTGCCAACAACCTGGAGGTGTGGGTATCTTTGAAGAATATTGATACTCCCCCTCCTTTTGTGGTTCAGTCCAAGTTTTGGGGCCGAAAAGCATGGTATGAGGTATAACCTGGTAGTGCTGGGGTGCTCTTGGGAGCCTTGAACTAGGTTTCTGTTACTGCACAGATATTGATGTTCTCCATGCTAAGGAGAGTTTCGAGTGCGTGCATCTTGAGGTTTAGACTTCTGGCGTTGAGTAGCATTACTCTTAGTTTCTTATCCCTTGTGATACCTATGGAGGTGGGCTTGTCTTTTGAGCCTTGCCTAAAAAAGGCACTATGGGGGTAGCAAGAGCCTTTGCCAATATCCAAAAGCCCAGGGGTGACAGGTACAAGCCGTCCCTAGCGAAGCATCGTGGCTTGTCGAGCATGTCATCCCAGGCTGACAGGCATTGGATCCCCTTCGAATGACACCAATACTTAAGCCAATTATTGAAATCGATCATTTTGTCTTCATATTGTGGCATCATTCTTGGTGAGGGTAAGATGCTACTCAAGGTCAGGGTCATACCGGCCTGGGCTACATGCTCAGAGAACTCCTCTATGTCTCTTTTCATGTAGTCCAGAGAGGTACGTCTCAGGTCATTCACACCAGCATGGACAATTACTGAGTCATATTTGTACTTGCCTTGGAGTGACCTGAGTGCTTGTGTTATGTGACGGATCCTAGCGCCCAACAGGCAGCTCACCGTGACCTTCTCCTTGTTCAGCCTGGTGAGCGGGACGTCAGTGTGCCTGACGATAGAGTCACCTATTACAAAGTGTATCAGGTGTGTTGTTTAGCCTTAAGGGCTGTAACTATTTGGCACACTGGCATTGTGAGCTATGTGTTGCACGTGTTTTGTTTTGGGGTAGCGGTTGCTTGGGTGTCTGCTTTGGAGGTCTCTGCTGCTTAGGCAGATTGTTATTTAGAGCTTCCAAGTATGTTTTTGTGTGTTTGTGCTTGGTTTGCTGTCATGGTACGTCTATGTGAGATTGGAATTGTAGTGAGTGTGGTTTCCTTCTCCTCCTGACTGGTTTTGCCAGTACTGAGTTGAGAGAGCTTAGCCTTCAGTATGGCTATATGGTTGCATCTCTCACATGTGTTAGAATTTGTTGGGAGGAGGAGAGGGTTGTCTGTGTACATGAGGCAGTTGTAACATTGCCTCAAGGTTCCCAGATTCACCAGCTGGACCAGAGAGGAGATTGACAACTGACCTTTGGACATGCTAGAATAGTATTGGGAATTCCTTTATAATTGAAAAAAAAGGGCCAATGGGGAACGAGGTACTCAAGGGGAGTTTGTGAGGGTGTAGTGCTTTTAATATTTTAGTGCTGACTTATATAATTGCTTTAGTGAGCAAGTGCCAGGTAACTTAAATGCAATGTGTTACAGGTAACTTAAATGCGAAAATGACAAACAGTAACTATCTTTCAAGTGAAAGAAGGAAATCAGTACAGTAAGCAATGCAAATATCACTAGGGATCCACAGAAGTGCTGAAAAGCCGCGTTTTAGGTGGAATTAGCATTTCAGGGAAATAACAAGCAAACAAACAACAAGCATACAAATAAAGCTAGATTCAGCAGGCCTGGATCTAGTCTATGCTACAGCAAACAAGGTGTACCAATTTCAGTAAGAAACAGTTCAAATATGCAGGCACTATAAGCCTTTAACCAGAAATTCCCAGCTCAGAAGGGCAGAGTCCAGCCTCTCCTCCCACAAGAGTGCAGACCACGAACCTTCTTAATGTAAAGTAACTGGCCTGAAGCCCAAGTGCTTAAACCAGAACTAATACACTTTTAGAATAACAGACACTGAGCCCTCAATCAGCAGTTCACAACTTAGAAGGATGTAAGCTACCTGTCCTGCCACCACAGTGCAGGCCACAAACCTTCCTAATGTAAAACAACTGGTCTGAAGCCCAAGTGCTTAATCCAAAAGATTTAGAATGATAGCTACACTTTCAAGTTACTACCAAGCAGTAATAGATACAATTGAATACTTTAAAGAATGCCTGGATTAGTGCTCAAGTTATACAAACAAACCTAGTTTCAGCAGGCCTGGATCTAGTCTATGCTACAGCAAACAAGGTGTACCAATTTCAGTAAGAAGCAGTTCAAATATGCAGGCATTATAAGCCTTTAACCAGAAATTCCCAGCTCAGAAGGGCAGAGTCCAGCCTCTCCTCCCACAAGAGTGCACACCACAAACCCTTTTAATATGTATATGTATATATATATATATATATATATATATATATATATATATATATATATATATATATATATATATATATATATATATTGTACAATCCACACTGTCACAAATGTTATCAATGACATTAATGTTGCCAAGCACCTATGTATGTACTGTATGCATCACCAGAACAGGTAGCACACATGCATGTGATGTAACAATTTGATGGGGGTTCTGCACCATCAGTAATGCTTATGCCACAAAAAGCATACCTAGATATGGCAAACAAGCTGTGGGACAGCTCACTGTGACAAAGGTGGTACACTTCATTTGCACATCAGTGGAAGATGTGTAGGGTGGTACATGAAGAAGGGTGCACTGTACTCAGTTATTGGTGTGATAAAGGCTGGGAGCTATGGAGGTATTATGGCCTCTGATGTGGATGTCCTCACATACTCAGTACTTGCTTTACATACAAGGGAGTAGTCAGCACTATGACCAAATGCTGGTGGATGTTCCACGTACCATCTTCCCCAGGACGTAGGTCACATACCTACTGGTCTGATTATAGGGTGTGATATCCAAATTATACTTGGGTTGTGTGTTTGTTTTCCTGATGTAAAAAATCCCCCCATGTTTCCTTGTCATTGCAGGTGTTGTCATGGCTCTGGCAGCAATCTTCGGTGTGTGTTGATACTGTCTGTATTATAGTAATATCAGAGTTGGAATCAATGATTTCCCAAAATCTGTAGTCCTTCAGTCAGCTGTTTGGACACAAGATGAGTATGTCATCTCTGATGTCCATTATTTAAATAATGGACAGGAAAGGGCCTAACAGACAGCCCTGATGTAAGGACCTGATCACTGGACCTGAGATATAGGTTACTTCACACATGTCAACATATTTAGATGCCATGTATGTGATACACTGGTCTACCCACTTGGTGATATATAAGTGTATATGGCTACATCTGACAGTGTTACTTGAATACCTCAGTGTACATCTGAGTCAAATGCCTTGTACTTGTCAAGTTCAAATGGATGATAGTGTTGTCATAATGCATGCCCTCAATGATCTCTTTGAGGACATCTGACAGATGTAACAGACATGATGTAGCATTAACAACTCACACAGGTCTGTTGCACACAGCCTGGATATCACTAGTGTCCATTTAGGAAAGGTCTGTGATGACATATTGAGCTACCTCACAGATCAGGAGAGACAGAATGTGTCTATGCATGCATGCATCAGGTGTTTTCCCCCTTCCATCCTTCTACAGCAACATAGTCTGTATGGAGGGTGTGTTGAAGTGTGTATTAAACCATATTAGGAAGGTGTATGCAATGAGTCATGTCATAGATGATCTGTGATGTCACAGCCCACTGATTCTGTGTGATAGGACTGGATGTAGATAAGACAGTGCATATTAGCTATCCTCAACTGGTGTAGGGTTTGAACACAATTCCCCATGCAGGGATCATTAAGAAAGTCTCCCAGCTGGGGATTAAACCTCATGTCACTAGATAGTTACCAGATGGGTCACTGACAGAATACATACTGTGAGAGTTGGTGAATCAACCTGTACCAGTAGAGCTGTCACCACTGGTGTACCCCAGTGATCTGTGCTTGGCCCTTTACTGTTTGGAATATATTTCTCAACAGTTCAGGCTAAAGTATATGGCCTTTGGCTTACTGCATTTGCTGATTCTTGCATACTGGCTGCAGTCATTGAGTCCACTTATGATGATAACATACTACAGGAGGGGTGAACATAGACAAATGATTGATGACAAAGTCACACAGTCTACAAATAAATGCTGAAACCAAGTGATGCAAGTACTGGGAACACATGTAGATAGGAATTTGAACTTCGACCTCCAATTGTCCACAATAGTATTGAAAGCCTATGTTGTGCACATCATAAGTCATGTCATCATATGCAAATCTTAGGATTGTATGGCAACACTGTACTTGACACACTTCCAGAAAATATCAGAAAAAAATGCGGTAGGACACTGCTATTCCTTTTGAACTTTTATTACATAAAACCACAAGATAAACCACAGGATGAGCGCTTTCGGGATATTTCCCTTCGTCAGATAAATCTCTCATTAAAACAACTCCTTTTTAAAATAAACAGTAGCCAATAGCAGTCAGTGAAATATCCACCTATTTTGGAGGGTAGGTTTTACAGATATTACATCATAAAAAGGTATAGTAGGGAGCAACCCAAAATTTAGATATAGAAGGAACAAAAATCTGAAGGATTTATTATGTAAAGGTAAATGTAAGGGTAGATCCAATATTAGAAAGAAAAGACCAAAATCTATACTAAAGAAAGCAACACAGGGCCTCAGTACCTCAGGGGAAGAATTAACTATGACTGACATGGAGGGAATTTATATTAGTGACTCTCCTGACTCGAAAAATGTACGAATTCGGGAGGGCCCTTTAGTAGACAAACCCGTATGGGTGGACGCAAGCACAAAGGTGGCAGCCTTGGAAAATCTATTACAGTCGATGGTGAAGTAGGGACCCAATTTTATAATGTACATAATATTTCCTCTTATGTTTTATCAATAGATGAAAAACGTTTACTTAATAAAGGTTTAGGGGCGGCACAGTGGTGCAGCGGATAACGTTGTCGCCTCACAGCAAGAGGTTCTCTGGTTCGATTCTCGGCTGGGGTGCCTTCTGTGTGGAGTTTGCATGTTCTCCCTGTGTTCGCGTGGGTTTCCTCCGGGTACTCCGGTTTCCTCCCACACTCCAAAGACATGCATCTGGAGCATTTCTCCCCGGGCCTCCGCTGAAAACAGGCTCTGTGGAACCTAGTTGGACATTCCCGGTCAACAAATGTTAAATAAATAAAATAAATAAAAAAAGGGTTTGTTCCCAGTTTTTTGGTAGATGAACATATTTTTGTTTCAGATCTTTTTGCCTTCTGTAGAACTTTGAATCTAAAATTTTTTTTAGAACATCTAATAATTCTGAAAGAACATCTGAATTTCATTTTCACAAATCCGCATTTATGCCACCAATGAATAAATATGTGGGTATTTTTCAGGAAGCTGTCCTAAGGGATTTACATTTCAACTTTAGTTCTGTTAGGAGCTTTAGACATAATCTTTTGAAAGGGGAACAGGCTCTGAAAAACCTATATTCCAATTCTGATATAATTATTCTTCCAGCAGATAAAGGTGGGGCTGTGGTCATAATGGATGCCAGTTATTACTGGAATGAGGGAAATGAACAATTGTCCAACCTTCAGAACTATATTAGGATGTCAACAGACCCCACACCTAAATTTAAGGTTAAGATTGATTCATTTTTGAATCAAGCAGTGGAAGAAGGAATCATTTATGTGAAGACAAAAGAACAACTCATGGTTCAGGATCCAACCTGACAGTACCGGTATCTCTTACCCTAAATTCATAAAAATTTGAATAGACCCCCCAAGAAGACCAATTGTCTCAGGACGGGGATCTTTAACTGAGCCTATTTCTGCCTTTTTGACATACTATCTGAAGCCATTATTATCAGGGGTCAGGTCAAGAATTAGGGATACCACGGAGTTTTTACAAATTATTCAGGACTCACAATTGGAACCTAATTGGCTTATGTGTACACTTGATATTAAATCCTTATATACCAGTATTCCTCATTGGGCGGGATTACTTGCCCTAGAATACTGGTTAAATAAAGCTAATTTACATGCACCAGGATTTAACACTCTCCTCATATGTCTTGCAGAACATGTACTGACTAAGAAGGTCTTCTATTTTAAGGGAAAATGTTACTGGCAACAGAAAGGAACAGCTATGGGGGCCTTGTTTGCCCCAATTTATGCTGACCTCTTTATGGGGTATGTGGAAGATCAGATTATATATGATGTAATGCATAACATTTACCTCTCAGAGATGGATATATGGAGACGTTACTTAGATGATTGTTGGTTGGTTTGGTGTAAGGGTGTGGACTATTTGTTAGAATTTTTGGAATATCTTAATTGTAATTGGAGGGGGATTGAGTTTACTGTTAATTATCACAGTAAAGAGATTAATTTCCTGGTTGTCAACATTTTGAGACAGGGGGATGGTACGCTCAAGACATCAGTAAACAGGAAATACCCACAATACAATAATTTATTATATACAACCAGTTTACACCCCCCACATACCATCAACAATATTCCTAAATCACATTTTATGAGAATTAGAAGAATATGTTCTGCAGACATGGAATTTCATAATGCTAGGCATGATCTTGAGAGTAGATTTATTAATAGGGGATATAAGAAATCAACAGTACAAAAGGCCAGTGATTGGGCGGCCAATTGTGAGAGGTCTAGCTTATTGAATTATAAAGCTAAAAGCAAAAAGGATGGATCAGGAACCATGAGGTTGGTTACTACATTTGGTAGCTATATACATTTATTGCAGGATGCAGTCAACAAACACTGGAATATTCTTCGGGCCAATACAGATCTGGATCAATGTTTGTCTAACAGATGCCAATTTTCTTTCAGAAGAGGAAGAACACTCACTTCCTATTTTGCGCATTATAAGAAAACTTTTTTGGATTATGTGAACCAACATCAACTAACCATACTGGGGGATAGGCTTGTTGGCTCACGTCCTTGTGGACATTGCAGTCTGTGTAAACAGATGTTTAAAACCTCATCTTTTAGCAGTAAAAACACTGGTCAAATTTTTGATATTTCATTTTTTGGGAATTGCAGCTCTGACTGGGTTGTCTATTTGGCTAATTGCCAGTGTTCTGCCTTTTATGTAGGGCAGACTTCTAGGCAACTAAGAAGTCGCATTTCAGAGCATTTGAGTGATTTACATCCTAAAAAAATGACCAATGCATTGTATAGACATTGTCAGTTACACAGAACTGCTTCTTTTAGATTTGTCATTATTGACCAAGTAAAAGGTAATAGATCTATGAAGCAAGGTTGGCACGCTATACTAACACAAAAGGAAAGAAAATGGATTATCAAGTTGGGTGCCCTATTTTATCCTGGACTAAATGACAAGTTGTGAGGGCCTTTTTTCTTTCTATTAAGGACCCTAATTGGTAATTTCACAAGCAAATATATGATATGAATGGAAGTTTGGTTATAGCATCTGACATTATATATGAAATGTTTATTTTGGTTGATATTTGTATGTGTTTGGACGCTGGAATGGATTAATGAGGGAAGTGATGTCACAATTGGGGATGTACATTGCGTATAAAAACTGTCCCTGCATTATGTATGTTTTATCACTGAAGGAGGTTTGTTACCGAAACTGGTCTGAAGGGAAAGGAATAAAACTTTATTTGCCTCTGAGGGCTGGCTTTTTCTTTTTTGGTTTATTTAACACTGTACTTGAATCATCAGAACACTGATGGAGCATAATTCTCTCTTTACATGTACCTCTCCAGACACACACAGCAGCTGGAGATATCACAGGGGTGTCTCACCAACAAAGCACAGGGCCTACAACCATGCCATGATGCATATGGATAGACTGAAAGCCATGCCACTGTAATCTATATTGTATAGGATGAGGTTACTTCTGCCTGGCCTCCAGGCCAGTCTCTGACCCTGCCCTGGTGGGAATAGTGCATATTCACAAATCAGATATAGCTGACGACACCAGCAGTGTCTGTTGAGGAGAATATGGTAATAACCATGGTGCACATGTTGGTATAAAAGGCTCTCTGTAATGTCAAGCAATAGCACAACCACACACACACACATGTTTGACTACAGCGAGAGTAGAACCCCTACCTATCTAACTACACAGGCTACAGAAGTCGGTACTTTATCTAAGCACCACGGCACAAGTCTGACTTTTACATGACTGCAGGTTAACTTATACCGGATAACATCAGCAGGGCATGTTGGAGAGATTTTGGGAGGCCTGCATGAAATGGATGTTGAGGCATGTGCAACTATCAAAATACTGTTCATCCACAGGTTTGGAGGGGTAACTGTAGGATACACACTTCGACCCTTCAGGCCAGAAACACAAACACAGTTGCCTGCAGTGAGAATAGAACCCCTACCTATCTAAGGTACACAAATACAGAACTCAGTACTTTACACAAGCACCACAGCAAAAGTCTGACATTTATAAGACTGTAGGTCAAATTATCATAGTGGATGACATCAGCAGAGCATGTTGGAGAAAAGATGTTTGGAGGCCTGCATGAAAAGGATCTGTAGGCATGTGCAAGTATCAAAATATGAGGAGTGTCAATCCATGGGATTGGAGCATTAACAGGAGGATACACACTTCTGCTCTTCAGGCTAGGTGCACACACACACACACACACACACACACACACACACACACACACACACACACCAAATGCACACACACATACAGTTAACTGCAGTGATAACAGAATGCCTACCTAAGTACACAGACTACAAAACTCAGTACTTTATGCAGGCACTATGGCACAAGTCTGACTTTTATAAGACTGTAGGTCAAATTATCATGGATGACATCAGCAGTGCATATTATATAAAAGATATTGGGAGGCCTGCGTGGGTTCATAGCTTCATGGGTTCATAGGAGTTTATTAGCATAATGGCTCTAGGATGTTTACAATCCTAGCCGTATAAAAACAAAAGTACCCTTGTTGAGCATAGTTAGATGGTCATTGTTAGTAGAGAGATTCTGTGATCAGCACCTACTGGCCGTATCCATGATGGACATAGGTTCCACTGCAGGGGAAAGTTAATCACCCATCCAGTTGTCAAGGTTGAACTTGAATAGGGTCACTGAGGATCATTGCTTCATATGCAGTAGGAGCCTGTTACAGAAGACTGTCATTCACTGGGAGATATGGCTGTCTCCCCAGCATGATCTGTTTATGTCACAGACTAGGTTAAGATCCCTAGCACAAGTTACTCTTGTCCCATTTGATTTGTACATGTCCAGCATTTCCAGTAGGACAAGGTCTGATACTGCTCTGTAGATCAGGCATAGGTCACCTGTCAGCAGCCTACATGATACTGAGTACAGTGACAGGTCTTTCAGTCTTTCTGTGTATGTCATGTATGTCATGTTTTGGAGACCCCTGGATTCTCCTGGTCACAAACCTCTGTGTTTTCTCCAGTTGCTGCCATTGTTTGATGAGGTACAGACAGAAGGAAGCCTCATACTAAATTAGTGGTCTAATAAGGGTGAGTACAGCAGAGCTATGACATCCCTGGTCTTGGATGTGATGGCCTTATTTATGAGGTGCACAATGTAGAATGTATGTCTCACCACTATGGACACATAGCGATTGAAGTGTAGTTTGTTATCAACAAGTATTCCCAAATCTTGCAACACTGTGCTTGAGCTTAGAGGGGTGCTATGTATATAATAATTAACTGGGATACTTCATTGCCAAAGGAGGCAATGAGGCATTTATTGCTTTAAGGTTCTATCCGTGACTCTGGTACCAGCTGTGTCAGCCCCTTTTGTAATGTGTTAACATAGTTGGGGGACTCTATATGACTGCATCCAGTTAACAGTCATCTGCAAACTTGGTAAGCCACAGGCCATCTACCTTTGCCTGGACTTCAGAGAAGTAGCTTCCAAACAGTTGAGGGCCCAACACAGATTCATTGTGGTATTCCACTGATAAGTGTTTTAGTGACGGAGGTACAGTCCCCAAATTTGACAGTGTGCATTCTGTTGGTGGGCCAGTCGGCTAGCCACCTAGTAATGTATGGGTTAATCCCCAGATGGGAGAGTTTTTCTATGATACCTGAATGGGGATAGTGTCAAAGGCCTTATATAACTCAACATAGCAGTATGTCCTGTTATCCCTCATCCAGGTCATTGGGGTCAGTATTAAAGAAGTCTGCAATCTTTAATAAGCAAGATCTACCCTTGATAAAACCAAAATGGATCGGGTTAAGTGTGTTGAAGGTCATCTATGTCCCTGTGGATAAGGTCCATGCTGATCCTTTCCCTAGCCTTGCAGATAAGGCTGTTTAGGCTTATGGGTCAATAGTTCTATTTCTGCATGTTACCAGATGGATGAGCATTGCGTATCACACCATTTGATATGAATGACTGCAGTGTAGGTGATTATGTGTGGAAAATGTACTGAGACACCAGGGTTGCAGTTTTGGGGGGAAGGCAACGCATGGCTGTATTGTAAACATGTGAATTGTTATCAGATAGGGCCTTCAGTCTGCTATGTTTCCAAATGTAATACTTTTCCATACAGTGGCAAGCAGCAGGTTTGCACGACTATTGGCAAAGTGTTTTTGCATGTGAGATGCACAATTTTCAAATCTTTCCATGTCTGAGCATATTTAAGCATGTGAGCCACATTGTAAAACGTCTGACAGTTACTATTACGTCTATGAAACAAATCTGCTGCTTAACCAACTTTGTGGCAGCAAGTGTAAATGCATTTATACATTTCTTTTTGAGCCCAGATGATACTGGGTTCAAATCTAGGTGTATCTAATACTTTTAAAGACTTTTAAATAAACAGTGATAATGCAATGACATGAATTCTTTATAGTCCATGTCTTGCTGTGTGTTGACATAGTGCAATGGGGTTAAGCAGCATTGAGAGGAGATAACTGCAGCATTCTATAGCCGTTCACCATCACTGAGCATTGGTCTGTGATGTGAAACTCCATGCAAACATAGAGGCCAAAAAGTGAATGGATCCATTGCTTTTTCTGCTACTTATGCGTGTTGTGTGTGCTTCTATTTTTGGAGCAGATTATAGGTGTTAAGATTGCATAGATAGGAAAGTGGTGAAATGGGGAGCAAGCAGTGGAAGACCGAAGAGAAAGCAATACAAAAATGTGCAGGAGGGAGGTAAGAATGAATGATAGCTATCCATTTCTTAAACAGTGCAAACTGAAAATATGTGCAGAATGTTAACTGAATTTGGACTGTCACCACAACAAAGAGTGGTGAGAACAACAAAATGATGTTATAGAGCTAATTGGACTGAATCAAGTCTGTCAAGAAGACAAGTGTGCAAAATGGAGAGCTATGTATGGGACAATTTTTTTGGGGTGGACAGGTGCCTATTTTATTTTTTTTTTACTTTGGTAAGAGAGGACTTTTGAGTAAGGGACATTTGTATGTCTGGTTCAGGTAAGTTGGGTAGGTGAGGAAGCAAATGCAAACAAACAAGACAAGAGACAGGGATGGTGATGGACACAAAAAGTTGGGGGACACCATGATTGGGGTGAAGGAGGGGAGAATGCAGGCTCATGGACATCAAGCTTGGAGACAGTGAGAATCATGCCCTCACCCATTGGACTGTCATCATTGTTCCCCTACTCTACTGGCTACTGTAGTGCTTGACATCTCCTCCTATGGACCATGAGGGAGAGAAGCCTCTCCATCTGGCATAGGTGTATGCCAGTGGTGCAGTACATGACCCTATGCATCATCTATGGCAACTCCCCGTGGGTGATGAAATCACCACCTCTGCCACTGCCCCCAGAGGGCATCATTGCAACAGCTTCAGGAGCTGTACTACCTGAGGGCACAGGTAGTGCAGGGGCAGCAGAGGCAGTGCTGCCAAGTTGGTTCCCAGACTTGAAGGGTATTGATGCTGGAGTCAGTGGAGTGGGGTCAGGCTGATCCACTGGGGCTGGCCTACCTTTCTGTGTTGTGTAGCATACAGTGATGTGGTACACGTGGATAACGTGGAGACATTTTGAATACACATAATAGAAAATAAAAAAGAGAGATAAGGGTTGGGGTGAGAGAAAAAAAAGAGATAAAATTAGTGCCATCATATGTGGCATACAATGCATTAAAACAATTATACAACTTTTTTTCTGAAGTATTATATTTAAGTATATGTCCTAACAGATACACACCATACTACAGATTGCTGAAAGTAATTCTTGAAATGTGCAAATATTGCACATATGCATGCTGCAGTTATACATATTACAGTTTACAGCAAGGCCTTTATGCCACTGGTATAGAGGTTTCAATTTAATATAAATATTAATGAGGAAATAACCATACTGTATAGTTAGAAATCATGATATTTGAACCCACAACCTCTGAGTACAGTCCAAACAGTTAGTTTGTGCTACAACGTAATGCATGCATATTGTTTTTACAGTTGAGATATGCATGCTCAATTTGATACAATTCTATAAAAGACCAAAAATATATCTTTAACTTTTAAATCTACAATAACACTTCTCCTGCATACATACCACTTGCTTCCCTCAGTCTCTCCAATCAAGCAATATGAGCCTGTTGATTGAATTCACATTTGGTGGGAGCTGGGGAAAGAACATAAAAGAAGAGAAGAGCATTATGTATACCAGTCTTAACTATATTTAGCTTTCTAAGTCTTACAAGTACTCTCTTATTGTCATATACAGCTGTGGAGTGTCTGCAGTCTCACATTGCTGCAACCAACAATTCAGAGTATCTCCTTTTCTCCTGTGTATGTCATTAAAATTATACCTAATTTGCTTTCCAGTGCATGGGATACCAGTGGCAATGGATACAGCCTCTACCAAACTATTCCATGCCTCAGATTTGTGCTGAGAGCCAGAGTAGTCATCCTGCAGAAGCCTTTAGCTGTGGTGCTTTACCTGGATTCCAGTAAATATCCTAAACTCCTGAACACCCCACCTCTGTGCCCTAAAGTGTGAACCTTCCTCTTCAACTCCAGCCATATCTACCAGCCAAACTAGAGCGATGGAAACTGATACTTTCCCTCCAATTTCAGTTATCATGATTACTGGTAGTGGGTAAACCAAGCAATGACACCAACCCCATTTGTGTAATGTTATGTGGAGAGCAGCAGTGCCAAGCAGAGTGGAATTAAATTGAAATTGGAAGGTTAATCTGGCACATAACCTGAGTTTGAGGGGTAGCTACTGATGTAGCCAGGAAATGTATATTGGAAAGTGAAAGGTAACTCTTAGGTGACTTAAGTTTGCAGTCATGTACTGGAAGCATAAATGTAAAGACCTGAAATATTTTTGTCTTAATACACTGATGACAATTTACTTTTCACAGTGAGATATTCAAACCTAGGCATAAGAGACAAAGCATTTTCTATCTTTGCCACAGAATAAGTGTTGCTCAGACATATTCAAGAATCATACATACATACATAAATGCAGGTGACATTTTGTTCTGTTATGCATATGTATGACCTGTCAAGGTTATTGGATATAGATCCAGTTGTGTATTCATCTTAGTTAATTGTGAAGGCCATGCAAGTCCAGATAGCAGAATTATACTTAGAGAAATGTAGTAGACAGTTTACCCTCAGTCATACAACTGAAAACACAATAGTGATGGCTCATCCATCATACATATAATTCATATCAGCTCCACTATCTAAAATGTTATAAGTGAAAGTGAATATAATAGGAATCAGAACAACAGTAAAAATGTCTGGAATATCCTGCATTAGAACCCAGAACCATGTGTATGACAGTCCTACACTTACACCTGCTATAACATGAATGTTTAAATAACATTTGTCTATTTTTCAGTTCATTGCTATAACTGCACTGTCACAATAGTAAAAATAGGTTGCAGACCCTGTACTAGAGTCCAGAACCATCTGTTCTCCAGACTTGTACTTACACCTGCTGCCACAAGACTATTTACATGAAATTTCCTAATTTTCTAATAATCCTTAAGGTCTCTGTGTTAAACACCATGCAATGCCACTTAGCGGGTTTGCACAGTTCCCAAAAGAATTGATAGAATGCATCCAGTTTCAATTATCAGCTGCGTGAGTCCTGACTGCAGGTATTCAATGGCTACATCTGCTGGGGAACCCTGCTAAAAGCCACACAGCACCACTAAGAGCATTTGTGTGATGATATACAGAAATTGCAGCAATGTATTGTTTTTTCCCTTTGCCCTTTTAGAGATGTCTTGTTTACAGATGTTCTGTCTAATTTCTAGGTAGCTCACTAGTCCAGTTTGCACACTGCCATGCTTCATGCAAACAAGAAAAGCATAGCCAAACTTGGCATTCATTTTTCTCCATTTTCCGTGTTTGCATTAAGTGGAGCATTGCACAAACACTGCTCCCCCCAAAAAAAAAGAAAGAAAAGAAAAAAGGGACAAGTAGTTCAAATGAGGAAAACAATCTATGACCTAAACACTAGAAAATGTTAGCACACATGAGATGTTTCTTCATAGATCTGGATTTGAACTCTCACTGCAATGAACCTTCAAAACACAGGAAAGGTGCCTTATCCCTCTTTGTCACAGAAACAGCTTTGCAGCAAGGAAGTGAAATAATTTTGCATACAACCAGCTGCAACATCATCTAGAGTAATATGAAACCATACAACTGTTATTTGTACATTTGTAGTCCACTAAGTGATCACACAACCAGTCATGACAATTGCTTGCAAATATACAGTTATGTCTTACCTCTCTGTGTTTGTTGGTCATTCTTCTTATATCTGACCAGTAATCTGAAACATGGAGTTTGTAAGCCATTCTATATCATTGTCCTTAAAATGTGTGAGGATATTAAATAATATCATATGCAGTTGCCAACAAATGAAGTGGAGTCTGTATGTTAATGAACAGAACCTGTGAATTGTGTGCTGCTTACTTACATTTCCAACTTTGACAAAATGACATGTAACACTTTGCAAGTCTAGTCTGACATATCCACTGGATGTAGGGCATCCTATAGTGCTGTTATGTATCCCAATAACCAGTAATCATTCACAGTTGCAATCCATTGAAAACAAACACTGAGGGAGTGCCTGCTCTATGTTTACATCAGGTACATGGAGCCAAGTATTTGGGATTCAGCAATTCCAATGAGTTTACACCTGATTTGCATCTTCACCATACTGACAACCCTGAATCTACACTATAAAAATGCAACCATGTAGCTAGGGAAACTGAAGGGTAGGAGACTTGTTTATGTGGAAAGCCCATAAAAGACGCTATTAATTTGGGATATATCTGCACAGATGATTACTGAACTTGAGAATGTATGCTTGTATTTTATCAGCTACATACTGCATATGCTGGAATGTAGATTAGCAAAGGGTTTTATACTTTTATCTGTATGCATTAGTTAAAAGTGTACTGATAGCATGAACATGTTTGTCAGGGCATTTCACAGGTATACGTGATTGGCAATACCTTAAAATGGAATGTTATGTGTTAAATCTGTAGACATGTTTCAGGTACAGTTCATTTCAAAGATTCAAAGATTCAAAGAAACTTTATTGCCATTTAGGACCGCACAAGTGCAGCCTAAATGAAATTACAAATGTCAACTTACGAGAGAAATGCAGTGCAAATAACATAGATACAGCAGTATCAAAGAATAACATAAGAAAGAAAATAACAACACTTATGACATGCAAGAGGTAGTCCAACCTCTCAACTGTACATATTTTCACAGAATGCCCAGATTTTTGGCTCATAATTTTGGCCTGTTCCTCATAAAATTTTTGGTTTTCTGGCAAATCACTGGGATGATCTGAGGATTGAAGTCACTAGATAATGACATATATTTGAGTTTCAGTTTTCAGATCCTTCAGAAAATGTATGTTAAAACAAACCATGTTACTCTAACAACTTTCTAAGTTTATAAGAACAATATTTAAAATATGTCCTTATTTTTGGGCCTTTGGCACCCCTTTTGTTGGGCTTTGTTCAGATTTCTTGCACTAAGAGGTTGAGAGGTATGGAAGAAGTTTGCATTACAAAAATGCACTCAATACCCATTGTGCAATGATAAATAATAAATAAATACCCACCACCAAACCCCTTCACTGTTAAGATAGATAATAAACAGAGACTAGTGAATAGCAGCTGTTTAGTTACCATACTGTACTTGTTAATCTTAGATGTGACTCAGTATAGACATCATATTGCGTAATGGTAATACTATCAGTAATTGCTCAGAGAAGAAGGATTAAATGAAAAAAAAGAGGCAACAATGTATCGGGTATTATAATTGGTGTCCGAGTTAATATGTTTCACAGCTGTAGGATACAAACTGTTCCTGAATCTGGTAATCCTACAGCAGAAGCTGTGGTACCTCCTTCCAGACGCAAGTTGTGAGAAACAGTTGTGGGCCAGATGGGTTGGATCAGCTAGTATTTTGCATGTTCTTTTTCTTGCTCTTGTAAAGAAAAGCTCTTAAATAGGAGGGAGGTTTGTGCCCAAGATTTTCTCAACCACCCCCATCACCCTCTGTAATTTCTTCTCACCAACTGTGCAGTTGCCGAGCCACACTATGAAGTTGCTAGTGAGGATGCTCTTGATAGCTCCCCTGTAAAAAGTGGTAAGAGCAAGCAGTGGGAGCCTGGGCTTTTTGAGCTTTCTCAGGAGGTGAAGCCTCTGTTGAGCCTTCTTGACTATATAGTTGGTATTAACTGTTCATGAGAGGTCATCTGGGATGTGAAGGCCCTGGAACTTAGTTGTTTTGACTTTCTCTACTACCTCCCTTTGATACTGAGTGGTTGGCGAACTGTTGCCTTTCTCCTGAAGTCCATAATCATTTCTTTGGTCTTATTAACATTCAGGTCCAGATTTTTCCTGTTACAAGAGGCAATCAAAGTGTTCACCTCATCCCTGTAGTTATGTTCATCCCTACCACTAATGAGACCCATGACTGTGGTATCAGTGAATTTTATAATATGGAGAAATAATAGTGCCAAAAAAAACTCCAATACAAGTAGAAAGCACTTGGAGAGTCATAACACCAATCCAACTTTATTCAATAAGCACAAAGAACAAATACAAACTCCAAGCACAGCCAGTACGTTTGTGTCAATAACTTCATCAGATAAGGCACCATACCTAATAGATCTGAATATATACTACACTTAAGTCTAATCAATTCTATTAAAACATTCAACCTATCTAATGCATACTTTAATTACCTTAAATTGAAAACATTGTATTACCCTATTTAAAACAATTTCAGAACTACGTACTTCTCTTTCATATAAAAAATAATACATAAATAGCTTAAATATATACAAAATAGTTAAAACCTTATAAAAATATGTATAAATACTTATAAAAATATTAGTACTTGTAAAAACTCATGCCAAAACATTCTATGGTGTTTAGAACAATAAATTACTGTGTGAAAATTAAAAGTACATCCATCTTTAAAGTTAAAACAGTGGTTTTAATTATGTTAAAGCTTAGCAGCCCTCAATTTCAAGACAGGGGCCGGGGAGACCATTTCATTCATACCTGGCTATCTGTTTGCCTCCAGGGAAAGTTGCCAGAATACTTCTCTGTATTCTAGCCTGGTCTCCCAAGGTCCACCTCTCCTGTCTACCTGCAAAGCATCTAAAACAAAGAGAACAAAGCTAGCCTTTTTACATGTTTGAATGTGCTTAAATAGTACATTCTTATTGTTAGATTTCTTAATTTCATACAAATGTTCATAAATTCTTCTTTTGATATATCTTTCAGTTTTACCTACATAAAATCCTTCACATTCTTTACATATTGGAATATAGACTAGGCCTCTGGATTCACAATTAGAGTAAATCTTGGCTGTGATTGACTTATTTCTGCTAAGAATAGAAATCTCAGAGGTATTAAAGAAATGTCTGAGCTAGTTTTGGCACATAGAAAAGATAGATTTGCCCCTATCTTAAGTAAAGACGATTCTATGGAACAGAATATTAGTTTGAATAACAACTTAAAAAGAAGTTTTGAGAACACATTTATATTAGATTATAGAGGTGATGCCAATATTATCAAAGATTTAATTAAGGAAGAATGGGATAGATTTGGGGGCCTCTCGGACTTGGATCTTGCCTTTGATAAACCTTTAATATTTGTATTTAGGAAAGGCAAGTGTATTAAGAATATTTTAGAAGGTAGCTGTATGAATAGGGTGAATAGGAAAGCGGGTACATACAAATGAGTTTTTGTCCACAATGCCCATATATAGCCAATACCTCTGAGATTTTTATTCCTAGCAGAAATAAGTCAATCAAAGCCAAGGTTTACTCTAATTGTGAATCTAAAGGCCTAGGGCCGGATTTACGAAAGCTTGCATGGAGTGCAAGAGGAGTGTAGGAGATCACGGAGGCAATATGTCTGCCGTGCGATCCAGGTACAGCCAGCAGGGGCGTGCGCGAGAGCTGCTAAAGCTACTCTTGCACTGACAGCATCATGGTATGCAATTTACCTAATTTTCTGCTGAAAGCTATGCAAATGAGGTAAATTTGCAATCCAGGAAACACTAACCTATCCGTGGAAGATTAGTGTTATCTGCAGAAATGTACTCCATTGGTAACGGAGTACCGTTCTGCAAATAGTTAAACAGAGCTATGACAGCTCCAAATAAAGGATGCATACAGTTGAGGAAGCATGCCAATGGTCAAATATAAGGCCATTGGCATTTATAAATGTTTAAAATTATTAAAATCTAACTTTTTTCCCTGATCTTCGATGTTTAAGCATACTGCAGCACCGTGCAAATGTGTGGTGCTTTAAAAAACAAGAAAATAATTTAAAAATAGCCAAACATAGCCATTTTCACTAAAAAGCTTATCCTGCCATGCAGGTGAATGGCAGGCTGAAGACAACATGGCCACTGAGTACTGGTTGCTAAGGGGGGGAAGCTCAGCATGAGAGATGTAACCATGCATTAGTAGGCAATCCTATGCAAATGAGGATAAGGATAGTGAATCCCAATTTTCCCCAGCATGTGAGCCATAACCCAAGAGTGTAAGTGTAGGAGTAGGTGAGTAGTAGAGTAGAATATAGGTAACATCATGAGGGGGGGTGTCAGAAAGGCTGTAAGCTTATTGGAGCACAGTGTCTTATGTTTGCCCTGAGTTGCTCAGGATTGCAAGAGGCGTGTCTACAGTTGTCCTTTTTGAAGACCAGAAACCAAAGGTGCACACCGTGATAATATCTGAAATTTCTTGCAAATGTGCACACAGCGTGTGTGATGTGTTTGTGCAGCGCTGCCCGGGTGGAAACAGAAAGGGAAAAGGAAGGAAAAGAAGTAGTATGACGTTAACCAAGGAGAACTAGCAGAGCTGCCAGGTGAAATATATCAGAATCAGCCAATTACAAAGGCAGCAGACTAGCCCAGCCCAGCACTTTAAACTCTGCAAACAGAATTCTTCCCTGTTTTTTCCCAAGAACTCTGCAACACTGCAATATACAAAGAGGGAAAGCTTAAAAACTTTAAAGTCAGACAAAATGTTAGGGGCTGCTCTTGCTATCATAAACCAACATGTGCAAGGTGCTGAGGGTGGTGATGTTGTGAATGCTGCTGAGCAACCTACAGTGAGGAGACAGAGAAGAGTGTACAGACACAGGGTAACCTACCAGGGGCTACATGAGCTGGAGATAGTGGAGCGCTATAGGGTGGACAGAGACCTCCTGCAGCAAATTGTTGAGCTGTGCCGGCCACGCCTCACACACAGAACCAACAGAGGGGAATCCATCCCAGTGGATAACAAGGTATATGTTGGCCTAAGAATACTAGCTACAGGTACCTTCCAGAGACCAACTGGTGATATGATGGGGATTTCACAGGCATCAGCATCCAGGGTACTGCACCATTTCCTGGATGCCATGTCAGCACATGTTGGTGAGCATGTATATTTCCCCAATTCTCGTGAGGCATTGGCCAGCAATATGCGTCTTTTCCACCAAATAGCAGAATACCCTGAGGGTCAACATCAACCGCAAGAGCTTCCCCTCCATTAACTGCCAGGTTGTGTGCGATGCCCAGGGCATAATAATGAATGTGTGTGCTGGCTGCCCTGGAAGCTATCACGATTCCCACATCTGGCATCTGACACAGCTGTATCAGAGATTTGCCAATGGGGACATCCCTGATGGTTACCTAGTGGGGGATGCTGGATATGCACTGGAGCCGTGGCTGATGACACCCTTCAGAAATGCACACACACCCGAACAAGAACTCCATAATGAGGCACACGCACAAACAAGAAACATAATTGAGCATGTGTTTGGGATGCTCAAGTCACATTTCCGGTGCCTGGACACATCTGGTGAAGCCTTGCAGTACTCACCAACTACATGTACCCAAATTGTCATGGTATGTGCCATGCTACTCAATATGATCCTGCGGAAACAGCTGCAGCAGGAACAACATGGGGCAGGGCCAAACAGCCCCTCACCTTTGCCAAGGCCTGCACAGGCACAGCATGACTTGGAGGAGGAAAAACCTGAGCCTGTCCCAGTAGGCAGAAGGAGGTGTGCCCAGTATGCCCTGGCCTTGGCAAAGAGGCAACACATAGCACATACACTGACTCAGTAGGAACTCTGGAAATTACACCTCTCTCTGACTTGCACATACAGTAAAAGGGATGCCTAACTTGACACTACCTGTTTTCAAACATGTATAGGGAGCGTAATATGTACAATCGACATAGGCAGCCCTGCAGCACCACCTGAGGCATGAGTCCCTATTTTAAGCAATATAAAGCACTGCTAAGCAAATTTTACAAGTATTGAGCATATTTCAATACAATTGCATGTAGCTGCACACCGTGCTAACCAGCGCAACGTCGGGCAACGTTGGGCAATGTTGGGCAAAGTCGAGCAAAGTCAGGTAAACACGCTCACACCTGCTTTACTGTTCCTTAACCAGTCAGGTCTGCCCAGCAGGAAAATAAAAAGCAGTGACAGGTCTCGAACTCAGGATACTGTGCACTATAGTCACAGTACTGAACCACTAAGCCATGACAGCATTTAACTGGAACAGACACAACTTAAGTCACTCACACATACCAGTTGGGGGGGGGGGTCACATACCTAACAGTCACAGCCAGCAGGAAAATTGTAGACAAACGCAAACACAAACAAATGCTGTATCATGCCCTCTGAAGAGGCATGAGTAACCTCCCCCCAGGCCTATGCAGACAGATAACAGGAGGCCAGGCAGTGTGATGTGGGTTGGGTAGGCTATGAAGTCACAAACTAATATGTGTGTAATTGGAATCTAAGGTCTGTAGTACAGTGGTATGCCTCAAGCCAGTACAATAGGCAACAGTACATGACTGAAATGGAGTACCTGACATAGCAGTGCAGGCCTAGCAAATGTGTATAAGTGTCAGGTGTACCCCTCATCCTATGTACACCCACAGTAACAGTCAGGTCTTCCTCCCCAGGTAGAAATGTACAAATAATAGCTGCCACCCCCTGTATGTACAAATGTTGATAAGTCTATGCAAATTGACTCATGGAAGCACTGCAGGCACAGCATGCTTCCTGTCGATGTACAACACAAAGGTGAGCCCTGAAGTAAAAACCAACTTTATTTTTCACACACATATAGTATATATGCCCATAGTGGGCATGCTCACACTTAGAATTTTGATAATTTCAGTCAGCAACATATTGAAAGGTCATACAGGGCATGCTCACACACTTAGGCCATGTCTGAGTACAGCAGTGGGCCACACATATCTGCCAGTTGCAGTTCTTACTCCAGACACTTGTCACTATTCACCAATCTTGCCTTGTGCACACAGTGATATAAAAACAGACCCATATAATATATTGGACCCCTGTCATAATCAAACTATGTACTACAAGTACTTAAGTTGTTCAAAGAAAGTGAAAATCCAAAGAAGATCAATAAATTTCCGATCAGTATCATCAAGAAACAATGAGCACTCCTATCATTATCCAAGTGATGTTCTGGCAAAAATATTGCCAAAGAGTCCATAGAGAACCATGAATCTTTATTTCGCTATGTCATAAATATGAGTGTAATCTCATATATGTTCTGAGTCAGTGTAAAGTGTAAATGAATACATGTACATGACTGACATTGCCAACATCTTGTCATAGACAGGCTCATACATATTTACCCCCCTCTCACTGACAAATGGGCCCATTATCATACCTGGAGATTGTGAAAACCCAGAAATCACATACACAATGGTTAAACAGCTCTATCCAAACCTAAAAACATGGTGTCTATGGGATGACATGGTTTCCCTGGCTGTGTCATATGTGAACTCCAAAACAAACAGACCATGCACCTGAACAGTCTGTTGAGACTCACCCTCTGTACAGGATATGAAACTGTTGAATGGGTTACAGCAACGTTTGGCACACTCCACAAGTGTTGGTGCACAACAGACCATGGGAACTATAGTCTTATAAGCCTAATAAGCCTGATCTGCAAGGCCATGGAGTCTATCATTATGGAACTCATAAGCAGAGCTATTGGGAGCCTAGAAACACCCAAACCTACCCATTTTGGTTTGGTCAGGGGCAGATCATGGTTCCTAAATCTGCTAGACAGTTTTCAAGGCAGTCACCCAGGGCATACATCAATGAAATGAGATCAACATGGCCTACATAGACCTTGAAAAGCCCTTTTCCAACATCCCACACACATGTCATATCCACAAAATCAACAACCTCTGCATAAACACGTATGTCATCTGATGGATTGCCAACTGGGGCACAGATAGATCCCACAAGGTAAGAATTGTGGTCTCCTGTTCAAGCTGGTAACAACCGCTGTCCCCCATGGCTCAGTCCTGGGACTCCTCCTGTCTGGTGTATACTTTTCAGAAATACAGTCAAATACACGAGGGCTATGTTTAGCAAAGTTTGTGGATGACTGCAATAAGGTTGTCATAATCGATGTTTGGGACAACAGAGACATCCTTAAAAAGGGTCTCAGTCAGACAGATGTGGTGTCAAAATTATGGCCTCGAGCTATAGTCATACAAACACCAAATAGGTGCCAACACCCTAAATATGGAGGTAATAATAAGGGCTCAATGGACACATGTGGATAGTCATTTCTACTTCCAGAAACGCATTCACAAAGTGTTTAGAAAATCATGCTATGTGTTCCCACAAATTGCCAAGGTCTTTGCATGTAGATCAAAGGAGGTTTCCTCTACTCATCAGTCATCAGACCCATCAGAGAGTATCACGGCACACTTGCGATGAATCTGACTAGGCAACTTCAGCATCTGGAAAGACCACTGAAGTACTTCAACAAGAGGATTACTGGCCTCAAACAGTTGCCCCATGCAACAAGACTGAATTTAACTCAATCTGTACTCTGTTGCATACTGTCTACTCAGGCGATCTCTGCCCAACAGACAGGTCCATGTCCAATGCAGAACTGATGTACCTGCGCTATCTGAAGTAAACCCAAGCTCACTGTGCCACATGCTCTAGGGTTATCATCATCACAACAATAAATAGAACATGTTGGAAGGATACATTACTAACTCACAGACTTCCCTTGCTTTGGAACAGGCTCCTAACCTACATTAAGCTGAGTCCCTAACTGACAAGGAGCCTTGATGAGTGTATGTGAAACTGAACTGTCACACCATGGATCACTTCATCAGCTGTACTACAGAGAGGCCTAGGGAACGAACCCCATGTGTGGTGATAGCTGCACACTCTGGCCATGCTAATATATGCCTTCAGGCAGATAGCCTATTACCTACCTATGTACCTATATATATATATATATATATATATATATATATATATATATATATATATATATATATATATATATATATATACAGGGGAAACACAGTATAATAAAGCAAAGATGGATGGGCAGAGATGTATGTAAGAGGGTGACCATGACAGGGAGCCATCCAGGACTGTCCCATCCAGCACACATCCCACTGGCACAAAAGACATGAGGTGCACATCTCACCCACTGTACATAACAGCCACCAGTATCTGTAAGCATTACAGTGTATGTGGTCCATGTGCCTGCTGTACTACATGAATGTACGATGAAGTGCACATCTACTATCTGTAGACATGTACCTGTCACATAGTCTACTACATACCTATGAACCTATCTTCACAAAGGCATATATTAGCCTAGGCAAGTTGTGCAGCTTTCACCACCCCATTGGGTAGTCTCCCAAGCCCTAGTTCTAATAGTTAGAACCCTAAGCCCCTTTCTAGTGGGGCTGCTGATGTGATGTCTGGTGTAAATTGTTTGTTTCCCATCCACTCATCAAGGTTCCTATTGAAGAGTGTCAGCAAGGGGCTCTGTCTTATGTACATTGGGACTCTGTTCCACAGTAAGGCAACTGTCTGGGATGGTACTCTATCCCACCAGCATGGTGTATTCATTATTGTGATGAGGTTCATATCCCTGGAGTGTGTAGTGCGACTCAATTTTGTTATCCGTAAATGGAGCATGTTCAACAGTTATGTGTTGAACATGGCTCTGTATGTTAGGCAAAGTGTGCCTCTGAGTAGGTAGTACCCAACGAAGAACAAATTTAGTTTTACCAGTTGTGTTGCATAACACAACTGTTTAAGGCCAGTAATCCTCTTGGTGAGGTACCTCTGTGGTCTCTACAGCTGCTGGATATGCTTAGTTGAGTACATCCAAAATGGTGCATTGTACTTAATGAAGGGTCTGATGACTTATGAGTAGAGGGCCACCACTACATCTTTTGATCCTGATGCAAACCCTTTGTTGATTAGGTGGGCCATATAGGATTTCCCAATCACTTTGGCAGCATGATTGTCAAAGGAAAGATGGCTATCTACTTGTGTCCCCAGATCCCTTATTACCTTGTCAGTTTTAAGGGGTAACACCTATGTGGTAGTTTCTGTGTACTTTGTTTTCACCAAAGGGGATTACTATGCATTCTTCCACATTGAGCTTGAGGCCATGATTCTGACACCACACATCTGTCTGATAGAGTCCCTTCTGGAGAATATTTGTGTCATCCGGGGAATCTATTATAGCAAACACTACAGTTCCTAGCAAACTTAGTCAACCAAAACCCTCCTGTGTTGGCATGTACTTTTGAGAAGTCTATACCAAACAGGAGGAACCCCAGGACTGAACCTTGGGAGACACCAGTTGTTACCGGTGTAGAGTCTGACATGTAGCCAGCAACTCTTAATTTGTGGGATCTATCTGTGAGCCAGTTTGCAATCCATCTTGTGATGTATGGATTCATGCCCAGGTTGATGAGTTTATCTATGATACCTGACTGGGAAATGGTGTCAAAGGCATTAGCGAGGTATAGGTAGGCTGTGTGGAGCTCATTTCAATCATCTGTAGCCTGGCTAACTGTCTCAAAGAAATCCACCCAGTTCAGGAGGCGTGATCTGCATTTGACAAAGCCAAACTGGGTGTGCTCAACTGTGTGAAGGTTCCCAATGTCTTTATTGTTGACTTCCATTATGATTGGTTCCATTGCCTTGTAGATCAGACTCATCAGGTTCATAGAGCATGAATGCCAAGGGTCTTTTGTGGCCCCACCCCTGTGGAGTGGGAAGAACATTGCTGAGCAACATTCTATGGGTACATATCCTGTAGAGAGCATGTAGAGAGAGGTGTAGGTATCCTTGATGAATATGGATACATCCCCACCCTATTTGCTATGATCCAGGTTCTGATGCTGGAAGGTATGGAATGAGTAGTATTCTGGTAGTGCTGGTGTGCTCTCTGGAGCCTTGAACTAGGTTACTGTTACTGCACAGATATCAATATTCTCCATACTGAGAAGTGCCTCGAGTGTGTGCATCTGGAGGCTGAGACTTCTGGCAATGAGTAGCATTTAGCTAATTTTGTGGTTATTTGTGTTGGTTACGGAGTTTGGTTTGTCCTGAGTGACCGGTGTTCCACACCTGAAGTCAACGCCTCATTGATCCGATCTGACCATAAGCTAATTACCCTACATATCCACATTCTGCCCCCACCCCCCATTAAGGAAACCATGTTAAAAAAATATCTTCAAAGACAACTTCATGATTCTTAAGACAGAAGTGGTGAACTTCAGGACACCCATGCAGATGGACAATACAGTTACGACTACTGAATCCTACACAATTGCACTTTATAAGCACTTACATGAGTGCATGGATTGTGCTATCCCAAACAGAATCAAGATGCTATACTCCAAGAAAAGGAAGACAATCTGGTGGTCCCCTGCCATAAACAAACTGCACAAAAGAAAGCAGAAACTGTTGCAAAAGAGGGTAAAACCCATGAGTGGAGGAGCTCCCTGGTCAGCCTCAGTAAGAAGCTGTGATCCCTGATAAAATCCTCCAAAGCTAGTTATGAAAACAAAATTGCCACTGATTCTAAAGACAACCACAAAGCATTCTATAGCTATGTCAAGAATCACAATGGCAACACTCAGGTCTGCTCTGAGTTACAGCACAATGGCACTAAATATACAGACCCAACTGATATTGCCAACATCCTGGCAGATAGGATCAGTGCTAACTTAACCCTCCTCTCACCCATGAAAGAGCCCATCTCTATACCGGAAGAATGCAAAGTTGCTGTCATCACGGCTGCACAGGTAAAAAACACTCTTCAAAGCCAGGAACACAGCATCCATGGGACCAGATAACATCCCAGGCTGTGTTCTACATGAACTACAGAATGAACTGGCACTACATCTAAGTACCATGTTCAATCATAGCCTCACCTCAGGCTTTGTGCCTGCTGAATGGTGCACAGCAGCGGTTATCCCACTACACAAGGGGGGAGCCATCACAGACCCTGGGAACTAGCGTCCCATTAGCCTGATGAGCCTGGTCTGCAAGGCCATGGAACGTATCATCATGGAACTTATAAACAAAGACATTGGTAAACTCCAAACTCTGGACCACAACCATTTTGGATTTGTAAAAGGCAGATCATGTCTCCTAAACCTGATAGACTTCTTTGAAGCAGTCACCAAAGCCATAGACAAGGGTAAGGTGGTTCACACAGCCTATCTAGATCTTGCCAAGGCTTTCAACACTATCCCCCACTCTGGAATTATAGATAAACTCACTAAACTAGGTATAAATCCCTATGTCGCAAGATGGGTTGCCAACTGGCTCACTGACAGAACCCACACTGTGAAAGTAGCAGACTCCAAGTCCAACTTCAGAGCAGTGACAAGTGGAGTACCACAGGGTTCAGTCCTGTGTCCTGTCCTGTTTGATATCTACTTCCCTGAAGTACAGGCTAACACAGAAGGTCTTTGGCTAATGAAGTTCCCAAATGACTGCAAACGAGCCATAATCAAAACTACTAATGATGTGGGCATCCTACAAAAGGGCCTCACTGAGACAGATGCCTGGTGTCAAAGCCTTGGCCTCAAGCTCAATGCCAAAAAGTGCATTGTCATCCCCTTTGGTAAAAACTCTGTACCCATGAACTACAACATAGGTGGTAGTATACTTAACACTGAAAGTGTGATAAGAAACCTTGGGACATAGGTGGTCAGTAGACTCTCCTTTGATAATCACATCGCCACAGTAGTCAGGAAATCCTTCTATGTGGCACACCTCATCACAAAATGTTTCTCATGCAGAAAAAAGAGGTCATTGTTCCCCTTTACTCATCACTCATTAGATCCATTATAGACTACAATGCCCCTTTTGGTATGTATCTCACAAGACATCTACAACAACTGGAAAGCCCACAGAAATACCTCACAAAGAGGATTAGCGGCCTCAAATACATGCCCTATACAGACCATCTCAATACACTCCAGCTTTACTCTGTCGCATATCGCCTACTCAGAGGTGATCTCTGCCTAACATACAAAGCTATGTCAAACACAGAGCTGCTGGACATGCTCCACTTAAAGAAATCCCAATCTCTCCAAGCTTTGGCCCCAAAACTCGGACCAAAATACAAAAGGAGGAGGTGTATCCATTTTCATAAAGGATACCCACACTTCCAGGTTAGTGGCACAGCACGAGGCCTTGGAGATGATCCAAGTGCAACTAGCAGTGGGCAAAGCTGCTTATCAGATCGTAGCCTGCTACAGATCACCTACCTTGTCTCAGGACCCTCACTCAGCATTCCTGAGAACACTGGAAAATATAAAGGTCCTACCAAGCACCATGAAATTAGGAGATTTCAACTACCCAAACATTGACTGGGAGAATTACTCAAGTACAAACTTCTTTGCCCAATGCTTCCTAGAGTTTATAAACTCAAACGCCCTGGAACAGCTGGTCACCATGCCCACTAGAGGTGACAACATACTGGACCTGCTCATCACCAACATGGGGGGATCAGTGTTCCACACCAGAGGTAAACCCCTCGGTGGTAAGATCAAATCATAAAGTAATCACACTGGACATCCACATTCCGACCCCACCCCCAGTCAAGGAAACCACTGTGAAAAACTTTTCAAAAGTAAACTTCACACTTCTCAAGACCGAAGTGGAAAGTTTCAAAGCCCCCTTGCTACAGAATAATGCTATCCAATCCACAGAATCCTTTACAAGTGCATTATATGAGCATCTACAGGGATGCATGGATCGAGCCATCCTGAATAAAACTAAGACTCACTCCTCCAAAAAGAGGAAACCAGTCTGTTGGTTCTTGGCCATAAATAAGCTATACAACAGAAGGAGGAAACTACTACATGATAGAGCAAAATTCCAAAAAGGAAAGGCATCACTGATCATTATTAGCAAGAAACTATGATCACTCATAAAATCATCCAAGGCCAGTTTCTAAAGAAAAATTTCCAAGGAAGCTAAAGATAACCACAAAGCCTTCTTTAGCTATATCAAACATTTAGGTGACAACTCTCAGATATGCTTTGAGCTACTGCAAAATGGCAAAAAATACACTGAACCAAGTGACATTGCCAACATCCTGGCAGACAATTTTAGTGCAAACTTCACCCCCCCCCCCCAAAAGGGTCTGTGTCCATCCCAGAAGAATGTAGAGCTCCAGACATCATGGGCATGCAGGTAAAAACAGCCCTCTCCAAAGCTAAGAACACAGCATCAATGAGACCGGATGGTGTCCCAGGCTGCATCTTACACGAGTTTCAAAAGGAACTAAACCCTCACCTAAATTCACTGTTCAGACTCAGCCTTACCGCAGGCTATGTACCCAAAGAATGGCATACAGCAACAGTCATCCCACTCCACAAAGGTGGTGCCACAACAGAACCTGGGAACTATCACCCTATAAGCCTGACCAGCCTAGTCTGCAAAGCTATGGAGCGAATTATCATGGAACTCATAAACAGAGACATTGGGAACCTCCAGACACTGGACTCTACCCAATTCAGCTTTGTTAAAGGCAGATCCTGCTTCCTAAACCTAGTTGACTTCTTTGAAACAGTTACCAAGGCCATAGATGAAGGGAAGGTAGTCCACATAGCCTACCTGGACCTCACTAAGGCCTTCGACACCATTCCCCACTATGGCATCATAGACAAGCTTACCAGCTTGAACATTAACCCCTATGTCACGAGATGGGTGGCCAACTGGCTCATGGATAGAACACGCATGGTCAGAGTTGCGGGTGCCATGTCCGACTCTAAACCAGTCACAAGTGGCATCCCACAGGTCTCAGTCCTGGGAACCCTCCTGTTCAGTATATACTTCTCTGATGTACAGGCAAGCACGGGAGGACTATGGCTGACCAAGTTCGCAGATGACTGCAAACTGGGGGCCATAATTGACTCTCTGGCTGACACAGACATCCTCCAGAAGGGTCTTACAGAAACAGATACCTGGTGTCAAAACCCTGGCCTCAAGCTGAATGCCATAAAATGCATAGTCATCCCCTTTGGAAAAAACAAAGTGTCCATGAATTACCACATAGGTGGTAATCCACTAGGTACGGAAAATGTAATTAGGGACCTGGGGACCAGGTAGATAGTAACCTCTCCTTTGATAATCACATTGCCAAAGTGGTTAGATATTCCTTCTATGTAGCCCACCTAATCAATAAAGGGTTCACCTCTAGATCAAGAGAAGTCATTGTGCCCCACTACTCATCACTCATTAGGCCCATAATAGAGTACAATGCCCCATTTGGTATATACCTTAATTGGCACATGCAACAGCTGGTAAGACCACAGAAGTACCTCACCAAGAGGATCATGGGCCTCAAAGAGATGCCCTATGCAGCTCGACTAAAGAAACTCCAGCTCTACTCGGTTGCTTACTGCCTGCTCAGAGATGATCTATGCCTGACGTATAAGGCCATGTCCAACCCAGAATTAATGGACATGCTCCACCTCAAGAAAAACAAATCTCTTAAAGCCACATGCCCCAGTGAATTAAACCTCAGCAAAGCAATAAACAGGACATGCTGGAGGGATAGATTCCTGTCCCAGAGACTTCCCTCACTCTGGAATAGAATCCCAGTTGAAGTCAGGCAGATCCCCTCCCAGACTCTCTTCAAGAGGAATCTTGATGAGTGTATGGGAAATTGTAACTTTACCCCTGGGATCACTTCAGTGGCCCTGCTAGACAGAGGCCCAGGAAACTAATTTAAAAGGGAGGCGAAAGCCAACACATTCTGGCTAGGTTTATAGACGCCCTTGGGCAGATAGCCTAGTACCTACCTATGAACCTATGAACCTACACGCTCTAGGGACTTAAACCTTGTCACCACAATAAACAGAACATGCTAGAGAGATAGATTCCTGTCCCAGAGACTTCACGTACTCCGGAATAGACTACCTATCTATATCAAACAAAGCTCCTCATTAGCACTCTTCAAGAAAAATCTTGATGATTGGATGGGAAATAGGAAATTCACCCTAGGGATCACTTCTGTGTCTCTGCTCGACAGTGGCACAGAAAAATAAATTTCTTGGGTAGCAAAAGCCAGGGTACCTTTTTGGCTGGGCTTGTATAGGCCCCAGGGCCGATAGCCTAGTACCTACCTATGAACCTATGAACCTTTGAGCCTTGCCTAAAAAAGGTAATATGGGGACAGCAAGAGCCTTGGCCAGTATTCAGAAGCATAGGGGAGACAGGTGCAAACCATCTGTAGCGAAGCAACAAGGCTTGTCTATCATGTCATCACAGGCAGATAGAGACTGGATCCCCTTTGAATGACACCAGAAGCTCAGCCAATTGTTGAAGTTTATCATCTTTCTGTTATATTGCAGTATCATGTAGCTGAAGGTAAGATGCTACTCAAGGTTTGACCCTGTATGGGCCAGCATGTGGTGCATCAACCCATATATGATATGGTCATGGCCTATGCATACAATACACTCACAATACACCTAGTATGATAAGCCTGCTGAGGTTAGCAAATGTGCAAAAAACCTCTGTGCAAACTGTCAGCAAGTAATGTCTGTATTGCACCCTGTAACTCCGTATTGCTTGCTGAAGTGTAAAGATGTACTTAGTTTGGATTAAGAACACTGCACTTGCCAACTGTGTGTGTGTGTGTGTGTGTGTGTGTGTGTGTGTGTGTGTGTGTGTGTGTGTGTGTGTGTGTGTGTGTGTGTGTGTGTGTGTGACTGTCTCTCCCTGGGGAGAGAGCAACCTTTTTGGAGACTACTCACACCCCTTAAAAGTGGTATACTCATCTTTGTCATCTCATGATGTCACCATCCTACAAATATACCTGTGGAAAGAAGAAATCCCTGTAATGTGTATAGCATGTTGTGTAAATGCATACTGCTGTTGTATCATAATGTAGTTAGGCAGGGGGTTAAATCTTGCACTTGCTGAGTGTGTGTGTCGCCTTGGGGAGGAGCAACCTTTTTGGAGACTACTCAAACACCTTAAAAGTGGTATACTCATCTTTGGCAAGTCTGATGATGTCACCATCCTACAAATATACCTGTGGAAAAGCAAAATCCCAGTAATGTGTATAGCATGTTGTGTCAATGCATACTGCTGTAATATCATAATGTAGTTAGAGAGGTGTTTGACTCCTGCACTTGTCAACTGTGTGAATGCGTGCATCTCCCTGGAGAGGATCAACCTTTTTGGAGACTACTCACACACCTTAAAAGTGGTATACTCATCTTTGTCAAGTTTGATGATGTCACCATCCTACAAATATACATATGGAAAGGCAAAATCCCAATAATGTGTAGAGTGCATCATATAAATGCATACTGCTGTAGTATTGTAATGTAATTAGGTCGAGGTTTGAATCCTGCACTTATCAACTGAGTGTGTGTGCCTCCTGGAGAAAAAGGAACCTTTTTGGAGACTACTCAAACACCTTAAAAGTGATATGCTCATCTTTGTCAAGTCTGATGATGTCACATCCTACAACCTGTGGAAAGATGAAAGCACAGTAATGTGTGTAGCGTGTCATGTAAAAGCATACTGTTGTAGTATCACAATGTAATTAAGTAGGGATTTGAATCCTGCACTTGCCAACTGTGTGTGTGTGTGTGTGTCTCCCTGAGTCAAAGCAACCTTTTTGGAGACTACTCACACCCCTTAAAAGTGGTATACTCATCTTTGTCAAGTCTCATGAAGTCACCATCCTACAAATATACCTGTGGAAAGATGAAATCCCAGTCGTGTATAGCGCATCATATAAATGCATACTATTTTAGTATCATAATGTAGTTAGGTAGAGGTTTGAGTCCTGCACTTGCCAACTGTGTGTGTGTGTGTGTCTCTGGGAAAAAGCAACCTTTTTGGAGACTACTCACACCCCTTAAAAGTGGTATACTCATCTTTGTCAAGTCTCATGATGTCACCATCCTACAACTATACCTGTGGAAAGATGCAGTCCCAGTAATGTGTATAGCACATCGTGTAAATGCATACTGCTGTAGTATCATAACCTAGATAAGTAGAGGTTTGAATCCTGCATTTGCCAGCTGTGTGTGTTTGCTGGGAAAAAGCAGCCTTTTGGAGACTACTCACATCCCTTAAAAGTGATATACTCAACTTTGTCAAGTCTCATGATGTCACCACCCTACAAATATACCTGTGGAAAGGTGAAATCTCAGTAATGTGTATAGCGTGTCATGTAAATGCATATTGTTGTAGTATCATAAAGTAGTTAGGAAAGAGTTTGAATCTTGCACTTGCTGACTGTGTGTGTGTGCTCCAGGTGTGTGACATCATTGGCCAATTTGAAGTGGGTTTTGATTTTTCTAGTGTATGACATACCACAATGACAACTGCATTACACATGTAAGGTAGCTGTGGGGCAAATCCATATACATACATGTCTCAAGTATTTCATAGATGGGTACTCTGCTTTCTCCATAAATGCATCTGTTATCTTTGCCAGAGCATGCTGGCGCTTTCCAGACCTTAGGTCACTTCTGTATGCTTGTGACAAGCTTAGCCACTGCAGTGATCCCTGGGCTATGTCTTCCATTTCACATCCACTCATCATGGTTTCTATTGAAGAGTGTGAGTGGGGGTTTATGCTTGAGGTATATTTGAAACCTGTTCCAAAGCAAGCAAAGTCTGGCAAAGATGTCTAATCATTATAGGTGTGCAAATACCTCTGTGGATTTGCATGCAAACCCTTTATTGCTTATGTGCTCCACAGAGGGATTTCCAAAACCCTTTGGTAATGTGATTATCAAAGGAGAGATCTATGTATACATTAGTACCTGTTCCACATTTTGGGGGCTACTACCTATGTGGTACTCTGGAGATACTTTGTTTTCTAAAAGTGGATAACTACGCTTTCTTTAGCTTATAGCTTTACAGCATGAGTTTGACACCAGGTATCTGTCTGTATGATACCCTTTTGGAGGATGTGTGTGTCATCTGGAGAATAAAGTATAGCCCACAGTATGCATTGTCATCAAACATGGGCAGACATATCCCTACTGTGTTTGCTTGTACCTAAGAAAGCTATATGCCAAACAGGGAGTGGTCCCAGGACTGAGTGCAGGTGAATACCACTTATTACTGGCATAGAATAGTACATGGAGGCTGCAAATGTTACCGTGTGTCCTACATCTGTGCGTCAGTTGTCAAGACATCATCTAACAATTGTTTATGGTCAGTCTGTTGAGGTTATGTATAATACCAGTATGTGGGATGGGTATGAATTGCTGGTGAACTATAGCTTGGCTGTGTTGACCTCCCCTCCCCTCACCTATAGCCTTGTTGACTAGCTTGAAGTCTACTAGGTGTAGGAGCCATGATCTGGCCTTTAGAGAACCTAAGTGGGTATGGTGTAGTGTTTGCAGGTTCATAATGTCTCTGTTAATGAGTTCCATAATTCTGTGCTCCATAGCCTTCCAGATAACATTGGTCTGGCTTATAGGGTGAGAGTTTCCAGGACCTGTTGTTGTTCTACCCTTAATCAATTTATGGTATGAATAATACCATTAACCTCCCAAAGCACTCAACAGCTAAAATAAGAAAACAAGCGTAGTCAAAATAAGCTGTAGAAGTCACCATGAAAAAGAAACTTCCTCGTGATAATATCCAGATACAGCTTTATTTAACCATAGAACAAAAGATAAGCACTTTCACATGCCTACTGCATGCTTCTTCAGATCTATAGATAGAGCTAGCTGTATCTGGATATTATCACGAGGACGTTTCTTTTTCATGGTGACTTCTACAGCTTATTTTGACTACGCTTAATCAATTTATGTTAACATTTGCACTGGGTGTGACAAGGGTGGACAGGTTTAAGAATAAGTATATTAGAGGGTCAGGCCAGGTTTTAAGGTTAGTAGACCATGCCAGACCATGCCAGATAGGCAGGATTAAGTTGGTTTGTACATGTGCTGAGAAGGGATGCATAGTATATTGTGAAATAGATGCTAAGGATGAAGCCGCCAGGTAACAGGAAAAGAGGAATGCCTAAGATGAGGTTTATGGCTGTGGTGAGAGAAAACATGCAGGTGGATGATGTGACAGTGCAAGATGCAGAGGGCAGGAAGAAATGATGTACTGTGGTGACGCCTAATGGGAACATCTGAAAGGAGAAGAAGAAGAAGACGTAGCTCAACCCTTGTGGACTGTGAACACCATCACCGTGTGTCATTCCACAAGTATGTAACCTGTATAGATGCTGCATCTGGACAGAGCATTTAGGTGAGTGGTGACTTCATATGTCAGCTTGTGTATGACACAGCCAGGGACACTGTCCAGTACCATTGCCACTGTGGTGTGTACTTTGTTAAAGAGATGTTTTAACTAGAGTGTCTGTGAATCATCAGGTTTTACATTCTTCTGGTCTGGAAATGTGGCCCTTGTGTAATGACAGGGTGGTAAAATCCGCATTCAAACTATCTGACAAGGAATTGGTACTGTCAGTCAGATAAGTGTACTTTGTGACCATTAACATTAACTGTGACCCGATCTGAGATTTTCCCTGTAGATTATGAACAACACCGAAGAAAGCTTTAGTGTTGTCTTTGGAATCCTTGCCATTTTGTATTTTGAAGCTTGCCTTGTATGTTTACTGAGTGATTTTATTTTCCCAATGATACTGACCAGAGAGGTTATCCCTTCTTGGTATTTAACTCTTTTTTGTTACAACTTCACACCTTCTATTATATATTTAGTTTATGGCAGGGGTCCATGAGACTAATGCACTTTTACTGTATAAGTGAGAATTTCTTGTGTTTGTGATAGCATGGTCCATGCAACCCTGTAGGTGAACAGTGTGCATTAATAAAGGATTATGCAGCTGGGACAGTGTTAACCTTAATAATGCAAACCAATGACAGATCGCAACAACAGCATCACCCACAGCATAGTGTCAACCCGTGTCATACACACATATATGCGTTCTCAAGTTCCAAAATCTGTATAGTACAATGCATACTGGCCACCAATAGAAAGTATGGAGAGTTAACACTGGCCAATACAGGGCATGTCACCCTGCCCATGTGTCCAATATGCACGTACATGCAGACAGTGCACCTCCACCATGTTCACAAATGGACACCTGCAAACCTGTGCTGCACACACCCCACACTTACTGTCCACTGTATAACACATGCTGACACAACTACACACATCAGCCAAGTGGCACATGGGCAAACAAAACAGAATTGGAATAAACACTGGTGGAAACAATACAACATTGCTAATTACAGCTTTAATGCATCATGCTTGCTCAGCTACACCTTCAAGGATATCATTACACTTTACTGCTGACAACATGCTACACATTCAACCATTGCTATACTTTATTCAAGTCACCCTGTGCTTCAGCACCATGTTAGCCTGTTCCTGCATGAATGTTACAGATGACAGGAGGTGGCACAGGTTTCATCATATGCACAGGGTGTGTTGTTGGTTTGCCAGAGGCCTACACTGAGCCATACAATCAACATGTGTGTGTGAGGGCCATAAGTACTGTTATGGGCCAATGTTGATGTAATGTGTGTGGGTATGTGTTTGCCCTAGGTTTCTGGTTTATGTGTGTGTGTCTGCATGCACACAGTTACACCATGTGGCTGCCATACACGGGGATTTGTGAGACAGCTACAGACTGTACCTGGCAGGCTTTACAGATCACCATCTCTGGCCACGGATACGGAACCTGTGCCTGGCAGGGGTGCTACAGACAGTATCAGGTACTAATCCAGACTGGGTACTATCTGAAGAGGTTGACATATGTCCACTGGATCCAGGTCCCTGCTGCGACTGGCCAGAGCCATGTACACGTGGTTTTCTAGAATGATCTATGGACAGCCCCCCCAGCATTGCTGGGGCTGGTACTGGCACTACGGGAGCGGCTGTGACTTGCTGGACATCCACGGCAACCTCCAGCTGCTGATATTGCTGGCATACATCCACGTTGATGTCTCAACTGTCCCGCACTGTCCTGACACATGGACATGACACTGTGGAGGACATCCAATGTCTCATCCCAATGTCTATCAATGACCTCAGTGTAATTACATATGGCACTTGCTAGGTCATGGATACTGTCATTTACAGAGGTGTTATGAGCCCTCTTGCCCTTAGTCCCTGTCTGGTGTACCTCTCCCTTCGTGTCTGTGCCTCCATGACAGCCTGGAACATGCATATGGTAGAAAGAGGTGTGGCACATCTGCCAGGGGCATGATGACCAGTAGTGCTCTGACGAGACCCTCTGGGCATCTGCCTATGTGCTACCATTCCAGACATCTGGCTATGGCTGCTGTGTCCTGATACATGTGCCATAGATACCACACTGTCCTGGCCAATGCCAACTGTACACTGTCCCTTAGCTAAGGGCAATGGTGATGATGGATGTACAGGCAGTATGACTGTGTGCATGGATGGGGTGGAGACTTGTGTACTGTCAATTGGTGGCCCAACAACAGACCCTGACAAACTTGCCTGTGCCTCAACACACCTATCCTCATGATCACTGTCTGTCTCAGTGACATCAGGTTCCCTGCTGTACTGAACCAGCCCCACCTCAGCACCTGTGAGAGGAAAACAGGAATCACACATTAAGACCTGAACATGATGTCTGACCACATGTGCACATGCACACATGTGCACACACACACAAATACACTCCTCCCTAAAGCAGACACACACAACACCAGCAATCTCAGAACATACACAATAACAGGTGATGGTGGGGTACAGTATCACAAGCAAAACAGTCATATCACACATGTCAGAATGCAGGACATGTGTTGCTCAGCAGCATGCAGTGCAAGTGTAGACAGTCCTTGTTACTAACAGTGTACATGGCTTTGATGCATGTGTTTTGTTATTAGGTGATGGGCCTCCCCCTGGAACACAATGCATACATGGACACAACATTGCTGTGCAAGTATTGAAAACTCTGTAATGTACTGTGCACCATAACAAACAGGTTTATATACCATGGCTGGATGTGCATCTATGTGCCAGATAGGTATCCAATGCTGATTACAGCCTCTGTGTCTTTAGCAAATAATTGTAGACACATTTTTAGCACATGCATGATGAGTATTCACACAACATCATCAGTGGTGCATGGATAATTGATGGAATACCATTCAACCACATACCCAATGTACGGTACTTATGGTGAGTGTAGATCATATTGTGGACATGCCAGTGTCATCCATGACATGGCATGCTAAAACACAACTGCATATTCATATCCAATGTGTGTCATTTGACTTAGCCACTCAATAACATCACAAGACATATATGTGTCAGTTGTGCAAATGATGATTGGCATGCATATTGTTTAGAGGTGCATATGTGTGCACACGCAACATTAAGGTGTATAGCAAGGTGTATAGCAATGAAAGCTATGTGTAGTACTGTGGTTACAATAACTGGATGGGGTATGGTACAGTAGGCCATCATCATGAAGCATCATGTTGTCACTCAAGGCTACAAATGTTTCCCAAACCAGCACTACTCATGCTGTACTGGAACAGTACTACCTTGACTACATTCACCATTTCACAACCAGTTGTTACATGAGTTTGTAAGGAGGCCAATAAGGAGCATTCCCTGACAACAATGTGTAGTGTGTTGCAGAGTGTTTGAATGCCCCATGATAGGCCTCTACCCCTCAGGTATATTATGTGTAATGTGTGGATGAGATTTTGGATACTGGAGTGTGTCTTTACAGAGGGTTTGGGAATTCTTTATGTGTAGCATATTAAAATGCTCTGTGTATGACATAGATGTGTATGTTATGTGCATGTTGAGTATCAGCTGTGCCTATCCAATGGTCACTACAGTCTAGGGACATTTGTTTGAGATGGTCTGGGTATTGCATGTGTTTGAGGCAGCTAATCACATTAGTGAGATTTGCGTGGTCTTACACCAAACATGCACAGCATGCATTATGGGTAGGTGTGTTACATGTGTACATGGCCTACATCTTAACTATGACATGCACTTTTTATTTACAATAATAAATGTAGAACACACTCACCAGCATCTGTCCGCTGCCTTGATGTCACCCCAGAGAGACCTACATAGAGATGAGAAAGTTTGTCAGTGGCCACAACTGTGGCATTGCTACTGTGTGTTTGCAATCTTACAGTACAGCAACAGTTTACATTTACAGGGCTACAGATTATGTTCCAAATTATCAGTATTGCACAACAACAGGCTCCACATCTTTTAATGACACACTCCACATCTCACATATGCATGATCTACCAATACAGATAATAATAGTCTACAGATATGCCATGTTACCTGCATGCTCCATGTGTGTTTGCTGGGTGCCTCCAACCTCCATCATGGTGTATGTCTGCTGCTGTTGTTGTTAGGCAGGTGCCACCAGGCTCAGGAGCAGCTCCTCCACTCTGGTGAGGGGGGTGGATATTAACACCACCTCCTGTTGTAAGCTGTTGTCTCCGCACATCAGCAGCACGCTGACAGACATATCTGAGAAGATCACTGTAGTGGTGGCATACTTGCTCATATGTCCGGTTATGCAGGCCTACTTCATTTACCCTACGGACAACATCTTGCCACATTGCAGTACACTCCTGCTGGTCCTGGCTGGTTCATGAGAACATGAGACTGTAGTGCTGAATCATACTGGTATTAATTATGTCATCTTCAACACTACTGTAACTGGGGTTCCTGCGATGCGCCCTGATCCCTGGAAGACATAAATGTGAAAATATGTCTGAGCAAGTCATATGGCACATTTAGCATTATACAGTACAGATATCACTGAACTACCATATATAGCAACCTATTAGCTAACCAAGAGTGAAACATTTTAACTGCCACTTATCACTGCTCACCCCACAACTGCTTGGAAGTGCCTGGCTCACTCTCAGTCTAATGAACCATGTTCTGCACAGCAACAAAACAAAATCACTATATAAGACTATACAAGAGTACCTGGCACACTGTATGCAACACGATGCACCACCTAGCCACAGCAGATATACATCAAGCTGATGTGTAAAGAAATATATCATCCATCACAATGAGTGTAAGGTCCAGTAAATATATTACTATTATACCACACAACTTGTTAATGGCAAACCCGTGTCCAAAATATGTGCACAATTGGGAATATAGGTCGCATACTGCTGTAGTACACTATGAATGTTGCTAGATATGCAGTTATATGTCTTACCACGCATATGTCAAAGGACATGTTACAGACATACCCACACACACATCAGACATAATTACAGGACACAAAGGTATGACAACCCAGATAAGCTTTCAGTGTGTACTACACAGTACTGCGTGTCAGTACTTACACAACCTTAATCTTGAGAAATGTAATCTGTGATGAATACAGGGACCACACAAAACAGTGGATGCAAGCAATGTGGACATACACCATACTTTGCTGTACAGGCCCAGAGCTTCACATAGTACTACAGTACACACAGAATTTGGATTTAACATCAGTACCAATCAATAGTCATTGATGTAGTGCTTTAGCCTCAAATGACACACCCTAGTTAAATCCAAGGGACTTAATCACACTGTATGCAATAGCACTTTTTCTGCCTAGCAACAGAATACACAGCTTTTGCTAGGATCAAAGCAAGGACCCATAATACCACGACATAAACAGTTTCCCACTAAGCTATCCCACAGATACATATCTTTGACGTATTCACAAACACATTGACCATCACAGTCAGTTAACAGTACGGAGAATCTATTGCAACAAGTAGATGTAGGTGTGTATGAGTATATATAACTATATATATATATATATATATATATATATATATACACACACACACATATATACACATCCATTGGTGTACATATACATATATATGTAGGCACGTATACATTTCACCTTTCATAGTGAGAATATCAATTATACAAAGGATGTGAGGTGTACAGTAGTGTAATAAAATTGCACAATCTTGGGATAAATGCATTGAAGGTGTTCACAGCCCTGGTAGCTTTAGCAGGCCTCACTGGCTTCAACATTGAAATCTGAGCAAACCACACACAGTGTTTAACCATCACATGTCATATACCAGCACTGTATGCTGTCTTGTTTGTCACACACTAAAACCTACTTACAAATATTCGCATACTAACCTTCGCCAACATATATATCTCCACCCTTCACAAACAGTTGCAATATGTCCCCTGCTCTATGCACATATACAGATGTGAATATATATAACATATATATATATTTCTCCATATGTGTGTGGCATACACACACAAGGTCCACACTTTTGTAAGTCCATGGACCCTACAGCTGAACTGTTGGGCCTTGCTGCAACACAAACAGGTGTCACATATGAACACACACTAACATTAGGGGGGTATATATGGCAACAAATGCTAGATAAGCATACTAGACTGCTACAGCAGTTACCAGTGCTAAGCTACACTTTAATATGACTATCATGCATGTGTTGTTCTGTCACACCTATGTTTACATAATGTCAGCGCTAATCCCCCCAACAGCCATTGGTCACACTACTGTACAGAACACAGATAACATGGATCAGATCTTTGACATTTAATGCTGAGCTACACATTTCACATGTATGTCCCACTGCCCACAGGTACACACTGTATTGTCCATAGCAGTAGTTAAGCAGAACATCTATGCATAAATAAGTACTGCTGCCACATATGAATGGTTCTCATTATGTAGACTATTCTTCAATAACATCTGCTACATGCCAGTAAATACATATGTGTCACATACCTTTTCTTTGAATGATTTGGTAATATTTATTTTTCTTTTTCATTTTCTCTGTCTCTCTCTATCTCTGTCTCTCTCTCTCTCTCTCTCTCTCTCTCTCTGTCAGTGTCTGCAATAGAGTGATTAAGTTTGTTGGCAGAGATTGCAGCCTGCTTTTGTAGGTATTTGCATATGAGCATGTGATGGCCTCTGCACCAATTAGTGGTCACCACTTGCTAATTGCATGCAGCCTCCTGTGTAGTAATTGCAGTAATCACTGTCATAGCAACCCAGTACTATAAATTGCTAACTCAGGTAGGTGTGGCCCATTCAGCTTTCCAAGATGGAGATCATCCGTGTTTACTGTGGACATCATTGTTTAAGACAGAAGGTTGGTATAGTTCTTATATCAGAAGTCAGGGGTATAGCCAGAGATTTACATTTTGTACTCAGACCTAATGTTGCTGCTTCCAGTACCCACTTGTCAGTGTAGAAATGTACTCAACTCTCAAAATGCTACCCCAAGATACATGGAAAGATGTACTTTCTTTTCAACTTTTACAATTAACTGCCATACAAAGCTAGTTATTGAGATGTATTCCTTTGGCACAAGAATTGTTTGTGAACTGCTATACTGTGAAAATTCATTTACTCAGTTCTAAACAGTTCGTGCTTTTTTAGTGTTGACATTAGCACAAGCTGCTCAGAAAAACTGGACACATTTCAGTACAGTGAGTATGCTTACCTACATCCTTGGTAGACCCTGCACACACAGGTATATTCTACATTTGGGTAGGGGTGCAGAAGTACAGAGACCATAAGTATTATTCTGTGGATTTTATCTTGCTGGACTTACAGAGTTGTTGTGTACATGTTAGTTTATCAAGGCAAGTAGTCTGTCTGCGTAACTCCCATCTGTGAACCTATCCACATGGTAGCCAGAGAATAGCCTGTTATTTTTTGTCTGTGCACCACACAGGTCTTTTCAGCAATAGAGCAATGGCATTGTTGCAGTTGGTTGCTACCAGTGCATGGCTACATCCATTTGTATTCAGTGTTGTATTCCTACATAAGGTTATGCTTCCAAAACTCCTTCCAAAGCTATTTGCACAGTGTGTAACAGCAGAAAGGCTGATATGCCTCTGTGTTTCTGCCACTGCCAGACCTCTCAAACACTCAGGTACATATTTGAACAGACTCAGGGAAAAGTAAAGGAAAAGTCAGGGACACCTTTAAAATATTAGTGCCATTAAGTTGAAACATTGAGAGAATCAGAGCATATGAATTAATACACCTTTTCTGAAGTAAAAGAAGTGTATAACTCTTAATTATTGTCATTATTCATTAAGTGTAATTCACCACCTTTCTGGCCAATGTCAGTAGTTTTAGGAGGGAATTAAGAGGGACAGAGATAAAATTTGTGTCAAAATCAGGGACATCCATGAAAATTAGGGACAGTTGGGAGGTATGGCCTCTGCCGTAAACAGATATGCCAGTGTTTGTCCTGCTGTGATACTGTGTGGGGTTGTAAAGTGATGGTGTAACATTATTTCCTGCTAGAATGGCTGCTTCTCTTATCACAGTCATGTAATGTAATCCCACAACAACTGTTGGTAAAGATCCACAGAACAAGTTGTGTGGTATGGCATTCCTATTTTTCCTTTACATTCACTCATTCTGATGCATCATATATTTATTTTAGCACCAACTTGTTGTATATCTACTGTGGTTTAGTGGTACTTCATGTTGTGTAGCGTGTATAAGGTCCGGGGTTCAAGACTGACAGAGGTGTTTTATTTTGCTCCTGAGCAGAACAAGGCCCCTCACATAGAGAGTGACTAAGGCACTTTTAAGCCGTTGTAAGTGGGTTTGCATGGGTTTGCACGATGCTTAGCAATGCTTAGCTAAGCGCAAACAAGCACACACTCACGCAAACCCGCTAAGTACTGCTTAACAGTGCTTACTCCCGCTAACCCCTGTGCTCATTTCTTTGAAAGAAAAGAAAAATGGGGAGATAGGAAAGTGGTGAAAAAGGGTCACAAAGAGGGAAAAACAGTATGGAAAGTAGCTCAGGGTGTGCAGGACGGGTGTAGGGAAGGTCCATAGCTGTCCATTTCTTTAACAGCAACAGCTGTGCATATGGAATAAATTGGAGGTAGATATAAAACCTTCAACCCCTGAGAGAGGGGTGAGGACAACAAAGTATGTGAAATGCCAATTAAATTGCATTTTATGTGTCCAGTGGACATGTGTGCAGAATGGGCAGCAATGTATGCTGCGTCATTTTTTTTTGGGAGCAGATTGCCCTTTTTTTTCAGGTGAGAGTGGAATGTGGGGTAGGGGAAGTAGGTATATTTGGGGAGGTAGGCTGGGGAGGTAAACAGACAAGACAAACAAGACGCATACAGGGGCGGTATATGACACGTGGTGGGTGAACACCTTTGACGGGGAGGGATGTTTGGAAATCGCAAGCCCATGAGCCCACAGATGGAAGCAGTGGGACTGAGGCCCCCACACATGGGCAGTCACCACTGCACCTTCACCGCCCAGAGGGTAGCTGTGCTGGGGGCTGTGTAGGAGGGGTAGGCTGACCCAGGAGTTGCGGCACTCATGCCTCAAGCTGGCATAGAGGTTCTGCAACAGAACGTTCAATCGTTCTATCCACCACAGCCCAGACTGTTCAAAGGGTGATAGGTGGCCCTCCTCTGCCCACGCTTGCACAGGAGGGCCGAGCCCCATCCCCTGCAGCGCTTCCACCAAAGGTGGCACAGGGTCAACAGAGGAGGAGGTCCCAGTCTGGGCACCAGCCTCCTGGTGCCAGGTGCCATGGCCAGCTGAGGTGGGGCAGGTGGGTCCACTGGGACTGGCCTTCACATACGAACTATGTTTTGGAGGGTTTAATAAATATATGGGTTAGTAACAGTGAACAGCATTCTCAATTAGTTATAACAGCATGCAGAAGTATTCCCATTAACCCAACACATCAGATTTTCAACAGTTGAAAAGCAAGCATAACACATGCATATATAGAACAATAGTGGACATTACAACAGCATGCAGGTTGATTTGATGAAAACAGGCCACCAATATTGTGGCATTTTAACAGGGAACATGCATAGAAATAAATGCAAATATTTATAAACCAATAGGAAATATGTCCCAACAAATGTTTTGAGATTAGACATACCGATTGAGGTGTGGAATTGCATTTTTTATTCACATACAGTAGGGTGGAAAAGGATAGCTCAATTAGCAACTTGTATATCCTTCTAATTTTCACTACATTTCTATTAACTGCAGTTATATGTCCCTTACATGTATTATTACACTACCCAATTTCCTTATATTGTGCAATTGGATTTTGCTAGATCATTATATACATGACCTGTATCTTACATACAAACTGTCCAGGATGCAGATGTTACTGCTACATATTTTGAGAGTTGCTCACACACACTACTGCTGAGATGGTACACTGACAGATCTACTTTCATATAATTATCTAGATATGTTCAGGTGAAAGTATCAGTTATATGTTAACAGCTCCTTACATTTCTGGCAGCACACTGACATTTCTGGGGAACACAATACCAAGCTACTCATGTGCCAGGTTAACCTGTACATGCTGGGCATGAACCAACAGTTGAGAGCTATAAATATGCATAAAAGCTACTGGCACTCCCTTCATCCACGCTATATGGGCCTGCCCAAGTGTGGGTTGACACTGCTTAATACAACACTACTATTTGTAGAATGCAACAGTACAACAACATATCAAAGAAAATGACACAGACGCACTCCAGGATTTATACATTTATTAAAGGATTATTACACCTTTATTTATTGGGTTAAAACACTTTTTGAAGGCTCTCTCATTTATTTTATATAACAGTACATGCAGAATAATTACTAACCTGCCTGATGATGCAGCCTTTGCAACCTATCTTCATGTGCTTGCTGATTCATAGCCTGGACATCTGCAGCTGTGAAGTAAATGCAGTGATATTGAGACATACCTATCCATAGTATAGACAAGCATAGCAATTCTTAACTACTTAATGCAATGGCTACTTACTCAGTACTGGGGCATTAGGCATCGCCCGGGACTCCTGGATCCACTGGTCCAGTTGATCCTCCTTACGTCACTTCAGGTCAGAATAATGGTGCCTGACCTGCTCACCAGTCTGAAGAATGCCAGTGGCACTGGTGAGATCACGAGCAAGACTGTTCCAGGACTCAAGTTTTATATTGGGTGCCCTTGCACTGGCCCCTCAGGAGTCTCTCCTCATGATTGTGGACAAGGAGCCAAACCATTACTTTGGACTCCTCAATGCCCCAGCATTGTGCTCGAAATTGAGTGCCTTCTCCAACACTGGCCATGCTGACTGCAGAAGGGAGCTACAACTAGTTATGGCAAGTATTCCCACCTGTGGAGCTTAAATATGCTTCATTTCCCATCACTTATTTGTGATTGGCCAGTTTTGAAAAAACTCAGCTGTAAGCACACCTGCTTAGCTGATGTTGACAATGTTTAATATTCCTTTGATAGATATGTGTTTGTTGAAAGTGCATGGTTATGAAATGCTGTCATGGCTTAGTGGTTATGTACTGTGACTATAGTGTACAGTATCCTGAGTTTAAGCCCTGTCACTGCTTTTTATTTTCCTACTGGCCAGACGTGAATGGTTAAGGTACAGTAAAGGAGGTGTGGCCATGTTTAGCCAACTTTGCTCAACTTTGCCCGACTTTGCCCAACGTTGCTTGACGTTGCTTGACATTGTTCGACGTTGCGCTGGTTAGCGCAGTGCACAGCTACGCGCAAATATGTTGAAGTTGTGCTGGTTGGTGCGGTGCGCAGCTATGCACAAAGACATTGCGCTTGTTAACGCGGTGCTCAGCTATGAGCAGTTGGTTTTAAATATGCTAAATACTGCTAAAATGTGCATAGCAGTGCTTTATATTGCTTAAAATAAGTTACTCGTGCCTCAGAATGCATAACCATTTCACCTTCATATATATATATATATATATATAATTAATTCACTGTTACATATAACATTTGAATGCTTTTTACAAAACTTATACATGATACATGTCAGGAAATATTTTTGTATACAGATTTCCAACAGAAAATGGAACATGCAGTAGTGGGACTCGAACGGGGAATCCCTCCTCTTTGTGTGAAGGCTCTAACCACTACGCTATCGCTATTTTGCTTAATTTGCATATATTTTTCTTATTATCCTCTTCGGTGTCTAAGCTGCTAACTGTAGATATGCAATGGGCAAACCCACACAAACAAGCGCAAATACGGGCAGTTATATCGGAAATAAAACAAAAAAAAAATAAATGTCTTTTAATTTTTAAATTTGTACGAGGTTTAACATATGGGGGAGTGTAGTGTTACAATGTACAAATGTGAGCAGACTCGCTCATGTAACTCGACATTTCTCGTGTTTTGTCATTGCAGGGGGGGTGGATTTTTGGACTGCTTGGCAGTCCAACACGCCCCCTACACTTGTCCATGCTCCATGTAAGCTTTAGAGTTGAGGCAGCGCTCCCTCATTAATATGCATGGCATGATGCCATCATACTCTTAGACTGGCATTTCCGTGTAAGACTAATCTAGTCTTACACGGAAGATTAGTAAATCCTGGGGCTAGTCTATATTGCAATATGTAAAGAATGTGAAGGATTTTATGTAGGTAAAACTGAAAGATGTATCAAAAGAAGAATTTATGAACATGTGTATGAAATTAAGAAATCTAACAACAATAATGCACTATTTAAGCACATTCAAAATGTAAAAAGGCTAGCTTTGTTTTCTTTGTTTTAGAGGTTTTGCAGGTTGACAGGAGAGGTGGACCTTGGGAGACCAGGCTAGAATACAGAGAAGTATTCTGGCAACTTTTCCTGGAGGCAAACAGATGGCCAGGTATGAATGAGATGGTCTCCCTGACTCCTGTCTTGAAATTGAGGGCTGCTAAGCTTTAACATATTCAAAACCAGTTTTAACTTTAAAGATGGATGCATTTTTAATGTTCACGCAGTAATTTATTGTTTTAAACACCATAGCATGTTTTGGCATGAGTTTTTACAAGTATTAATATTTTTGTAAGTATTTATACATATTTTTATAAGGTTTTAACTATTTTGTATATATTTAAGCTATTTATATATTATTTTTTATATGAATGAGAAGTACATGGTTGTGAAATGGTTTTAAATAAGATAAGATAATGTTTTTAATTTAAGGTAATTAAAGTATGCATTAGATAGGTTGAATGTTTTAATAGAATTAATTAGACTTAATTAAATGTAGTATATATTAAAATCTATTAGGAATGGTGCTTTATCTGATGAAGTCATTGACGAAAATGTACTGGTTGTGCTCAGCATTTGTATTTGTTCTTGGTGCTTATTGAATAAAGTTGGATTGGGGTTATGGCTATCCGAGTGTTTTCTACTTTTATTGGAATTTTATAATATGGTTTGAGTTATGTTTTGTAGTACAGTCATGGGTGAGGATGGTGAAGAGCAAGGGGCTGAGCACACAATTTTGCGGAATGCCAGTATTCAGGACTATGCGTTGAGAGGTGTTATTTTCAGCACATGTCCATCGGGGTCTACCAATCAGAAAGTCAAGAGTCCAGTTACATAGGTGCTTGTTTATCCCGAGTTTTATGAGCTTATCTACCAGTTGCATCAGTATCACAGTGCTGAACGCAGAAGTAAAGTCGATGTACAGCAACGTTACTTAGCTGTTCCTCTATTCAAGGTGCTTTAATGCAAGGTGTAGTGTAACTGATATTCCATCCGCAGTCAATATATTTGCCTGGTATGCAAACTGGAGCAGATCAAAGAACTTAGGCAGACCCACAGATAGGTGTTTCTTCACATTTCTCTCAAAGCACTTCATGATGTTTGAGGTTAAGGCGACCAATCTGAAGTCATTTTGTCAGGTAGGGTTGGATTTCTTTAATAGTGAGTTAACACTTGTTTCCTTGAAATATGAGGGAACTTTCTCAATAGCAAAGGATGAGTTAAAGATGTCTGTCAGTACCACACATAACTGATCAGCACACTCCTTTAACACCTTGTCAGGTATGTTATCTGGTCCAGCAGCCTTCCAAGGATTCACATTCTTAAGCTGAAATCTCACCTCCTTGGAGTTTAAGGTGAGCACTATCTTCTCTTTGTCGGTGTTTGTTTTAAAATGTACAGTGGTGTTCTTCTCCTCAAATCTGCCAAAGAAGGAGTTCAATTCATACAGGAATTCCAAGCTGTCATTGCACTGGGGTGTTTTGGTCTTATAATCCATGAGCTGCTGTAACCTCTGCCATAGGCTTTTCATGTCCCCCGTGTCTTAGAAGTGAATTTGAATTTCCTCCCATACTCCATTTTTGCCTTTTTGATGCCCTTTGTTCAGATCTGACCTGACTGCCTTTAACCTTTCTTTGTCATTTGCCTTGAAGGCTGTGTTTCTTTCCCTCATTAGCTTGTAGACATTCCTGGTGAGCCAGGGCTTCTGATTAGCTCTAATAGTGATGGCTTTTTTGGTGGCTACATCCGCCATGCATTTATTGGGTCTATATTAGAAATGTGAAAGCTGAATTTCGCAAATACGTATTCATTGACACATAAAGGTTGATGTGCAAAAAGAGCGAAGAACGCAAATAGCAAAAGTGAGAAAGCCGAACGTGATACCAAAAGCAACAGCACCATACAGGCAAGGTAAACCTAAGTGAACAAACCTAAAGTAAAGCACTTTTCTAAATGTTTTTGCAGGGGACATGCCCCCCTGCACCCCCCACACATCCCCTACTTAAATATACCAACTCCGAGACCGCAATACAGTGGGGAAAAGGATTTATTTCCTCATCCCTACTATCACCCTGCTGGCTGAGGAAATACGTTCGGCATTCTCACTTTTGCCATTTGCATTATTTGCTCATTTTTTACATCGACCTTTATGTGTTGATGAAAATGTATTTGCGAAATTCAGCTTTCGTGTTTCTAATATAGACCCCATTTATTTATGTAGGCAAGAACTGATTCAGTATAGGTGTCTATGTCTAACTGGAGGTTGTGCGTAGCCACTTCTTTAAAGACCTCCCAGCAGGTAGTATTGAAGCAGTCCTGAAGGCAATCCATGGAGCCCACCTGCTAGACTCTGATGTGTTTAGTTGTCATTTTTTCTCTGATCAAAGCCATCTTATAGGTAGGCAGAAGCAGGATGGCAGTGTGATCAGAGCTTCCTATGTTGGGGTGCTTCAGAGCTTTGTTTTAATAGCACCTTTAGCATTTCAATGATGGTTTGTTAACACAATGTGTCATTTGTCTGTTCTTCTGGTGGCAGAGCAAAGTTGCATTTCTGTTATGCCACAAACGATGGTATGTTGATATTGTTACTCTCCTTTTTTTGCATCCAGCCTGTTGTTCATATTTCAAGTCTCTGGACTGTTATATATTTCTCCAGTGGTTAATACTGAAATGCTACCTTTTCTGTTTTATATGGTAACAGTTATTTTGTGGTTATGTGCTACTTATGTGTATTATCCTTTTCTTATCTTTTAGGACAACTAGAACTATGCCACCCAGGTGTCTCAATCCTTGAAAAACCACCCTTCACTGACCCTGAGAATCAGGTCATTGTTGATGCTTTTAGGCAACATGGTGCCTTTCTGCTTGAGAGGTGACATGGAAATATGTCAGCCAGAATACAGATTTGACAGCAGATTGTCACAGATGTTAATTCAGTGGGTGGCCACAGACATATGCCAGGTGCACCATAGGGCCACTGATATGATCTCATCTGCACTGAGGAAAGCAGCTGTAATGGGTCATGATCGGATGGGTACTGGAGGTACGCCTGCTACAGAGCCACCACTAACAGTAAATGAAGAGTTCCTGGCCACTGTCAGGAATCCATATAGCTCTCAGGAAAGTGCAGAACAGCATGTCCTTGACATTGGTGCTACTATTTCAGGGGATAGCAAAGATGTCCCAGGAAGAGCTTCCAGGTAGGTTTCTATATCTCAGTTGTTGAATACCATTGCATAGTGAAACAATTTAAATCAATACATTACCTCTGTTTCACAGGAACATTTTTTGGAGGAGAGGATTGAGGATTGTTACAGTTAGCAGCACATTCGGGTTGATTAGCTTAGGTTGGAGTTGTCATCCAAGTTCTTTAAGTATAGTTAACAGCCATATAAAGCAGAAAAAGTATTACCCCCTGTGTTACTATTAATTGTAATGAGGTTGTACTTACCTTTTGCTTAACTTCTTCAAGGACTATTTGGCATGCAGAAGATACCATCACCTGCACATTGTAAGCCAAATATTTTTATGTCAGTACTGATGAGCAAGTCAAAGAAATATTTTAGTGGGTGATGTTAATGTCAGGACTGTTGTGTGTATTGCTGTACTCCCTAATAGTGGCAGCACTGTTATTTTTGTTAGCATATATTGGAGTATAGTAGTTTAGCTATTAATTTTTCTTGTGTTTGTTGCTTATTATCACAGGTGATCCTGACAGCAGAAATGTGGGACTTCTACCGTCTGATGTCAGAGTATCATCAGACTCTGATAATGATGGTAGATAAACAGAGGCACAGTTGTGAGGTACAGAGGTTGAATCTGTCACTGAGATTGACATACAGCCATGCTTTAAATTCCATCAGACACAGGCAGTAGGCTTACGCCTACACATTTCAGTGAATACACAGTTACTGGTGGAGGGAGAGACAAGTGATCAGGAAAGTTTGGTTACTGTGGCTTCAGTGCCTGTTGATGCTGGCTGTAGCCAAAGTGTGGGCAAGGTGTCATGCAGGAGGGTTGTTAGGAGTGTTCAAAGGAGGCCTGCTGTCCATCATCCACCTGATCCAGGTGTCTCTTCCTGTGCCACTCAGTGTATGCTTAGGGCCATCATTGAGGCACAGGTATATTCCCATAGGTGCTCCAGAGAAATGGTTAGGGTTGTAGATGTGGCACAGGCTGGCATGCATGAGTACCTCCACCATGTTGCCAATTTAATGGATTGGATGAATGACACATTGGAATGAGTAGTGTCTGTGATGGAAGACTTGCTGGGAAGGGGATGGCATGCTTCTGGAGGTAGATCAACCACATTATCTGCTGTTAGCTAACATAGCCATGCCCAGCAATGCTCCTGTCATGGCAGTGCTTCCATTGCTCCATCAGTGGGTGAGCTGTCCATACCCAAATGTGGCAGGCCATGGGGCCGTGGTCTTGGAAGTACTCGTGAAGGGAGCTCATCCAGCAGACATTAGTCATATTCAAGTTGCAGCAATGCATCTGACCATGGCCATGGACATGCCACTCCAACTCCTGGCAGATCCAGTTCTTGTGGTCAGGGATGACAGCAATGTACTGCCCCCTCTACCATGCATGGTTCTCACCTGTCTGACATACCAAGATGTAAAGCTAACACAGACCTTGGCTGTATTCATGCAGACACTCAAATATCAATTTCACCTGGGGGACCCCTACAGACACACACACAGCACTTACATGGTTCAGCCGTGCAGCTTACAACTCATTTTGTCTCACTGGCCATTTGTTGTTTTATCCAAATGTCTGCCTGTTCTCTTTCTTACACACACTCATTGACCTTTTGTGTCAGCCTAGGCTTCCAGCCTCTCCCCAACGCCCTGTGCAAGTGATAATAACTGTGTCATATCCCTGTTTTGTATCTTTTGGATTTAGGGATACTTAAGCTTTTTGTGTGATGCCCTGGATGCATAGCTGACTTAGTGCTTAGTATATCTGCATTGGTGATGTTGAATTGCTAACTGTACCTTTGACTTATACTGGTCTTAGAAAGTTAGACAGTTGATACCATCAAAATTTTCCAGCTTTATTGTGAGTGATCCTGTGAGGGTTGTGAAGTCTGAAACTGCAATGTGTATCATTACTTTTCTAACTTCTCTCTTAAATGATTTTCCAGTACAAATGTGTGGTATAAAACTGAGGTCATGCTGTGACCATCACTACTTTTGAGAGGTATGACTGGGTGAATCTTTGATGCCTGAAGCCTACTACTTAATAATGGGCATATAAGTGAAATACATCTCTGCTGCCATATGTTACAGTCATTTCTGTACGAATCTCCCACCTTTTACTTACTTAACTACCAAGTAACAAAATGCAAGGATATGTCAGTCATTCATATTATTATTATACAATACACTCCAGGTTCAGCACTTACCTTGTAAATCCAGCAGTTGCAACAGTTTTACTTCAGGGCTGACTCTCTCTGATGCAAGCAGTACACATCCAATACATGGGAAGGTGAAGGTTGTGAGACTTGCCTGGCATCAATGTAACTATATGCATGTGCGTAGGAGGAAGGTTTTAGGCCCTTAGGTGGTGAGTGAGTGTGCTGTGTGTTGTCTCTTAGCCAATGCAAGGGCATATTGAGCATGCATACATCTGCCTACACACACAGTAGCTGCTGCTTCCCCCTCTGACTCCTCACCTTCGTCTGACTGTGGTGACCTTGGCATTGGTGGTGGGATGTGTCCTCCTTCCCCTTGTTGATCCTGCTGAAGCTGTTTTCGCAGTATGATGATGTATAGCATGTCCATGGATTGTACTGCAGGGCTCTCCCAGATATATTTAGGCCCAGGAATTGCAACTTCAGCAGCCCAAACACATGCTCTATGATATTTCTGGGTGGAGTGTATGCCCCATTATGGTGTTCTTCAGCAGGTGTATGTGCATTTCTGATGGGTGTCATCAGCCATGGTTCTGGTGCATAACCTGCACCCGCTTGTAAATGACCCTGTGGGATATCCCCCCAGTGAACATCTGATACAGATGGGAGATGCGCCAGATATGTAAGTTATGTTAACTGCCTATGTTGCCAGTACACACACACATTCAGGATGATTCCCTTGGCATTACACATGACTTAGCAGTTAATAGAGTGGAAGGCCTTTCTATTTATGTAGAGCCTTTCCTATTCCCCAGTTTCCCAGGTGGTGCCTTGATTTTTACATGTGTGCAATCTATGGCACCCAGTACTTCAGGGTAGCATGCTACAAGGTAGAACTCCTGCATATTTCTGCCCTATCGTCAGGAGTATGGAGAAATATGTGTGGCCACTAGCATGTTGGAGCACAGCATTCAAGAGTTAATGGAAGATCCTGGATTCTGATGTCTGTGACACCTCCAGCATGTCCCCTGGTGTCTCTAAAAAGTACCTGTAGCTAAGATCCTAAGTGCTACACATACCTTTGTCTCCACTGGGATGGATTCCCCTCAGTTTTCCCTGGCTCTGAGTTAAGGACGACAGAAGTTGCAAAGTTCCTGTAGTATGTCTCTATCCACCCTGTAGCACTCTACAATTTCCATATCATACAGGTTGTGATAAGTTACCTGGCGTCTGAAAACTCTTCTCCTTTTTGGCCTTGGTCTATTAGCAGCAGCAGCAGCAGCATAGACTTCAGCCTGTTGCACATACACATGAATGAAATCAGCAACAGCCTTCAACACTGTTTCTGTGTAGACTCCTTTCTATAGCTGTATTCCAATAGGCTTTGGAATTTTCAGGGAAAAACAGCACTGACTCTAAGTGGTTGCTTAATAGCTTGTCGAATAGCTCTTCCGTCTTGGATTGGTTGATAAGCATACAATCCAGCTACTTATGTTGTAATTTGCATGCCACGGTGTTTACCTTATTTGCACAGCTGTGCATGGCTCTACACACCATGTAGAGCTGCTTACTGAATCCAAAATGATGCACTACCACTGAGATGCGTACATGGTGTAAACGGACCATGTAGGTTTTATTGAATCTGATGTAGTATCTGTAATTCACTCCACTACTGTGTTATTTTCTGTTTGCTGAATTTCTCTTCATTTCATATGGCAATGTTTCAAGATTGTATTATTATACTCATTTAATAAAGCTTCATGTTATCAAAAAATAATATTCCATCAGCCCATCTGTCTGCCGATGGTACACCAAGGCTTTAAACTGCTTGACCTTAAAGAATTTGCACAGTTGGTGCATTATTTTGACATAAATGGAGACCCCTAGACAAAATTAAAATTTCCTTATATATTTCCACTATAGAAAATAATAAAATTGGCTCCCTAGCTATAGATTTAGCACTAACCTTACATAAGGGATTGGACTTTACCAATGGCTGTAGCAATTTGTTCGAATGACATCTCTATATTAGGCATAGGAATCAAAGGGCTATTGAAACCAGTGTGAGGTACTGTCTTCTGGCTTTCAGTATATTCACCACAGAAGGCCTCAATTTCTATCATTATTCCTGACCATTAAAACATTGCAAAGATCAATGCTTTAGTCTTGTACATTCCTAGGGCTACCCTATCACTGTGTGCTAACTTCAATACTAGCCTTCTGAAAGGGGTGAATACCAACACTTGGAATAATACATTCTGTCTCAGATTACTTATTCCATACAAGAAATAATTTAGTAATTCAAAGTAAAAGTAGGAACACTTGTTTACCTTCTCCCCCTACAACTGTCTTTATATTTCTTACTCTGTTTAAAGTGTCATCTTCCCACTGTGCCTTTTTAAATTTTATCTGGTTTACCTGGGGATCAGCCAGCTCTGAAATTTCTTCATGGTTAGTATGTACTGAGGAAAAAAAAAACATTATCTCAATGCAGGGACTGGGGTCTCAGTGTCTAAGTCTTCTTTATAAGAAGACAATGCACTTTTCTTTAGGGTCAATTGCTATCTTTACTTTATTTATTTTTCTTTGTTCTTTTCCTTTATAAGACTGATGCAGGGAACATTTTTTTCTCTTGTTCAATGCTTCTGTGTTTTGGTTCAGCAAAAATATTATTAGGGCTGCGTCCAGGTTTTCTTCTCTTACAGTATATATCACTCTCTGTTTTTTTTTCCTTTATTAGGTTGCTCACACTCTGTCACGGTGTAAATGAGCATCACTCCCACTCATTTTCTTTTTCTTCAGTAGGTTGCTCTCCTTCTACATAGAGTATCTCAAAACAAAACTGATCTCCAGTGTTACTTTTTCCATTATTTTTTTTTTAAACAATTTTATTGATTTTGATTATAATGAAAACAATCACATAGACATATATGAGACATTTTGCATTATAGGTTTACAAATTGATAACATGTATTTATAACATTTAAATATGAATATAAGATTAACAAAACCAAACAAAAGTATGTACGTAGACATCCACTGTTTATACATTTACACGCACTGTAATCTTCATGTTGTAGCTTATTCTCATGAATGACAAGGAAAGTCAATTACCTTTATGCAATATGATAATTTTTCCCAGACTTTTTCCATTATTGACGTGTACCTGTTGTCCAGACACTTCTTTTCATTGAGTTCTTTGTTTCACACAGAAATGATATGGGTTTAGAATTCTAACCAGGTAATGCTTATCCTTCGTCTCCTTCTCCTTCTTCTTTGACAATGCCAGTGAAGTCTTAAAGTTTCTCCTCCTCAATGCTCACCTTCTACTTAGACATTTCCATTTGGGAAGCTTTCTGTTTCATCTTGGCAGAAAGTTCAAAATTCTTCTCAGCATAGACATCCATACTCCATAACGTAATTTCTATCTGTGAGTAATTACTTCTCTTCAATTATTCTATTCACTTCTGCTTCCTGTTTGGTAACACTTTCAGGCTGCAATATTTTACTCTACAACTCTTTTCATTAATACTGTCTCTGTTCTGTAGGCCACTCTGTCATAGGTTTGTGCTGATATACCTCATTAAATTGCTTTCTAAAATGTGTAGGCTCTTCTTCTCTACATAGCATTAGTCAAGGTACATTTGGGTCTTTCTAGCACTATTCCATGATCTTTACTTAACTCATATACTTTTTGAACGTATTTTGAAGTTGCCCCCACCTCCCTTTTTATCCAGATTCAGTAGAGTTGAATTCATTTTTCTGGTTCCACACCCCACACAAATAAAGTTTTTTTTAAGGGAGACATTCTTCACATTGACTCCATAAGTTCTTAAATAGGTTATTTTGATTTCATATTATCACATTGTGTGTTAAATTGAGAATTACAGCAGCATAATAAGCTAGCCCAAACATAGTTTGTATTTCTGTTCTAGTACTGGTGTACTCTTCCATATCTCTGTGGGTGTAGACTACTTTACCTGCTTTTTAGTAAGGGTTTTCCTTTTACAAACATTCCATGTCTTTATAAACATGGCCATACTGCTTGGTTCTAGCAGTACTTGGCAGCTAACTGCCATCAGTTAAGGCAATGCACTTAATTACATTTGTTGTAGTGCAATAACAAAAACTGATTCTGTTATTCCTGCAGAAAATCCAACATATGCCATCACTGTAACATTGTTAGTAGCAAGCTTTTCACTGGTTAGAGTTTTCCAAGGTATAACAGCGATGTTATAATTAGTATAAAACCTAGCTATGTTACCCATTTTTCCCAAATTTGAAACCCACATTTAAAAAAAAAACAGAATCTCCACAGTTGGTGCTTTCTATTTGTTAATAAAAATTGACAAGTGCTTTATCATAGTTCTAGGCTGCTCAGTTCTGAAAAGAGTTTAATTACTACAAAAAAAGAATCCACATCCTTAGGATCACTTTGAAATACCCACTTTCATAAAGTTATTAACTTTTCCAGCATTTCCTTTTAGTATGCTGACCTACAGAATGAATCAACAATTTAAGTATAAGAGATTGTCCAGTTCGATCCTCGGCTGGGGTGCCATCTGTGTGGAGTCTGCATGTCCTCCCTGTGGTCACGTGGGTTTCCTCCGGGTGCTCTGGTTTCCTCCCATATCCCAAAGACATGCTGTAGGTGGATTGGACACTCTAAAAATTGGCCCTAGGTGTGAGTGCGTGCATGTGTGTGCCTTCTGTGGAAGGTTGGGTGCAGGGCTGGCAACTCGACACCGTAAAACTCCACTGCCAATCATGAGCAGACAGGTGATCCGCTGTGGCAACCCCTAACCAGGAAAAGCCGAAAGAAGAAGAAGATTTTAAATTGCAAAATTGAGAACTTCTTGTTTTGTTAGGAGAAAATGCTCAGTTCTGAAACTTGTGAACTTGTGTCTCAGATGTAACAACAGCTATAACTATCAATACCTTCTTTACTTTTTTCGTCACTCTTATAGTCAGTCTCTTCCATGTTCATGACAGCTTTTAAATGTTCCCCAGTACATGAAGCTGGTTGACTCCTAGCCCACTCACTCCAGTCCCATCCCTCCTGATGGACATGTTGCTCAAAGGACACATGCAAGTATATGTCAAGGTCTTCAACCCTGGTCAATTTTTTTAACAGTAGCTCTCTTTGGTGTTATATTGCTCTGGTGATGGATATCATATTCTCAGCAGCAAAGTAGCTGTGGTCATTTTGGCATTTAGTCAGGCATGATTTAGGCGACCTCCACTCAGCAATGACACAGCACACACCAAAGAACTGGTCAATTAGCAACAATTTTCAGATATTTTTTCTTCAGATGGAGTGAATCAAATCAAAATGGTATGATTTTGTGATGGCAGCAAAATGCAAATATGGACTTTTGTCACAAACAATGGTGCTAAAAAGTGTCCGCTGCATCTGACATTTGGTATATTAATGCTCCAAAGTCCATGAGTTTATAAAATAAATACAGTTCCATTGTAAAATAAAACAAAAGTAAGTGGTATAGACTCTTTTCAGACAAACAAGTGCCTCAGACAAAGCTAATTGTATGTAGTGATAGCCAACACTTAAATTCCCAGAGACCTGCAAACTAAGGGACACAACCTCTCTTACAAATAATAGTGATTCCCTTCTTGGGCTGAGGTTAACGCCCACAGATTCTTACAGATAAGCTCCATTCTCTTCAGATATCAAAGAATGTACAGGTTTCCTCAGGTTTGAACTTTCTTAAGGTAATAACCACACAGAACCTTTGTTCCAAGCTCACAGCCTCCATCTACAAGAAACCAGCATCTCTGAGTTGGTAAGACTGCAGCCCACCCCTCTCTTTTACATCATGTAATTATGTAATTGGTCTACTAAAGAGCTACTAACCAAACCATGCAGGAATCCTCATTGCCTAATACATAATGGTAAACTATTTAAAGCAACAGTTCTGTTTACAGCATGCATTTATAATATTTCCATCATTTTCAAAAGCAGCAGTTTTACTTACATTTGTTCACACTATTTACATAGTTTCCAGATACCAGTGTGGTGATAACTACCACACTGTGATGCAATTTATTTATTTATTGACATTAGATTACTGGGAAAGTTCGACTGGGTAGAAGCCCATTTTCAGAGAAGGCCCAGGAAGAAAACCTCCAAATCATTACAAAACATTTAAGAACAATAATTTTACAAACTTCAAAAATAAAAGAAAAACATCCACAGTTTATATTATTATAACAAATTAGACATAATATAAAAATATCGGTTAAGAATCAATACAAGGTGTATGACAATTATTTAATATCTAGAGACATTGTAGACAGTTTGTAGTAAAATTAAAGGTAAGTTAGTCTAATAAGAATAGGAATTGCAATATTAAGTGAGGGAAAATGGGCTTATGGTATATTTAGAGAGAAAGTCAGAGAAGAGAATTAGATAGCAGTAAGGAAATAAGTGAAGAAGGGAGAGTAAAGATGTATAAGGAATGAAAAGGTACTTGTTCACATTTAGGGTATAATTTATCCTGGTTTTGAGCAAGAACAGAGCCAGATTTTAGCTAGGAAGCCTTTCAGATTGCACTTTTTGAGAATGCTGAAGAGAGCGAATCTCCCATCAACAGTTCTCCCTGCCTTCTACAGAGGTACTATAGAAAGCATACTGATGAACAACCTCGTAGTATGGGTTGGAAGCTGCTCTACCTCTGAGCGCATATCCCTACAGAAAGTGGTGAAGACAGCCGAGAGGATCATGAAGACCACCTTGCCATCTATCCATGACTTGTACTTATCCAGATGTCTCGGCAGGGCCAGAGGAATAATTAAAGACTGCACTCACCCTACTTACAGACTGTTCCTGCATCTATCATCTGAAAAGCACTTCTGAAGCATAAGTTGCAGAACTACAAGATTCAAGAACAACTTCTTCCCAAATGTCATCAGGCTGCTGAACTCTAGTAGCAACTATGCTCCATGATGGCCATCTGGGTCAGTAGAAACTGTAGTTTCTTATCCAGCTTGTTTCACATTGTGCATTAACCTGGTTACGAGTCTCATCTAATACTTAGTGCAATATTCACCATGACTTAACTTATAGGCCATCTAGAGCAGCAGCAATGTAGTAAAATATCTCTTCTTTCAGTGCAATACATGTTACAAATTTGCAAAATTAAACATAGTGCAATACTCTAAGGTAAATAGTGCAATACTCTAATGTTAACAGTGCAATACTTAAATGTCTGTTTCTGTGCAAGGATCAGTGCAATGTCT
>NC_056734.1:222237773-222370273 GCF_019279795.1 Protopterus annectens | reverse complement strand
TGTTATCACAACATTCTTTCCAAAACTCAATGCTTCTTTTCATCATAATATACCATTAAAGAGTATCTGGTAAACATTTTCAGAACGGCTAACTGCAGTTATGCTATGCAAATGACATTTTGACATGTATTATTCACTTTCTCAATTTGTCAATCTCACTGTGGCAGTCTCCTTTAAAAATGGAGGTGAAAGTCACTCTGATCATTGTTACCATGATAGATTTCCAACCACTTATTGCAGCCATATTCGGTTCTCCTCACAGTGTCAACAGTACTCAAAATAATTGCTTCCAATACAGTCATAATGTATCTTTTAAGTACTCCTTCTAACATTCAGCAATGCTGTTACTGCAACTTCAACACATCACCAGGTGTTCTGTGTGACAGATTTCAATTAATTGTTTTTGGCAGTTGATAATCTTGATAAAGCATTTATCCTTCATTGCATGTAAAACATATGTCAATCCTTGGCATTTTAATAAAGCATATTGAACTGCAGAAGATTATGGAACATTTTGTTTTGGTAATTTAATAGACTAACCTAGAAGTTCAATAAACTCTGTGTAGGCTTACCATGAATAGAGTTAAAGTGTTAGCGAGATGAATAGCAAGGCTAATTGCATATGCATGCCGCACATCGGGCTTACACAAATACAAGTGTGGTTTCATGGCCAGCAACTGGCCAGGAAACCATGTAAAGTAGCATGAACACCTGCAGACATGCAAACCTGTTTACCTGTGGTCAAACTAGGTCTGCGGGATTGTGCAGAAAGCCACAATAACTACCAGGGGTTGAACAAAAGCATTGTAAACATTTCTAACACATTATATGAACATGTAGTCTGTGCAGATTAGTGTGCAAATCTATTTTAGGCATGCTGAATAAAAGATTTTCTAGTGATCAGCAAGGGTATATACACTGCATTAGAAATAAGTATTCAGGGGAAGTGTATGTATTAAAAGGGACACACACATGAATTGTAGGAGTGAACACAGAGGAGTAGGGTAGGTGAAAAATTATAATGTACAGCAGATGATGACATGTCAATGTACATACAATACAATGATAAGGCAGTTGTAGCATTAACATTAATAACATATCTGCATGATACAGAATGTACTGTTGTTTATACCTCCTTTGTGGGTATAGTCATATCATCACGCAGGTGACATCTCAACGGAGAAGATTTTTCATGATATAACATCCTTACATTATTGAAGAGGATATTTATTAAGGACAGTATATACAATAGGGGTAAATGCATATTGTGAAGCTGTGAAAAGTTAGTTGCCTGAATATGAATGTAATGTCAGCAGAGGTCTCAACCAAGTAGTCACATAGTTAACATGCTCATGGACAACAGTAGACAGAAGCATGTACAACCATGGACAACATCAGAATAATGCCACCATTAATCTGTACCACTGACATAACATATGTAATTGTAAGTTATTATACATGTTTCTGCAAGAACGCATGTCCAACTGTCGTGGTTTGTCAGTAATCTATGAGAGGAATCAAGCAAACCTTCCTCAAAAAATTAACATTTTTCAGAGGTGTTAATAGTGGCACTGTTACACCTGTAGTTTTAATTATAAGCAATTCTGGCTAGCTGACAGGTTTGCATGGCATACATATGCCACAGTCCACACTTTCATGAATGTAACCCATGCCATCAATGTGGTCAATCATCTATGTATTTATTGTGTGCATCAAAGGAACACATCACACATGCATCTTGTGTGACACCTTAAAGGGGGTTCTGCACTGCCATCTCATAATGGTTATGCATCACAAAGAATACTTAGGTGTGGCCGATAAGATGTGTAGGAGCTCACTGTGACAAAAGTGATACACTTGAGTAACTCATCCCTGGAAGATGTGTTGGGAGGTGCATGCAAAATGGTGCACTGTATTCAATTATTGGTGTGATGACAGCTGAGAACAATGGCACTGTAATGTCTTTTGATGTTGATGTCCCACATATACTCAGGAGTTATGCTACATACAAGGGATTAGTCGCTACTCTGGGAACATGCTGGTGGATGTTACACATACCATCTACTTGAGTATACACTTTGTCTGCTCATAGGGATGTGATGTCTATATTGTAATTAGCTTGTGCATTTGCTTTTATAAAGAAACTAATCCCCCCATGATTTTTGTTCATCAACTGTGTCTCCATGTCTGTGGCAACAATCCTTTGTGTTTATTAATACTGTCTGCATTATATCAATTCAATATTTGGATTCAATGATTGTCCACAATTTGCAGTCCTCCACAAAGCTGGTTAGACAAAGGATGTGTAAGTTAGTCTTGATGTCTGAGACTTAAATACTGAAAAAGAAAGGGCCTAGTACAGAACCCTGAGGTACAGATCTGGTCACTGGAGTCTAGCTAAAGGTTACTTCACACACTTTGACATTATTCGTCATGTATGTGATCCAGCTGTCTACCCACTTGGTAACATAGGTGTTTATGGCCACTTAAGACAGTTTCTCTGTAATACCTGTTTGGGGATTTGTGTCAAATAGCTTGGTCAGGTCAAGTTATGCAGGATGATAGTGTTTTCATAATGATTCCATTGGTGACCTTCTTGAAGACATCAAACAGATGTAACATACATGATGTAGCCTTAACAAATCAAACATGTTTGGCATATAGTTGGGAGATTACCTGTGTCCTTTCTGAGAAGGCCCATGATGACTTGTTGGTCTACTTCACAGATGAGAAGAATCAGGAGTATGGGTCAATAATTCCATGCATTGGGTGATGGTCCTTCCCTAGTCAGAAGGATGCAAGTTGTTGTACACCCTTTTATGAGAACATAGGCTGTCTGCAGGCTGTGTTGAAGTAAGTATCCAAACGTGTCTGCTAAGTCAGGTTTTAAGTCATGCTATAGGCAACCTGTGATGTTGTCAGGGCCCATTGATCCTGTGTTAGCTATATAGAGCACACAAATGAGCTTCCCAAATAGATTGAATACTATTATGAGCAGGCCAAGTGGTATGTTATCTCGGTACGCAGGTAAATAGTCAGTAGAAATTACACCAGTATGTGACCACAGTGGTGACAAATCCCTTACATGTAGCACAACTACTGAGTATGGGCAAGCCATCCACATCAAAGGACATTATAGTCTCATTGTTCTCAGCCCTCATCACACCAATGATTGAGTACAATGTACCTATCTGCATGCACCTCACCACACATCTTCCAAGGATGATTTACTAAAGTGTATCACTTTTATCACAGTGAGCTTCCACACATCTTTTTTGGTCATACATTAGTTTTCTTTGTGATGCATAACCATTAGGAGTTGACAGTGCAGACTTCCACTCACGGTGTTATACAAGATGCATGTGTGATACATCTTCCTGTGATGCACCCAGTAAATACAGAGATCATTGACAACATTGATGGTAGGGGTTACAGTCTTGAAAATGTGGATTGTGGCATGTATGTGTCATGCAAACCTCCCAACTAGCCAGTATTGCTCATAATTTAAAGTACAGGTGAAACAGTGTCTCTCTTAACACCGCCAAAAGTGGTCATTTTTGAGGAAGGTGTGCTTGATTCCCCTTATAGATTACTGGCAAATCATTACAGTTGTATATGTGTGCTCATACAGAATGTGTTTAATAACTCATAATCACATATTTTATGTCAATGTCACAGATTAATAGTGGTATTATTGTGATATTGTCCTTGATTCTGCACACTTCTGTCTACTGTTGTCCATGAGGTTGTTGTTGTGTGCCCCAATTGGTTGAGACCTATGCTGACATTACATTCATATTCAAGCAACTAATTTTGCACAGATTGAAAATATGCACACACTCCCTATTATATATACCGTCCATGCTAAATGCCTTCTCCAGTGATCATGCCAGGATGTTTATATAACAACAACCATCTCTGTTGCTTGTGTGACAGTAACATAATATACAATAACTGTGTGATGATATGAATATACCCACACAGGAGGTGTAAACAGCAGTACATAGTGTATCATGCAGATATGTGATTACTGTTCATGCTACAACTGTCTTGTCTTTAGAGAGTACATACATTGACATGCCATTATCTGGTGTACATTACCATATTTACTTGTCCTCTTTCCCGTTTTTCATTCCTACCATTCATGCCTGTGGCCCTTAAATACACACACACCTTCCCAGACTAGTGCATACACACAGAGGGTAAAAGATGCCGAGGGATTTACTAAATTGTTACAAAGCATAGTTGTTCCACACAAAATGTTTCATAGTATATGTTTACAGTAGGAGTATTTCATTATATTACTATTTGCATCAATTCTCACTTTGCTGTATGGAAAAAATAAATCCTTTTAAACTGTTCATAAAAATATGCATACAGTATTCTTGCCTTTCCTTACCATGACAACATAGCCTGCGATTTAAGTTTAATCTCACGGCACTACACCAGAGTAAATTAAACAGAACTCCTCAGGTCAGCCAGAAGGCTGACCAAATGTCAAGGCCTAGAGGCTTGTATGAAATCATCTCTGGATGAGCTCTTCTGACTTCAGCTATGATAGAGTTTTATAGCCAGGGGGTGAACAACAAAGCATGCTGTGTGGTGCAGAAGGAATGAAACAGGACGAGCATTACAAGTGAATGAATAAAATAAATAAATAACAAGGCATGCTACATATTCTGGTGAAATAAATCATTATATTATTAGTACATGGGATCTAGCCCAAGAGATCCTATTTTAAGAGCTGACTGCAGAAATTGAGTGACCTTGACATTTTATCTATCCTATATGGATTCCAGGTTTCCAGTAGAACTGACAAATAAAATGTAACCTATGACAAAACATTTTGTTCAGTGATGCATTTCAGTGTGCAAATTATTATAAACTTCCAGCTATATCAAGTGTCACCGGTTCAAGCCCACCTATAATTAAGGTCAGAGTGTATGACCATAAAACAAAACCCAAAAAGAAATACAAAAATCTTACACTATAGTTGAATAACATGATTATATGCATGCATGTGCATGCATAAAAAATAAAGAACAGATAAGAAAAAAAGCAGATTTTGTACTTCTTTTATGTAGTGAAGTTTCACAATTTAGTTTCTATTACTTAATGTTCTTCAACATTTTTGACTGACCTTAATAAATATAGGTGTCTTGCACAAAACAGCAAAATTAAATTAGACAAGAACATGAACTGACCATTATTTATATAATTATTTTTATTAACATTAAACACATTCCCTGGGATTCATGAAGCTTGCGCCAGGTGCCGGAGTAGCGTCGGCGATCTAGCGCCAAATATGGCCACTGAGCAATTCATATACGAGCTGTTTCCATGTGCACTACCAGCGTATGCCAGAGCTGCGCAACTCCCGGTGCATGTATGCTAATTACCCCATGCGCAGCAGTGTAGCATGCAAATGAAGGTATATAGCGATTCATGAAGTGGTGCAGGCGTAGCGTAAGCATGAAGAAATGTAAACCAAAAAATGGTTTACATTTTTTCAAACATAAAATCGGAGCCATGAAAGCAGACCAAACTTACGTATTATAATGTTAATATATGCCAATGGCTAAATATATAGCCAATGGCAGAAAAAAAATGCACAACACATAAATAATTACATTTAATGTAATGGACACACTAACGCAAAGTAAAACTGCAGTGCATCTGTGCGCAAACGGGGTCACAAGGAAAATATATTTAGATGTCATAAAACTGCAATGTAACATAATTCATGAATTCCCCATAATAGTCAATGGCATGCATGCTACACCACAACCATGGCACAAGGGTTGCTAAGGGTCTGTGACAGTGTTCTGCATGGTAACTAGGAATTAGTAGTCAATGCCATGCAAATCAGTCAAGTAATATTGAATTGCAAACACCCCGCCGGCATAAGGATGTACCACACAGCATAGCGGTACAACACCGAGGAGTGGCCTGGAGGGAAACATGACATCAAGAGAGGGGTGCGCCACCGTAGCTGTAAGCACATTGGATCATTGCTAATTTGGGTTACCTGTTGCTAAGCAAAGCCGCAGGACAGGGGTGTGGAAGTAGCCATAGCTTTGCATAGCTGAGAGCACACAAGGTAACTGAAAGTGCATGTGAACGTGGATGAACACACGCTTGAAACCCGGTAAACGGCTGTGCGCAGCACCCACCACAGCTAAAACAGGAAGGATACGGGAAGACAATAAGGAAATGTTGCAGCATGATAATTGGAGTACAAATGAATAATTAACACCTAGGAACTCACAGTCGGCCATTGACAACAGCTAACAAGGCTGCTAACAGCTACCTGCAGAACAGGAAAGGGGAGGTGCCATACAGCAAAGAAAAGAGAACTGTCACAGCAGAACAAAGAAAACTTGCAGTAGATCAGCTACATAGCACATTTCCCAACACAATCCTGGGTTGTGAAAGTACAAAATAAGAAAGCCAGCAGCTGGATGCATGCCTGACAATGGGAGGGGAATCGGGTTGAAAATTGAAGTAAAGGGCAATATATGAATCATGGCAGCCAAGCGTAAGTCAACACCAAAGGCTCCACAATAGCAATACCTGCTGTAAAACCAATAATTAAGATACCCCGCAGCTGGAATTGAACAAACACACCCAATTACACCAGCATCATCCATTGCACAATAGTATAAGTTGTGAAAGCCCCACACATACACTTGTGTATTCCCAGACACTCTGCACCATTGGTGTATACAGACAGGGAGCTTTTAATAGCTCCATAGCTTTAATTCACCAGCATGTGTTGGAGACTGACGGTGGTGTGGAGGATGATGCTGACAACCATCTCAGGCACCGGAGGAGGAGAAGAGTGTTCAGACCCAGGGTAACCTACCAGGGACCACATGATCTGGAGATAGTAGAGCATTAAAGGGTGGACAGGGACAAAACACAGCATCTTGTTGAGCTGTGCTGGCCACGCCTCAGAGCCAGAAGTAACAGAGGGGAACCCATCCCAATGGACACGAAGGTATGTGTAAGCTTGAGAATACTCACCACAGGTACCTTCCAATGGTCAACTGGGGATATCATGGGGATCTCATAGGCATCAGCATCCAGGGTACTCCACCAGTTCCTGGATGCCATGTTACCACATGCCAATGAGTACATATATTTCCCCCGAATGCAGGAGGAGTTGGCCAGCAATATGCATCTCTTCCAACATGTGGCAGACTACACGGAGGTACTGGGTGCAATAGACTGCATGCACATACACATCAAGTCACCACCCGGTGAGCAGGGTAGGTGCTACATAAACCGCAAGTGAGACCCCTCCATCAACTGCCAGGTCATGTGCAATGCCCAGGGCATTATCATGGATGTGTGTGCTGGCAGCCCTGGAAGCTATCACGACTCCCACATCTGGCATGCCTCACAGATGTATCAGGTATTTGCCAGGGGGGACATCCCATATGGCTACCTGGTGGGGGATGCTAGCTATGCACTGTAACGGTGGGTGATGACTCCCATCAGAAATGCACACACAGCCATGCAAGAACGTCATAATGAGGCACACGCAGAAACCATAATCATCATAGAGCACATGTTTGGGATGCTGAAATCATGGTTCCATTGCTTGGACATATCTGGTGGAGCCTTGCAGTACTCTCCAGGCATATGTGCCCACATCTTCATAGTATGTGCCATGCTACACAATATAATCCTGCGGAAACAACTGCAGCAGGGACAGAATGGCGAAGGCCCTCACAGCCCACCAACATTGCCAAGGGACCCACAGGCACAGAGGGACTCAGACCACAAACACCCTGTGCTAGCCGCAGTAGGCAGACAGAGGTGTGCCCAGTATGCCCATGCCTTGGCAAAGAGGGAATGTATAGCACACACACTGGCAGTGTAGGCACTAATGGACTGACATGCATCTCCACCTGCACACACAGCAAACATGGATGGTACACACACACAACCACCTGTAAATTGTCATGTATAGGTGGTCTACTATGTGCATCCTACATAGGTAGCCCTCAACTATTATACACACAACCGCCATTGGCACAAGGTAAGTCAATACCTGAATAGTAAATTAAGCTATCAGCATGTGTCCATACTGTATGTAGAGGTTCATAAATACATAGGTAGGTACATGCCCAACTGCCAAAGGCCACTCATAAGCATAGGCAAAAAGTGTCTGCTGTCACCACCCCATCAATTAACTAACTGTCCCTCTGTGGAGCAGAGCCAATTGTGGGATCCCTGGGGTGTATCCACTGTTCCCCACCCACTCTGCAAGGATTCCCTGGAGTGTTAGTGAGGGGTTTTGTATAATGTAATCAGGGATGTAGTTCCAAATAATGGGGAGTAACCCTGACAGGAATCTTCTCAGATGTTTACATGTTACATAGTATATCTTAAACACAGCTTGCATATATAGGTAGTATTCCACAGAATAATAAACATGTGGAACACACAACCGTTGAAATGTGCGTTAATCACCCTTGCACTACCAGTGCCTGCCCTGAGAGGTAAAATACCACTGCCAGGATTAGAACACACAACCATGTACACATTCTTCACAATAACATACCACTAAGCTAACAGGATAAAACACAAAAGGTAGGAATGTGTGGAAATAGGACAAACCAGCATGTACCCAATGAAAGGTGTATGTTTTATATATATATATATATATATATATATATATATATATATATATATATATATATATATATATATATATATATATATAAATATATATATATATATATATATATATATATATATATATATATATATATATATATATATATATATATATATATATATATATATATAGAGAGAGAGAGAGAGAGAGAGAGAGGGAGGGAGGGAGAGAGATATATGTCGTTATATGGGGATATACATATATATATGTAGATATGCAGATTGGTTAACAGAATCTACATAACCATGGAGGTACATATAAATGGGATACCTACCACATACCAACTGTTTGACATACTGACGTGCGTAATCCCAAGGCTTAAGGTTCGAAAGAACACAGTACCGAAACACCAGATGCGAGAGGTTTAAAATCATGATGTTAAGGGACAGTTAGTTAGTGCTTCTGGTGTTGAGGTTCAGGAAGGTTACTGTGTGTAAGTATGTTTCTGAGGGCTGTAGTGTGTGTAAGTGTGTGTTCTGAGTGTGGTGTGTGTTCTTGGGGGACTGTAATGTGTGGGTGTGGGTTAGCTTTGTGCGTCTGTTTGCACGATCTAGGAGATAGAATATTAAAGTAGGGGGGTGTGGGGGGTGCAGACACCTACATGGGGGGGTGTAGGGGGGCTTGCCCACCTGCTCATATGTAGTGTAGGATGGTTTGCTTGGATGTGGTGGGTAGCAGTGTGTCTGTGTGTGCGTGTGTGTGTTCCATGTTCGTGTTACTTTCTCGAGTTACTGTCACTGTCAGTAATGTGGGGTATGGGAGTCTGGGCCCGGTACTGCGGGTGTTGGAACTGTATGGTTTCGGGATTCCATAGGTATCCCATATACAGGGGTTGAAGTGTTCATATATAACATGGACCATAGCAATCACACATTTCGGCATGACCAACCTTTATGAACAAAGGATATGGAGAGTATATGCCTATACACTATTACAAATATGTGCTATGGACATGAGCCAATGATAGTGTTACCACCTGTCCCACTTTGCGAGGGACAGTCCCTCTTTAGCAGTTGTGTCCTGACTAAATATATTAAACGTGGCAAATGTCCTGGGATTGTAGGACATAATTATATCCCATATGTAATGTAATAGTTGCATACAATAGTTCTTTCTGTATCTAAAATACCTACATGGTACAAGAAACAGGATAAGCAACTAAACTGCTACAAGAACAAGCTTATATTTAGGCAAGAAAGGAAAGTTCTATCCCTTGTACTGACCGTGGGTTTGTGTCAGCCTGTAAAATCTGAAGTGTGTCCCGAAAATGTCCCACTATGGCCATATGAAAAGGTGGCAACCCTAGCCAAAGAAGGTCAGTCACCAACACAACTACAATGACTGCAAATACCTATGAAATAAATACACAGCTTTCATGTAGCAACACTTTATTACATTCTGATGTATTGCTGAAAGGATTCAAGGACTAACATCACCTGCATGCTATACAGTAACCACTTAACAGTGCCTTAATGAACCAGCCTGCAATTACTATAGTATTAGTCCACTAAAGGATAGGTGTTCAAATAATGAAGGAACCCTCACGCACATATTGATTATGTATAAAAGCAGTTCCTACACACCTGCATCTGCTATGCACACCCACCAACATCACCCCCACACCCAAACAAATTAAAATACAAACTGTAATAACATCACAAATCATTCACTCACTGTACATCTGCAGAAGCCTTAACATACCTTGTCAGACACACACTAACATGGCCCTATGTGAAATAGTTGTTATACAATGGAACAGCTGCTGATGTTACAGGGTTTGTTTGCACTAATCCCATTTCAGAGGGTTGTGTGTACACCAGGATGTGTTACCAATTACTGAGTAACAGCATAGTATGATACACATGTACACCAAATCAAGGATGTCTGGTGAGCACACTGTACACCACATAACAGTTCATGCATAGCCATACAGCCTTGTGCTGCCCAAACATCCTTGCCAGACTTAAACATCTGCAGAAGTATCAGGTACAAACAAACCCTGCATAAGTAGCAATGTTCTGAAATATAACAGCTGTACTCACATGTAGAACAAAATCCATGGAGTCATGAAGCTAATATATCTCTGTCTGTATCCATATAGCTGTTGAAATACATCACAAGCAACACACCCAGGCCATCTTCCTCGAAAGTAAGGCAAACAGACAACGCCCAAAAGTTATACACCACTGTTGCCATGGTATCGGCTAATGGAGTAGCTGCACAGTTGATGTGCATCTAATTAACTACTTTGAAACACCAATTGGTGGTCAGGATACCACAAACTGAAAAGGATTGAATCAACAGTCAATGACACCTTGGGTTACTAATAAGGCATGTAGAACAGTCAGTATGTCTGTGTATTTAGTACCTGTTCTGTAATATTTAAAGTGCACACAATCCATATAGTGGAAACAGTTATCTTGTAGTGATGTATTGTTGAGCATGGTAACGCTTGTAGTATTTATCTGTGTACTGCTGTAAGTCACAAGGCAAACACCGCAGACACCACAAGGGATGCTATATAAGGGCTTTGAACACAAATATTCCTCACCAGCCGCTGTCAGTGGCAGGGCAGGTCCAACAAGTATGTGCTATAACAGGGGATAGTATATGTTGATATATTGTAACAGTAGCCATATGTATGGGTGTATTACTGAGAATAACATGTCGAAGGTTGGCCTACTGTGCAATTATGATTTGCATTGTGGGATATTGTGCCAATAACTGTGTAATGTACAGTATTGTAGGCAGATATGCATTACATTTTACATAGCATTACTGTTATGTTAGGCAAACATTAGTTATGTCTATTGGCATTTACAAAACACAATAACAGGATACATATGACTTGTAGTCACCCGACAGTTTATCAGCATGATAGCAAAGTAAAATGGAAGAGCTAGTTAACTATCCATGCACATAAGACATGTAATAAGTGCAAAGGTAGGTACTAAGCTGTCTTACCAAGGGTATTTATAAGCCTAGCTAGAGTGTGTTGGCTTTCACCACCCCCATAGGTTAGTTCCCTGTGCTTCTGAATGGCAGAGTCATTAGTTCCCTGTGTCTCTGTCCAGCAGAGACACTGCAGTGATCCCTGGGGTACATGTCTGTCTCCCATCCACAAGTCAAGGTTTCCCTTGAAGAGTGCTAGTGAGGGGCCCTGCCTGATGTACATTGGAATCATGTTCCAAAGCATGGGGAGTGTCCGGGTCAGGAATATATCCGTCCAGCACATCCTAGTCATCATTGTGGTTAGGTGTATATCCCTAGAGCATGTGGCTTTCAGAGGCCTCTGTTTAGGTGGAGCATATCCAGCAATACTGGGTTGGAAATGGGCCTTGTATGTCAAGCAGAGATCACCTGTGAGTATGCAGTATGCAACCGAGTACAGCTGGAGTTTCTTAGGTCGGGCTACATATATCATCTGTTTGAAGTCAGTAATCCTCTTGGTGTGGTACTGTTGTGGTCTTCCAAGCTGTTGCAGTTGTCTTGTAGGGTATATCCCAAATGGGGTGTTGTATCATTTAATGGGCCTAATAAGTCATGAGTAGAGAGGCACAATGGCCTCCTTTGATCTGGATGCGAACCCATTAGAGATTGGGGGGCCACGTAGAAGGATATTCTAACCACCTTGTCATTATGGGTATCAAAGGAGAGATTGCTATCTACTGGGGTTCCCAGATCCCTTATTACCTTTTCTGTATGTAGGGGACTAGCACCTATGTGGTAGTCCACAGGTAATTAGTTATATCCAAAGGGAATGACTATGCACTTTTTGGGATTCAGCTTGAGGCCATGATATTGATACCAGGTATCTGACTCAGTGCGACCATTCCAGAGGGTGTCTGTAACAGCTGGGGAAACAATTATGTCCCCTAGTTTGCAGTCATCTGAAAACCTTTTCAGCCAAAGCTCTCCTGTGCTTGCCTGTATGTCAGAGAATTATATACTGAACATGAGGGGTCCTAGGACTGAGCCCTGGGGGACGCCAGTTGTAACTGGTATATAGTCAGACCTAGGGTATGCAACTCCCACTGTGTGGGTTCTGTCTGTGAGCCACTTTGCAAACCATCACATGATATAGGGGTTAATGTTCAGGTGGATGGGTATGTTGATAATACCAGAATGAGGAATGGTGTTGAAAGCCTTTGAGAGATCTAGGTAGGCTGTGTGGACCTCCTTACCCTCATCTAATGCCTTGGTAACTGTCTCTAAGAAGTCCACCAGATTTGGGATGCATGGTCTGCCCTTCACAAAGCCAAACTGGGAGGGGTCAAAGGTTTGGAGGTACCCAATGTCTCTGTGACTGAGATCCATGATGTGCTCCATAGCCTTGCAGACCAGGCTAGTCAGGCCTATAGGACAATAGGTCCCATGGTCCATTGTGGCGTCACCTTTGTGGAATGGGATAACTGTTGCTGTGTGCCATTCAGGGGGCACTAAGCCCAATGTGAGGCTATTATTGAACATGGTGCGTAGGTGGGGAGCCAGTATGTTCTGAAGTTCATGTAAAACGCAGCCTAGGATGTTGTCCGGTCCCATGGATGCTGTGATATTAGCTTTAGAATATGCAGCTTTGAGAGGGAGGGGGAAAAGGTAGCACTGAATCTATCTGCCAGGATGTTGGCACTATCAGTTGATTCTGTAATGTTTGTGCCTTTGTGCTATAACTCAGAGCAGATCTGGGTGTTAACATTGAGATATTTGACATAGCTACAGAATGCTTTGTGGTTGTTGTTGGAATTAGTGGTGGTTTTGTTTTCGTAGCTAGCTTTGGAGGATCTTATAAGGGATCTCACCTTCTTACTGAGGCTGACCAGGGAGCTCCTCCATGCATGGGATTGTACTCGCTTTTGCAACAGTGTCTTCCTGCTGTAGTACAGTTTGTTTATGGCAGGGGACCACCAGATTGGTTTCCTTAATTAGGAATATAGCGTCTAGGTTCTGTTTGGGATAGTACAATCCTTGCACTCGTGTAAGTGCTTATAGAGTGCATTTGTGTAAGATTCAGCAGTTGTAACAGTATTGTCCATCTGCATGGGTGTCATGACGTTCACCACGTCTGTCTTAAGAAGCATGAAGTTGGCTTTGTAGACATATTATACCATGGTTCCCTTAATGGGGGGTGGGGGCGGGATGTGGATATCAATGGTGTTCAGCTCATGGTTGGATTGGACAAATGAGGAGTTGACTTCAGGTGTGGAACACTGGTCACTCATGTTGGTAATGCCTAGGTCTAGGATATTGTTGCCCCTGGTGGGTGTGTGGATATGTTGATCCAGGGCATTGGTGTTTATGAATAACAGAAAGCGTTGAGCTAATGAGTTGGTACACAAGTAGTTTTCCCAGTTAATGGTGGGGTAGATTCAGTGAGACTATGTGATGAGTGTGGTGTGGTGCGAATGTTTACTTTCTCCACATGACTGTCAGGGTCAGGCTTGGTTGGAGAGAGTTTTACCTCCAGTTTGGCTAGATAAGTGCATCTTTTACAGGTTGTAGTGTTGGGTGGTAGGCGGAGAGGGTTGTCTGTGTACATGAGGCAATGTGTACATTGCCTCAAGATGTCCAGATTCATCAGATAGACAGGAGAGAACACTGGAAGTTGACTCTTGGACATGCTTGAATATAAAACTAATTTCCCCTATTTAAGTGAGGAAAGTGAGTACAAGAGCTATTTTACTCTAAGCAAGTTAGTAAAGTATGTACAAAACCTGTTTACCTCTAGGTAATGAGGAAGATTGAGTGCTATAGTAATTAGCAGCTTACATAGTGCTTACAAGTTCTGAACAAGTACTGAGCATGAATAAGCAATCCAGATAGGGTCTTGAATAACATGAACACACTGCCCCCCCCCCCAACAGGTACACAATCATATATCCATGTACACCACAGGGCCCCTGTACTCACAACTATGCAGGTACAAGCTGCACTCAGGCTGCACGGGACCTGTTCACATCACAGGTTGTATCATACACATATGGCAAAACAAGATGCTCTCCATGTACACATCATGTAAAACATAGCTCCATGTCAGGCTGTGTACACACTGAATGGTGCACACCAACAGGTATCACAACCCACAAAGGGGGAGACACCACTGATAATGGGAAGTACTGCACTACTACCTTGCTGAGTCTGGTCTGAAAGGCCATGAACCTTGATCAAATAATTGATGTCAGCAGTACAGATGTAGATGACAGTAAGGTTGATTTCACACTGCATATCATAACTTTGCCAGGTCACAGGACATCATCACCCATACTGTGTTCCACCTACACTCGGTATACTAGATGTACATTCCTACGTCAAGGTTATTCTTGTAGCATTATAGTTGGTTATACTGTTTCTTATAACATTTAGGTGTTTCAGGTACAAAATAATTGTTTTATGCAACTACTACAGACAATATAGGAAATCTTTGCCCTAAATCACAGGACATTTTCTATAATTACATTTATTTTGCAGGACACAACTGCCCAAAAGGGAGTTTCCCTTGCAAAGGTGGACAGGTGGTAACTCCAACCCTATTATTCTATCATCTGTCTAAGGAAGTTGGCGGAACATGCGCTTTCTCTTACTAGCAGACCTCTCATACGAATGGGGAAGAATGAACACTGAATCAGGGACACTGCATAACAACCTTAGGGACACATTTAGAAGGTTGGTGCTATTAACCTGACACATTGACGGACCCAGAGGACATATGTATTCATACACATTGTCTGAGGTACATGCTGTTTAAGACTCTTACATGTTGTCATTATTCATTACGTGTATTCCGCCACCTTTCCTCCTAATATCACTAGTTCTAGGAGGGTTTAGTTGGGATGGTGTTAGATTCTGATTCGTAATCACGGACGTCCCTGGTAATCGGGGACAGTTCAATGATATGGTCCCTATGTGTTCCCGCAGTGATTTACGGACTGTCCAGTAGATGTGCTCTTAAGGTTTGGTAGGTATGGGCGTCTGCTATACCCACATCAGAATATTACTTACATCCATGGGGCAGTCCTTATACATGTCTGCCAGCCAATACCTGCACACCTAGGCCCATAATCGCATACCCATAGTTCCCCTACCTGCTACTACTCTACAGCACTCATCCTTACTGAGGGAACAGGTGGGCGCAGGTGGGATATGAACACACCCCTACACACTGCCCACTCTCCCCGTGTTGGGACACATGTACGCTGTGTCAACCCATGTGTTATCAGGCTTGCACAACCTACTATTCTGTGTACAGCTACATCCTGGTTGCAGTAGTCTTTACTGGCATTGCCTGGAAGAACAATATTTTTGGTGTCCCACAAGGCACATCGCTGTCCATGTTTAAAATGTAGACCTTGTAGATCTCTGCCACTGGTAGTTTCCTGTCGGTGGTCTGGGAAGCAGTGTTGTATTTACCTTTATTGCATGTGTGTATGTTTCACCGGCCTAGCTGGGGGGGTGTGAGGTAGACGTTTGTTGATTGGACCTCCCACCAACATATGCCCGGTCTGAACATATGTTACCCATAACTGCTATAACACAACCTAGGTATATACATGTGTATATTTACTGTAACATATATATATATATATATATATATATATATATATATATATTGATATTTACATTAATATATACAGATATATCTGCATATGTATTCATACATGTATATTCATATCTTGCTCTATATATATATATATATATATATATATATATATATATATATATATATATATATATATATATATATATATATATATATATATAGATATATATATATAGATATATATGTCTATATATATGTATAGCCATGGTTCATAGTTACCTGAACACACGCCTCATCACTTCACTTACACAGCAGGCATCCATTTTCCTGTATATACATCTGTGTGTCAATATATTCCCCGCTCATATGCACTTACACATGCGTAATGGTGTTTATATATGCTTCACCAGCATACTTAACATCGACACTTCACTCCAGTTATCTTGTAATCGATATTTATCACATTATACAGCAGACAGATGTCGCAATATGTTCATGCACGGATTACCGATGGTAATTGGAATGTGATACATTGTGATTCGACCGGTCCCTCTTCTACAAAGCCTATTATTCCATCTACTGTTGATGTTTGTATGTGCACATTCCTATTATTTATGTCAACAAATGGAATGCATATGTTACAGAAATTGTACTTCAACATATTGTTGTCTGCATGTGTGTATGCATATATACCTATTACGAACTAGCTAACCACCATGGGGTGGTCTATTAGAACCGGCCCATCCAACCGTGGCACGCCTGGATCTATAATTGCATACCCATAGTTCCTCCACCCCACCTGTGTTGAATTTACACGCGTAACATCCATTATCCACTTGTTATCGCAACCATGACACACCTTTACACACTGCCCTCTCCAGGGCGTTTGGGGCCCTACACACATTTTGTCCCACCTCGTGTATTCACAGGGTCTCCCGCCATGTATATTTGCACATAAGTGTGTTTCCTGGGGTTATGGAATACAGCCATTTGCGTTCACCAATTTTTGGAGGTCCCAGCATGGGACTACATTCCTTCTGTGTGTAAAGTAGACTTAGCAATTCAACAATGTTACTCCCACTGGTAAAACCCTGCCTGTGGTGTGAGTAGCGGTGCTCTGCTCACTCCTGGGCAGCTTTTTATGACATACGCTGAAAGCACTATATAATACCAAAGTTGCTCTTGATTCCCTTCACATCCCTTGTGTATGCTTTACTGTTACAACGTCCATTCTTTATATATATATATATATATATATATATATATATATATATATATATATATATATGTGTGTGAGTGTGTGTGTGTGTGTATATATATTACATCTGTACATACAAACATACATTTCCTATGCTGGGAGCTGCTTACACCCACACAAGCGCACTCGCCTATGCTTACTGTGCATTACATATGTTTACTGCCACTTATTTGTGCTTACTTGTGCCTTATTCATTATGACAGTACCACTTTGATTGAAAGGAGCTGGTTAATAGTCCCATGTGATACACACGTTCACTTTTACATGTTTAAATGTTGGCTTTACAGCAGAGCAACATTCATTCCACAAGGAAAATGATATGTGCTATAGTCAAACTTGAACCGTGAATGCCTTTTAGTTAAGCGGATGCTCTAGCCACTATACTATTTGTGTTCTGCTTCATTTATATGTATACCCATGGTTCATAGCTACCCGAACACATGCCTCATCACTTCACTTACACAGCAGGCATCCATTTTCGTGTTGGGAAAACCGCACTACTACACATACGCCATTCCCTATTCCCTACTGCTCTGGAATCGTGCCACATGTTGACTCACTCCGAGGATATTCAGACCTCCAAAGCCTATAGTCCTGGCACATATGTGTGTTTGACTGTTAGGGTGTTTATGTCATCATCCAGGTTTAGCCTTGCCCGACTGGGGACCGGGACTGCCCTGTACCTAGTTGAAAGTCAGACTTAGCATGGGGACATTGTTAGTTCCACTTATAAGCATCCTACCTGTGGTTGGGGATGCAGAGGTGTGCTCACCTCTGGCCATCCTGATATATAACAGCACTAAACATTACGGGGGTTTTCCGCTGCTGTTTCCCTTCACATTCGTTATGATTGCTATATTGTGACCATGTTCATTCTTCATATCTACATATATATATATATATATATATATATATATATATATATATATATATATATATGTATATATACATATATCGGTCAGTGCATACACATGCATATACACCTACGTGCTTATTTACATTTCCCATACCACTGAATCATTGCCACTTACCATCACGCATACATGCTTGCATACCTGCTTACATCTAGGGTTGCTACCTTTGCAAATGGCCAAAGTGGGGCATTTTTGGGACACACATCCAATTTTACAGGCCTTCACATATCCATGGTCAGTACAAAGGTTAGAACTTTACTTATTTGCCTAAATGAAAGCTTATTCTTGTAGCAGTTTAGTTGCTTATTCTGTTTTTTGTAACATTTAAGTATTTTACATACAGAAATAACTGTTTTATGCAACTGTTACATGAAATATGGGACATAAGTATTTCCTACAATCACAGGACATTTGCTATTGTATTATTTTTGGTCAGGACACAACTGACCAAAAAGGGACTGTCTCTCGCAAAGTGGGACAGGTGGTAACCTTACTTACATCTGCTTTAAAGTGCCTTAATCACCCTATATCTGACTGCCACTATGGGAATGTGTAAGGTATATATTCCTGATAATGCACATGCAGAGACGTGCATCATGGTCAGGTGTTTAATCCCGGGTCATAGGTTCTGCAGGACTGGCTGGAGGCTGAGCAATCTTGTGTACAACTACTGCTCATACAACTTGTGTCCAGATGTCTACAGGACTGGACATCGTGTCGTGACACCAAGTCTAATGTTTAGAACAGATACTTATCCCATGAGAGATATCGAAAAATTGTGGGGACCGATGACCTCAATTCCTTTGGCTTTATGAAAATAAGGTAGGTTCATAGGTTCATAGTTTCATAGGTTCATACTAGGCTATCTGCCCTAGGGCATTTATAAGCCTAGCCAGAGTTGTGTGGCTTTCACCACCCCTTAGGTTGAAGAATACTATACCCATTAGTTTGCCGTGCCTCTGTCCAGCAGTGATACAGAGATGATCCCCGGGGTAAACCTACGATCTCCCATCCACTGGTCAAGATTCCTCTTGAACAGAGCCAGCGAGGTGCTCTGTCTCACATGGACCGGGATTCTGTTCCACAGCATAGGGAGTCTCTGGGTGATGAATCTGCCCCTCCAGCACATAAGGGTAGGGTTATACATGCAAGGGATACATAGTTTGCAACCCCGAGACTGCCTAGGGTGAGACTGCCTACTAGATATGAGTAGGGGTCACTATGTGCAGATATGGCTGCGCCTAGCTAGCAGCCCGAGTATGGGTGGTTTTGGTTCATGTTCAGGAAGGGGGGTGTGTGCTGTGGAGGGGATGATGGGTATTCAATTATGTATCCAGGTGTGTTGGGGTTGGATGACTCAGTTCAGGCCAGACCATTAATGGGTATGTGCCGGTAACATTTCAGTACATGTGCATCGCACATTTTAATGTTCATATGTTTGTGGGATTGTGTTCTACAGTATGGCCTGTCAGGTTGTATTGTAGATGTGAATATTTGTTCTTTTGTTATCATTCTGATTCACCCACTGCTCCCTCGTACACCTCCAGTTCACCTATTGTGCATCCAACCCAGTCTCCCCTTGGTGAATTATTACATTACCCATCACCCCCCCACCCCCATATTCCACAGACACCATCCATCCCTTCTCTGTTTGATGGCCCATGGCACAGTCAACAGAACACATTGCATACACTACATATCTCTGGTACCAATATGGTTGTGAGGACTACCCTAGCATTTCTGATCATCCGCATGCTGTACTTCACGCACATAGGTACACGCAAATACTTATCTTTCATGACATGGTAGGTAGACCCGGGTAATACCCATTCATCTTTGGGCTGTCGTGACAAGGACGACTTGGACCGCGAATGGGCAGATATTGGGCGAATGCTCTGACCATTGGTAGGGTTGCCACCTTTTCATATGAGCAGGATGGGACATTTTTGGGACACACATCAGATTTTACAGGCCAACACATACCCACAGTCAGTACAAAGGATAGTACTTTAGTTTTATGCCTAAATATAAGCTTATTGTTGTAGCAGTTTAGTTGCTTATTCTTTTTTATTTACTTGCTTATTCTGTTTCTTGTAGCATTTAGGTATTTTACATACGGAAATAAATATTGTATGGGACTATTACATAAAATATGGGACATAATTATGTCCTACAGTCGCAGGACATTTTACATTTATAATGGTTTTGGTATGGACACAACTGCCCAGAGGGGAACTGTCCCTCACAATGTGGGACAGGTGGTAACCCTAACCATTGGGCTAGGCTTAGCAATTGGCGGCGCGCTAACGTGATGCGTTTCACTTCCACTTGGTATAACTATCGACACTACAATGGAATACAGGCACTGGGTTTTAAATGTCATTTGTTCGAGGGACGGGGACAAAATATTCAGCTACGTGCCTTTGTGTTTATTTTTTATTTTGGTGTTTGCAAAACTGTCGTATATGCTATGCATACATTTCAGTATCAATGGACACTGACAGGAGTGATTACTATTAGAGGCAGGCTGTACTAGTCAGCATTTTAGGTTGTGCGTATGCAGCCGATATGTTCACACCTCCGTGCAGCACTTGGACACGCCCCCTGCACTCGCGCACATTTCCTATGCACATGGCCGTTACGGCAGAGTGCCTTCATTAATATGCATGTGGTGCTGCTGCTCCATCTCTAGGCTAACGTCGTCCTTGCGCCGAGCTTCATGAATCCCTGGGATTCATTTTTGATCCTAAACAAGGAACAAAAATTGTGGCTGATGAAAGGCTTCAGTGCAGAGTCTTTTAACAGTCACTGTGCACCTTATCTCCCCCACTCACAAGCATCAAAACCCCACCTGCCACAGACCTTACTAGAATATTTTCAAATCTCTTTGTTTGTCTTATTATTCAAAATATTCTCAATAAAAAGTTATTAAAAAAAGAGTACCCTTTGAAATAAACGTACTTTGTTTTTCTCTGTTCCTCACAAGGCTTATGCACAAGTCTGTGCATGTTGCCCCCCCTACATATGCACATATCCACATATGCGCACACACACACACACGCAAACAAAACACATGCCTCAAAGTAGTTAGCAGTGATTATTTAAGGAATATAAAGAAAGGCATCATAGATACAGCCAAAGAACAGATATGAGAACCTTGAAGATCTGAAATAGTCTGGTGTAAGCTATGCACTACACTAAAAAGTTACACACTGCAATTTATAGAAATAATATACTGTGCAGCACAGAAATTTATAAAAGAGTAGAAGTGTGGTACAAATCTGCCTGCATAACACAGTATGCCTAACAATAAAGAAGCAAAATATAACTAAGTGTGGCGGATAAATAAATAGTTAAGAAGTACAAGGTGAAATGGCAGAATGAGAAAATAATATGTTAGCACAGATGGCATGCATCTCAAGTAGCAATATAAAAACAATCAGGATATACCAGTGAAGTATGAAATATTGCTATGTAATCTACAGGAACAGCCTAACCTAGCTTAACAAGGAAAATAACTGACATACATCAGCTTTTTAGTAAGCAACATGACTACTACAGTAGCATGCAAAATGAGTGAATTATAATGCATGTCTGAAACTCAGTACTTAAGCAATTGCATGATGAACTATAATTTTATGAATATATGACACTTAGTTGTATACTCAAATAATCGACATAAACAAGACTGATAAAATGGTAAATCTAAAAATAATCATAAATGCACAAAAAATAGACCCCCCACCTCCTGCTAATTGTATATACCAACTCTGAGATTGCTTTACAGTGGGGAAAGGGCTAATTCCCCTATCCCCACTGTTTATGATCTCACACTAAAACAGTCAGCAATGTTCAATCATCCTTTCAGGTTTTTAATCAGGTGGGACGGCTTTTTTCAGTGCAATGACAACACCATTCGACCACCTCAGTATTGCCCAGTTTTATACATCTGAAAGCATGGTAAGCAGTATATAGGATTCACACATAGACCTGACTGATTCAGAAATAATGTTATCATCCTTTGACTACACAGATGGCAGCACTGGGCATACTTATTTATTGACTATACAGACACATATGGCCATCTTCTTTATAAAATGCATAATGCAACCATATGACAGCATTATTTGTATGTTTTTGTGGCTCTTCTTATGGCAGACAATGTTTACTGAGAACAAATCAATCACATGACTGAAATGAAACATGTAAGTTTGTAATATATATGATCCATTTTCCCCTAATGAACATAAAAAATACTGTGAGGCAAAAAACTGTTGTGAAATGTCAAATAGGAAACCCATAAGTATGAAAAACACACCCGTAACTATACATATATTTATGAATGTCAGGTGTACAGGATGCACGAGTGTATTTTAAATGTGTCATATATGTAGGCAGAGCAGTGGCCATGGTATATAAAAGACATGGACACTCATCTTATGCAAAATTAAATGGTGGAATACCCACCTAGTGGATGTTCCACCACTGGACCACAAAAGAAAATTTGTCAGAGGCACATAGTCTCCTCAGGGTACCAGCAATGTGCCTTCTGCATAGGTCATTGCACATATTACTATGGCAGGAAAAGAACACTGCATAAAGTTGAACATTACAGGCAGGCTCAATCACTGAGGTATATCTTTGGCAGCTCAGTAGTGGCTCATCTGCACCTTTACTGGCCAATGCTTGATGATGAACATCTATGCCACCCTGGCATCCTGTCGGTTGTGCACCCCAAGAGCAAAAGCAAGAAATCTGATATAATGGCCAGTATTCCATCATGGTTTCCTACATGCGTGTGCAACCAGAAGAAGTTATGTTCCACTGTGAGCACCATCCAGAAGACATGCCTCAAGTCTTGAAGAAAATTGTAGTATTTCAGTCGAGTTGCATCAGCTGTTTGACAAGTCCATGCAGAGGCTACACATGCTCATCCATGCTGTTGATAGAAAGCCTAGACCTGTGTTAAGCATAATGATCATGCTAAGCCAACTGCATGGTATTTGATAGTCCATATTTGTCTCTGCATCCCTGGTTTTGCGAGGCCCATCTCTTGGAATGTTTGGTACACCGATGACTCAGAATTAGAATTCAAAGAACAGCTGTATGAACTATCACTGGAGTGATACAGTGCAGGCGAGGAGATCACCTCATACTCACAATATAATATGTGACTAGGCTATATGCTCTAAGATGTGCTACATACTTTACTGCCAGCATAAAAATTCGTGATGTTCTCCCCACCTGAAGAAACAAGAGGATAACAAGACAGGAATGAATGGCACTAATGTTATTTTTAAGTATTTCTAGAGGGCAACAGCCAGAATCCCTATAAAAATGTAACAAGACTATTACATATTTATAGGCCTTGAGTCTCCCACTAACTTCCACCACTGAAAAAAATCAACCAAGCTGGCATGCTGCTACCATATAACCATATAATAAAGAACCACAGCATTGCAGTGCGTCTCTTTGTTGGTCCTAAATATCAGATCAGATCTGGAGGAACAGCTATTTAGAGTGATCCAGAAATCAAGGAGGGACACCAAAACCTATTGGCTGTTAGATGTGGAGGAATTCTGTGCAAAAACATAGTGAAGCATATTCTACATACCCACAATTAAATCTCAGCAACTCCATAAGTGATGTCTACATACAAATGATACAGTAGATAAAACCCCAGTGTGAGCCTGCGATCAGCCCTAACATAGAAAGCAGTGTTTATATTACTGTGGGTCACATGCATACCAGTTGTGTCCTACTCTTCTTTTTGAAATGGCTCAAAATGCATAGTAGTTCCTTTGTGGACAATAACATGCATACATGGTCATTCTGACCACCCCCTCTACTAGGCATGATTCTGTATATGTCTGATGAAAAAACAGTGTTTCAGCTAAGGCTGTCACCCAGCATATAAAGTTTCTCTCCTCTTTCAAAGGAACAGCTTTTTTGTAAATACCTGCAGAAAAATCATAAATTCTTTTGTGGAACAATAGTAAGATGTTTGGATGAATACAGAAAAAGTTTGTGATTGTAAATTCAGTTAGAAGATGTGAGCTGAGTCAAAGACAGTTTCTCCCTGTCCCAAGTGGCTTCCTGTCAAAAATGTGAGACCCACAAGCATGAGGCCCATCACTTAAAAATAAACTACTATTTAAGCAGAAAAACAGCATATTACAAAGCTTATTTATATACCTTTTAACCATTTTGCATAGAGCATTACCCTGTAATTTCACACCTGCGTTACTTATAAATACTAACTCCAATCTTGCCATACCGTGCCGAGGGGCAGTACTCCAATATACTTTAGTCTTAGGCTTAGTGCAAATCCCTTTCATTCACACATTAGCACATATCTCTTTCATTCACATTTGTACTTTTGCAGTTCTGAAGAATCTAATTACACTCTTTTCTCTTTCAGTAGGGACCTACCCTGAGCTAAAATGACTCCATTCCTGATTATAGTATGTAGCAGGGATGCTGGAGATGTAGACCCGTACATGGGATGTGAGGAAAAAGAGACACTCACAAACAGACATTTCACCAATTTTTCAGCTACTTTGTCCACAGAGGAAAGTTACTTTGATCAGATGAGCTAAACTGCACCTAGAGGTGAGACCACCTTACACTGAACTAACCACAGCAGAAAATGACAACAGCATATATATTTCTTCATGGTATTATACAAACACTTAAGGAGTATAATTTCAAGTGCTTGAAATTTATTTTATTTTATTTATATTTATTTATTTATTTATTTATTTATTTATTTATTTTACGTTTGTTAACTGAGATGGTCCGACTGGACGAGGTCCTTTTACAGTGGAGGCCCGGGGAGAAAAGCTCCACTGAATTAATAAAACAGACAATGATAATACATAATGTAAAGTAAAGACTTTGTTATTGAGCAGTATTTTGTGCATAATAGAACAGTACGCAAAGAAAGATCATATCAGAAATATATACAAGTTAGTCATAAAAATATACAGACAGAGATCATAACAACATTTCCAAATGTTGAGGGATACCATTTGTTACTTCCATTTTTACCGAGGGTCTGATAATTGGAGAGAAGAGAGAGAGATGGTGGTAGCATACACTAAGATTAAGTAACACATGGACATAGCCAAGAGCTAATAAAATGAACCTTAAGGGATTTTTTGAATTGTTTTATATTAGGTGCAGAAGTCACTGAGGGAGGGAGATTATTCCAACTTTTTGCTATATTGTGAGAAAATAGAGCTTTACCTGCTGTGTTGTTGGCTGTGGAGATAGAGAGGAGTGGTTTGTTGGCAGAGCGGAGTGGTCAATTTGGAATGTAGTTAGTCAGTAGTTCCCTAAGGGCTGGAGATTTTTTCAGGATATTTTAGGTTGTTATAAGCTATGACTAGTTGGTGGTAGGTTAATAACTGTGGGAGCTCAAGCCACTGAAGTTGCCTAAGTGGTATAAAATAGTGTGTTCTAAAGAGGGAATTTTTTGCAAACTTGGCAATTTTGTTATAACATGACTCAATGTTCTCCAGGTCAGATTTTCTTACATAGGTGAGAATAGGTGCTGCATACATGAGTGTGGAAAGAAGCTGGGTTTGAGCTAGGGTGACCCAAGCTTGATTTGACAGAAAGTCTTTTTGTCTGTATAGGGACCCCATTTTTTTGTGTACCTTTTTAATAGTTTGAGAGATATGGATCTCAAAGTGTAGGTTGTTATCTATTTCAATGCCAAGCAGCTTGGTGTGGAGAGAGGGTGAAATGACAGTTCCATTACTGGAGGAGATAGAGAAGGAGAGTGGAGTGTTTTTTAATAGAAGAAGTTTTGTTTTGCTGGGATTTAAGATAAGTTGAATATCTGTGATCCACCTTTCTACTGAGGTAAAAGATTCCTGGGTGAGATGCTGTAGGGTGGTGAGATTTGGGGAAGAGCAGATCAGGGTGGAATCGTCTGCATACTGTATGAGCAAAGCCTGTAGGATAGAGGTATGTAGATTATTGGTAAAGATAGAAAAGAGGAATGGACCAAGTATGGAACCTTGAGGTACACCAGTGGTAGTTGGGAGTAAAGATGATATAACTCCTTGCCACTGGACAGCTTGTTGTCAGTCTGAAAGATAGTTTTTAAACCATGCAAAAGTGTTAGGGGCAAAGGATAGAGAGATAAGAGTATCTATTAGAAGAGTGGGAAACCATGTCAAATGCTTTGGAGATGTCCAGGAATATAGTAGATACAAATCTGTTGTTATTTCTATGTTGGTTAACCAGGTTTGTGAAAGAGACAAGGGCTGAAGTTGTGCTGTGGTGTGGGCGGAAACCATGTTGTGTAGAGGAGAAGAGATTGTTAGAGTCTAGGAAATGCATGACATGAGAGTGTATGCATTTCTCAAATATCTTTAATAAAGGAGACAGAATGTCTATGGCGTGATAGTTAGAGAAATCATAGGAATTCCCAGCCTTATGAAGGGGAATAATGTAAGAGATCCTCCATAGTTGAGGGATGTCGGATTCCTGTATGGAGCGGTTGATTAAGATTGAGACTGGGTAGGATAGAGTCGTTAGCCATTTTTAGGAAATGGGCAGGTAAACCATCTGCTGAAAGAGTAGTGGGTTTAAGTTTTAAGAGGTATTTTTTTATTGTTGAGGTTGAGACAGGAGAGAATGTAAAGGGAGTTGATATGGATGAGTAGCTATTTTTGGAAAGTTGAGTTGATAGTGATTTAATGGATTCAGTAAAGTGGTGATTAAATTGGGAGGCTATTTCACTATCTGTTTTTGTAGAGGTGGAGGTGGGAGAGGGTGTGGAGGTTTTACCAGGTTTTTAGTAGGGAGTTTATTGCATGCCAGAGCTTTTGGGGGTTATTGGAGTGTTTATTTTGTATATCTAGAAAGTAGTTATGTTTATCAAGCTTTGTTTGTTTTTTGACCTGATTCCTAAGGTGTTGATAGTTTTGTTTGGACAGACTAGTGTTATCTTTCTTCCAGGTTTTCCATGCCTTGTGTTTGTTTTTTAATAGGGCTCTAGTGGATTTAGTAAGCCAAGGAGCATAGTGTTGCTTAGCTCTAATTTTTCTTACTGGGGCAACTGAATCAAGGATGTTAATAAGAGTACTGTTAAAATAGTCCACTGCTTGGTCTAGGTCAAGGCTGTGTATTGGTTCCCAGTTACATTTTTTTAATATAGTGTTGAGTTCTAGAGGGTTAACATTCTAATTGTTTCTGACTTGTCTATAGACTGTAGGTTTGGGTAAGTTAGTACATTTTTGTAGGAGGAAAGTAGGATGATGGTCACTAAGTCTGTCAGGTAGACTACCTACTTGATAATTATGTTCAGGGTAATTTACTAATGTCCAATCTAGTATAGATTCCTTATGGGATTTTTTTGTCTGCTCTAGTTGGTTCTTGAATGAGTTGAGAAAATCCATATAGGTTGATGTGGTTAGTGGGGTTTTTAGAGTTACAGGCTAGTCAGTCAGTGTTTAGGTCACCTAATAAAATAGTTGCCTGTGGGAGATTATCTTTTGACCATTGTAGAATCTCCTCAATTATTGGAGCGTTATTACCTGGAGAGATATATGCACAGAGAATATTGATGCTCTTTTTCTTATTTAACAGTAGGACAGAACCTATGATCTCAGCAATATTAAATTTAGGTAGAGGAGTTAGTAGAGGTTGGAGAGAAATTGTATTTTTATAGACAATTGCAATGCTCCCACCCAAATCGGGGTCAAAGCCATAAGGGACAATCGTCTCTACCAAGACAAATTTGCCTGAATACTCACATCTGTTCTAATTACTATTATTGTATCCTAATATGTGAAATAGATTCCCTTGTATCACTCCCACATTGTGCTGCACTACATAGCACAGTATATAACAAGCCTTCCCTTATATACTAAGCAGCATCAAATGGCATAACAAACATTGCAAAAGCTAAAGACAAATGCTTAACAAGGACATAAAACACTTCCATGATGCAACTATGTAATGTTGTGTCTTTCAGCTTTTCCCAGTTAGGGGTCACCACAGCAGAACTCCGGTCCACTAATGATTGGCAGTAGATTTTTACGTGCCGAGTTGCCAGCCCTGATGCACAACCTTCAAGGAGGTATGCCCATTCATGCATGTCTCCACACAGAAGACGCTCTAGCTGAGAATCGAGTCAGCATAGTGGTGCCAGACCTGTTCACCAGTCTGAAGGATACCAGTGGCACATCTTACTGTGAGGCAACAATGCTACCGCAGCACCACCACCGCAGGGTGATGCAGTTATGTAATATAGTTTCATAACTGCAGCATATGGCCCATGATTACTTTCAACATGTTTGTGCTATAATACAAACATATTTTATGTTATAATACATAATATTTTCAGTGCAATTGCTCAGAATTTACATACTGTATAATGGGAACCAAGCTATAATGCAGCATAATAAGCCTTACTAATTTATATACTTTTCAAATTGGTCTTGGGCGTGCCTATGATCTGTGCCCTTAGATAAGTGAGTTAATCAGAATAGCAACAGTGCTGTTTGCACAGCCCGTAACTGTTTGAAATGTCGGTACCAGCAAGAAGAAGTCCTGAAATATAGAGACTGCATGGCTGAAAGATAAGCCCTGGGATTCAGCAAGCAGCCATGCAGGAATAAGTTATTCCTGCATGACAGGGACTGTTCCTGTTCAGCACAGCAGCGCACCATTCATATGTATGAAGGCGAGCTGCCGTGCTCTAAAATGGGCATGGTTCTGTGTACGAGCTCAGGTGGTGTGTGTGAGAGCAAAACTCTCACAATATACATGCCTCCTGCACTCCAGAATTGCCTTTCAGCAATTTAAAATGAGCAAGAACACTCGTAACACCCCCAACCCATTAGGATAACAAATCTGGGTCAAAGCCATAAGGGACAATCATCTCTACCAAGACAAATGTTGCCAGAATAACAGATGTAGCATAAGCACATAGTGCACACCTCTCAACCCGTCAGAGTAAAGAATGTGGCCAAAGCCAAAAGGGAAAATAATCCCACAAAGCAGAAGGTTGATAGAATAACAGGTACAGCATTAGCAGGGATATTCTGAAGGGTACAAATAAAATAACATAACAAATATTTTTTTTTATAAATGCGATAAAGTTTAAGCATAGCTGCGTGAGTGTGCCCGTTGCTTAGCTATGCTTAGTCCATCTTAAACAGCGCAAGAAGTTAAATAGCAATAGACATCCAGCATAATCAACATTTCAATAGTGCAGTAGTTAAAGCATATGCTTTGCAAGCAACCATTTCTGGTTCGATCCCCACTGTAACCAATTTGCATTTTACATGTGAAAGCAGTACATAAACATTTATTTTTATAATTAGCTACTAAATAATATATATTTGTTAACAAGAGTACTGCATTAGGTCCAGATGTGAGGTGTAGGTTTAATAAAGTTGTGAAACCCCCATATAAACACAAGTGCCCCATACAGTATAGTCACACATGAATAAATGTAATGAAAGCACATTGGGGGATGTCAGGGACAGTAAACACATTTATAATATGTAATGAATGATGAATCAATGCCATACAGCAGATAGTCTATAAAATGAAAAATATGCAATGCTAAGCATTGCACAGCTCTGCTTACCAGGTATAAGCATTGTGTAAATATGACTGCTAAGTAAGGAGTAGCATAGCTAAGTGGATGTGCCCATCAGTAAGCAGTGCTGGAACCTGTCCCTTTAAGCACTGCCAACCTTAGCTAAGCAGACTTGGTCATAGCTTAGCTTAGCTCAGCATATTCAAAACACTCCAATCATGGCAAAAGGTGGGAAATTGGCCATATTTAAATCCCACACATGGGAGTACAGCTCATAACTGGTTGCAGCTTCCCACTGTAGGCAGTATGGCAGGAGTTGGTGAGGGCATGTGCTTCCATGCACAGTGCTGGGGCATACAGGAGTCCAAGGTCATGGTAGGACCATGACTAAAGACTGCTGCAGGTCCAGTACCAAGGCTCCCAATATAACGTGGAAGCCTGGGACTGTTTCACCCGTGATCTCACCAGTGCCACTGGTATCCCTCGAACAGGTGAACAGGTCTGGCACCACTATGCTGACTTGAAGCGGAGAAAGAGGGAGCTCTTGGGTGAGTGGATCCAAGAAGCAAGGCAGAGGGGTGATGTCCCAGCAGTGTGTAAGTACTCATACCAATAACTGTTTACTAATCTCCAGTCTGTGTATATGATGGATAGGTATACCTAAATATTGATCTATTTCCCTTACAGCTGCAGCTGAGTGGGCTGTGAATTAGGAAGTCCATGCTAGTAGGATGCAAAGGCTGCATCGCGAGACTGGTGAGTAAAAATCCTGCTTGTAATAGTCATACCAAATAAATATAAAGTAGTAGAAAGTCACCTGTTAGTATACAAACTGTGTATGGGTTGTACTGAATAACCAGACAATATGACAGTAATAGTCCTATATAGGTCATATTTAAATAAAACTGTAACTGCCTGGCAATAAATCTCTGAATCCTGGACTGGTTGTGTTTACTCTGGTATTGTATGGCATTTATTCTGGCATTCTCTGAATAGTAATGTTGTGTTTACCACTGTTACTCACACTGTGCTACATAAAAAAATGTCTAGGAATGTCTGTATAAGACTGTTGTAAGTACAAGATCAGATTGTACAAACAAGAGAGACTTAGACAGAAAACACTAAAAAGACAGACAGCAATATCCAAATCGCACACTCTGCTGAAACTTAAAATTGTTGCACTTTTAGCAGACACAGCCATGGTTCAAATCCTGTGAGTGGTAGTAAGCTGCATGTATAACCATACCTCTCAACTGTACAGATTTCTTCAGAATGTCCAGATCATTAACTCATATTTTCTGCCTGTTCCTCTGTCCCCTGGCAAATCAGTGGGGTGATCTCAGAATTATAGTCACTAAATAATGACATAACATTTGATTTTCAGACCTCAAAACCTTCAGAAAATGTATATTAAAACAAATCCTGTCACTCTAGCAACTCTCCAAGTTTATGAGAGCAATATTCAAAATATGTCCCTATTTGTACCCCCATGTTGTCAAGCTATGTCAAGAGTGTGTGCATTAAGACAATGAGAGGTATGTGCATAATATTAACTAGGAATCTGGGAATATGTGTAGAAACAGTCAGGTAGTGTTAACAAACATTCCCTCCATAGGTCTACCAGGTAAGAGATGTAGAATTTAGTTATAAGACAGTTGAAGTATACACTGTATACAAACATACCACTCCCAAACCAAGGCCATAAGGTATTGTAAAAATACCTGCACCTTAATGGTTAGAGCAATGATCATTAAAGTTGTGAGTTCTACAAGGATATATAAGTTGTTAATTGACATCTCTGTCTCCCCCCACCATATCTGCAACAATAATCTAAAGCTGAGCAGGATGGGCAGACTGACCCTCTAATTGTACCACAAGGCCCTCAAGCTGGAGTAGCAGATCTCCCAATTCTCTGCAGAGCTCCCTATACACCAGACCCTGGACCTGACTTCAGCTGACAGGATCCTGTCTGTGCCCACTCCCAGGTGGTTCCACCTGAAGGTAGTGCAGGACCAGCAGATGAGGAGGTCCCAGGGTGGGTCCCAGATGTGCTGTGGCCCAGTGCCATGACTAGATGAGGTGGGAGAGGTGGGTCAGCTGGGAACGGCCTTCCCAAACATGCTTATGTGTTGCAATTTAAGAACATATGTGGGTTAATAATAGTCAACACAATCCAGGATTAGTTATAACAGCATGCATAGATATTCCCATTAACCCAAAACACCAGATTTGGAACAGTTGCATAGCAAACAGAACACATGCATATATGGAACCACAGTGGCCATTACAATGGTATGCAGGTTACATTGATGGCAATAGGCTATCAATGATAATGTTTCAACATGGAATATGAATAGAAACACATTTCAATATTTGTTGAACAATAGGATATATGTCCCAACAGTAGGTTTGGTATAAACATATCCATTGATTTGTGTGTTCAGATTATTGTTGCAGATTTGGTGGGGGGGGGGAGAGATGTCAATTAACAACTATTATATCCTTGCAGTATAAGGTTCTCTGACCTTTTTTCCTGTTTATGTCTTCCAGGTACCATGTCCCATGCATGTCTCCCTGTGTATACTCCCCAGGAGAATGATATTATCATAAACTTCATTATACTACATCACAGAGCCATCTTTGGAACCAGGGCCCATGATCTGCAGAAGAGGACTGCCCTCTGGAACAAGCTCATCACAGGGTAAACTATGTTGGCTTGCATAACCACAGTTATGAGCAGGTGCGACATCGTTGCACTGATCTCATCTGCCATGCCCATCAGTGTGTTGCTGCAGTTAGGAGGGACCAGCTAGCCACAGGTGGGGGTCAAGCCATCCATCCCCCACTGACACATGCTGAGGAGCTCCTCACCAGCCTTGGGGCACCCGCCCACCAGCCAAGCCAGGCACCTGAAGATAGCATGGTGGAGGTGGATGCTACCCACACAATGGAAAAGGAGCATGCAGTTAAGGCCCCAGGGCACATTAGCAGACCACTGTTGCTTATCCATCTTCATCTGTAAAGTATCTTCATGCACATATCAGATAACATAGTCTGTTGCTGCAGTGTAGTAATGAACAGATGTGCATAATCTCTAGTATTGTACGTTTGTACTGTTGAAGTACTGAAATGCTACTCCCACTCTGTACCATGCCACAGGTGTGGTTATTGACATTACATCTCTCACACAACTATGTAGGTCCCTCTGGTATACAACTGGGGCAGCAGCCTGTAGCTGGTGAGTTTGGAGTTGTTTTGTTCAGGTTTGCCAATACACCAGCCATGTTATGGCCATGGTATTTGTCATGCACACATTTAACACACCTACCCATAATGCATGCTGTACATGTTCACTTATTGTTGCTAACTGCATTGCATCACAGTGGTCACCATGGTGGCATATCTGAAGGGTATGTAAGAGTCCTGCAGTATACCTAACAACCTGTCAGTGCAAGATGTGTGGACAGAGATGAACATAATGGTGGGACAAATGGCCTACAGTAGGGACATGTCTGAAACATTACCCTTATACAGTGGCTACAACAGTGTATACACCACTATTACAATGGCAACTGTTACAGATCTACACAATGGCATATCACAATACCACATTCCACACTTTTTACAACCTGTAATGTGATCCTAACATGAGCAATGAATGTCCCTTAATATGGAATTCTATGTTAAGACAACAAATATGGGGACTACATACTTTAACAAACACTGGAAGCATATGTGTGCACACACTCCAAAAAACATATTGTGGAAGCAGCTTTGAGGTACTGACAGCATTCATTCTTCTTGAGTATGCACCTTCCATCATGTACAGGGCCTCAGTGTCACACCAAGTAATGGTCTGCTGTCCAAGAAGTATGTCCATGATATTTTCTCACTCACCTGCAACAGAGGCAGCCATGGCTTGCACACATCTTACAAATCATGGAATGGATTCCATAGACGAAAGGCAGCACTCAGGAGTGGACGAAGTAGCCTTACCGCACCATTGCATATGCCATGGCAAACAGTGCAGGCAGTCATGTATGTGACTATGAAGTATGGGACAACATGAATGTAGAAAATAAACAGATGCCCATCCAAGACAGATGACAACACATGATGCAAACTGGTCATGGAGGCTGCCCAGAAACATGCAGCAACACTGAGGGACTTGCAGGAATGTCTAGCAAGTACTGCCTGTGCAGTTCCTGTGTCAACAATCACCTGGAATCTGCATAAGTGTGGCCTATGGTTTAGGATAATCAGATGGAAGAGTTGTTCCACAGGAAACATTGTCCAGGGCTCTCTACAGGTAGCATATGCATAACATCAAGTCTCCCAAAGGTATGTTTTGCAATGTGTAATGGTGTACTGAGATCAAGGCTGAAACCTACAGACAGTATTATTAAAGATACATGTTGTGCACAAGCAACACCTCACTCCACCTCAGGCCCACCATCCCCATTTTTACCTTGCTGGTACCAGTGTACACCTTTAGGTTTGCTGTTCATTAGCAGGAACTAAGCTGGTAGACATGGCTTTCTGAATTTGGAACACTGCAAAATGACACTCATACTATAGTTGTCAAGCATCTGCAATAAGGTTGAGGATGGAGAGGGGTGTCATCATGAAACACAACAGTGAACTGAAGCACACATCCAAAGCTCACTAATAATGTCTGTATCTGAACACAATCAAGGTCATGAATTGTGCCAGACATAACTCTGACTCCACAGCAATAGTGAAGGCACTGTGTGACCTCCAATGGCTGTGCACATGAGTTGATCTTGCAATCCGGCAGAGTTGGGGGACATTAGTAAGGCGGAGTGACCAAATAATGGCAAGTGAAGATGGGCCATGCTAGTATACTCCTTCCAGGAACAGTGACTGCTGTAGTTCACTTAATAGGTGCTGCAACAAACCATCATGTTAAGTGTGTGCACACTTATGCAACCCACATATATGCATCTCAATCATCATCTGCACAACTAACACATTTTTTTGATACTGAATTTGATTGTACAGGTCATATGTCACATATCAGGTGTGTGTGTGTGTGTGTGTGTGTGTGTGTGTGTGTGTGTGTGTGTGTGTGTGTGTGTGTGTGTGTGTGTGTGTGTAATATTAACATACGCAGTATTGTGGCCCCATTGCATATCATGGAAGAGGCTGGCATATCAACAAGGATATGTACACTCCTCATAGCCACAGTAAGCTTTGAAGGTTGTTAGTGTAATCAGATTTTATTCCTCATACATGCACTGCTGATGATGAGATCTGCAAATCAGAAGTCAGGCATTCACTATCTGTCCTCATATCATCCCAGGTATGTGTCAGACAAACACATAGGAGCTATGAGCAACAGAGCAAACATAACTGCCACACATATACAAATTCAGCAATGGTGTGTACACTCGTGAGGTATGGTGCACAGTAATACTGTGTACATGAGTGCAGTGTGTTCCAGAGGAAGACAACTCATGTATCACCGATATGTATAATGTTGATAACAAGGACTGAGTATAGCTGCAGTGCATGCTGTTGAGTGCCATATGTCATGCATGTTGACTGTTGGGTAATGAGAGGTCTGTGTAATATCTTTGTGCCACCTCACCTGTGTGTGCGTGTGTGTGTGTGTGTGTGTGTGTGTGTGTGTGTGTGTGTGTGTGTGTGTGTGTGTGTGTGCGTGTGAGTATGTGTAGAGGTAAGCAATGATGTACAGTTCTTAAATTATGTTTTTTGTTTTCCCCTCACAGGTGGCGAGGTTGGTCAGGGTCTCTCCTGCAGGCAAACTTATGTTAGCGTCCATACAGACTCTGACAATGATGATAGGTATGGTGAGGCACAGGCTGGGTTGTCAGAGGCTGACACTGTGCCATCGATTGAAATCCCACTTTTATCCACCCCAACCCCGCACACAGTCACAATGCCTATACATACCCTATCACCAGTTGCCATAAATGAAGGACAGTTGGCAGGTGGTGGCATGGGACAGGACAGTGTGGTGACTATGGCAAGTGTGTCTGTACATAGCAGCCATAGCTGGATGACCAGATACGTACCACATAGGCAGGTGTACAGGGGTGCTCATAGGAGGGCTGCTGGCCATCATGCCCCTGGCAGAAGTGCCACAGCAGGTGTCACCAGATGCATGTTTTGGTCCATCATGGAGGCACATATGGAACATTACACCAAACAGAGTCTGAGGCTCCAGAGGGCTACTCATTCTGCTGTACTTGACAACATCCGTGATCTTGCAGGTGCCCACCGTTATTTTGCAGAGGTCCTGGATAGACGGTCGGGTGAGATGGTAGGGAATCCTCGACCATGCAGTGTCTGTGTTAGAGCATATGGTGGGAGTAGGGCAATAGCCATGTGAATGAAGGTCAGCAACACCAACAGGTGGAGGTCTACGTGGACATGCAACAAGTCACAGCCACTCCCATAGTGGCAGTACCAGCGCCAGCACTGCAGGGGGGGTGCTGTCTACACCACAACAAATGAGGCCACATCCATGTGGTCCTGGCCGGTCCCAGCAGGGACTCAGATCCAGCAGACATTTGTCATCATCATCAGGGGAGAGTACCAAATCTGGGCTTGTACCTGGTAGTGCCCGTGAAACCACTGGCAGGCACAGTTCTCATGTCCATGGCCAGACACGGTGAACTGTACACCCTGCTATGTATGGTCTGCAGCTGTCCAAAAAAACTCTGTATAGGGCAGCCACATGGCAGAACTGTGTGCATACATACACACACACATCACCAATACAGCTAGGGCACCTCCATACCTACACACACCACATCTGCACAGCCCAGTTGATAAGCAACCACACACACATGATGTCAACCACATGGCTCAGCCTAGGCCTCTGGCAAACCCACAACAAACCCTGTACATATGATGGTACCTGTGTCATATCCCTGTTATCCATACCATCGATGCAGGGACATGCTAATATGGTTCTGATGCACAGGGTGAATGTACTAAGGTTTAGCAATATAATGCTGTGTAACATGTTTCAGCTGGAAAGTTTAATGCTTACACATCAGGATGTGTAGCTGTCCAGCCATGATGCATTATAGCTGTTATTAACACTGACTGACTGTGATCTCCATAATGTATTCAGTTTGTGTTGTAGGTGTCTATGTGTCAGCAGGATGTTGGTCTGCTGTTGCTTCCTACAAGGGGTATGGCACTGTGGTGACACATTGACTGTGTCATATCCTGGATACAGCTGAACACAAGTAACAGGTCTGTATAACAGTTACTGCATGTGCCACATGGCTGATAGGTTTGAGGGGTGTATACAGGTGAGTGCATGGTGGCTGATGTCAGCAGCTCTTCTACAGTTGACAATGGTAAGTGTACTGGGTGGCACACACCAAATGTTTGTGAATAACAGACACACACACAGTGGCTTTGATGTTGATGCAAGACACAGAGAATACTGGACACATGGATGTACTTAATTTTGCAGTGAACTCATTTTGGCCTGTGTAATTCCACCAAGACAAAATAGGCAAAACATCACATCAGTAAATAATCAGTTTGCCAGTTTAATGTCATTGACGATGGTACTGGCAGGGTATATGTCCTCTTCCCCAATGTAGTGCATTCCTGGAGCTGGTAAACATAGATGTGCTGGTGTGGGTGGCACAGCTCTCCAGTTTGGAGGGTATGGGGTGGTGTAGAATCAAACAGTGTGATTAACAACTACTTTACCTGTTAACAAAAACTGTACAGTATTACAGCAGACTAAGCGGGGGATACCCACAACAATAACCCCAATGAGGGTGGCTGTACCCACAACATCCACACACAACTATATATAGCAACTCCAGTATCGCTGTACAGCTGCACAATGGAGAAGAGGACATTTATACATCTACTACTAGTTTTGTTGGAATTAATTTCCACAAGATGATTCCTTTGAAATGTTAGCATTTGCCAGTCAGTTCTCAGACAAATGACCTCCTGGGACATGTATTTTCTGCAAATTGAAGTAGATCCCTTCACAAACACACACACACACACACACACACACACACACACACACACACACACACACACACACTTACTTAGCAACACTGAGAGTAGAACCCCTACCTAGGTACTTATTGCTACTAATGTGTTTGGCCTTAATTGCACACACCACACAGCTTTTAGGATGAGGTGTGTCCCGAATTTCTTGTTAAGTGAAGAACATCACCAGGCCTTGTATAGTATGGTAATGAAGGATGTACTGGGTGTTAATGAACAATACATAGTATGACATACTGTCATATACACATTGACAAACACAGAACAGTCATAGACACATCTGAGAGACCTGGGTGTATCAGTGCTAACTACCTTGTCAGTGAGTCCATTCTGTTACAGAGAATTTGCACACAGCACATGCTTCATTGGGCTGGATAGTGTAATCAGTTACCTGTATGGTTGATGGTGACAGTGGTCCTTGTACAGTGGACCTTGGGACATGTACTGTGGTACCATGGTGTAAAGACAGTATACCCAGCACTCACACCCCACATTGGATATTTTACTCACTGAAACCCATGATAATGCTGTGACATACCCACAATCACACATTGACTAGGACTGCAATACAACCCCTTGTCTATCTAATCAGTGCTATTACAGGGATATGCATTTATTGCACATGCCATAGGGATAGTAGGGTGAGGATTTGTCATGGCTCTCCTAATGTCATCAATATCACTATCTCTTATAATGTATGGCAAGGTATATTGTATTTGGAAAATGTGGCCTCAGAATGTTGTATCCTACAAATATACACACTCGCACACATACACACACTTGCCAGGACTCAGAGGGTAACCCATGCCTATCTACCCATTTGGACAACGGTGTTATGCTGGTACTGCAAGCTCCAGGTAGCCCATAGGGTGAAGAGTGTAATGAGGTACATTTAATGTCAATTACAGCAGCAGCCATTTCTAACTATGGCAATGGTGGGGTGTAGTGGGTGAGAAGGCCCTCAGAGTATTATCAACTACAAGTTTACAAACACACAGACACTGTTATTCTCAGTAATGTACATTGACACATTTGTCAGTACTGGGGTCCATAGGTGCAGATGTTCCTAGATGTATACCAGGCTAATGTTCATGGAGAGATGAGAAAAGTAGGGGATGTGGGTACACTGGTATCGTGCCACCTGACATTTGTCAGCAGGCCATCTATCAACTGATGCCACTTGAGTGATCCCCAGGGTGAGAGTTAAATGCAACATCCAGTCATCTGGTTTCTCTTACAGAGGGCCAGTGAGGTGCTCCAATTGACATACATGCAACATGTATTACATAACATGGCCAGTTTCTGGGTTGGAGACCTGTACTCACACATGTTCTGTTGACTGTGGTAGCCTAGTTGAGGTATCCATGGCATGTGGTGCATACAGGGTGGGGTTTCCTAGCTGTGGCATTCATAACACAGCTTGGCAGACATGTCAGTGTCAGTCAAGCATAGATTGCCTGTAAGCAGCCAAGATGGATATCTGACATCTGCACATCTGTACAGAGGACAGACAGAAATCAGCTAGCCAACAGGTTATGCATTAGGATGAATGTTTTGACAGATAGTCGTCTGACACTGATAGGTATGCCATTACTACATGACAGCAGCCCTCAATGACGTGTCCTATACACATAGTAGTCTACAGTTAATATCCACATATCAGATCAATATCCAGTAGCAAATACTTAATAACACACAGCTCATACACCAAGATAGTGGTAGTGTAGTAGTGATAGTCAGTACTCAGAGTTCAGCTTTGCATGCAGGGGTTTATAGTTCCAGTACTACAATCTGCAATCTACTCTTACTTGTTAACAGTAGTAATGTAATGATACAATACATGCAAGTGTGACTGCATATAACCTGGGATACTACCCATGTATGAAACACATACCAAGAGAAAAGATTGTTGTACAAGCCATTTATACTCAGGTGTCCTGTACAGTATACTCACACCCCTTGCTACTGTAATGAAAGCACATAGAAGCATGTTATTACATGGAATTAAATACACTTATTAAAGATGTCATTGCCCTGCTATTTCATCAGACTGGAATGTAATCACTGGTTACCAGGGCTGAGCTATGCTTACTAGGTGCAAGCATTGCTTAAATATAAATGGTAAGCACATTTGTGCACTAGTAAGCGAAGCCAACATGGTGTAATTGCCTTTTAATTTAACCGTGCGTTGGCACTGCTTACTGTCATGCAAACCCACGCAAACCCGCTTAAAGCTGCTCAAAACTACTCAAAACTGCCTTAACCATTCTGTATCCAACAGTACTTGTTCTGCCTGGAAACAAAATAAACAGCCATTGTAGGTTTTGAACCCAGGTCCCTGTATACTATAGTCACAGCAGTTTACCACTAAGCCATCAGACACACAAAAAAGTGTGTTGTTTTTTTCAAATATATCTTTCAGTACACAAACTGAATAGTAGTCAACAACTGCTTTGACTACTACAATTATTTAGTACTTGTAAGTGAAAATAGTGTTGAATCAGTATGTTGTTATATCTAAATATACACATATCAGATAAATATGGTGGGATATATCTAGGAAGGTATATACAACACTCATGTTTACACATAACAAGGATATGGATATATCTATCTATATATATATATATATATATATATATATATATATATATATATATATATATATATATATATATATATATATATATATATATATATATATATATATAAAACACTGCGGTGGTGGTGCTGCGGTAGCGCTGTCGCCTGACAGTAAGACGTTGTCCCGTTCGATTCTCAGCTAGAGCGTCTTCTGTCTGGAGTCATGAGTGAATGGGCATACCTTCGTTGAAGGTTGTGTGTCAGGGCTGGCAACTCGGCACATAAAAATCTACTGCCAATCATTAGCAGACTGGAGTTCTGCTGTGGCGACCCCTAACTGGGAAAAGCCGAAAGACACAACATATATATATATATATATATATATATATATATATATATATATATAGATATATGTATATATATATATATCTTATATATATATATATGTAAAATGGTTTACTATCAATATCTCAAAAATTTAAATAAAAATGGTATGAATAACTGAAATGTTTTACCGAAACTACAACTAACCTAACGGCCCTATTGTCAAAAAACAGCTGTTAATGACAAATATGTCGACAATAACATTTTACGGCATTAACAACAATGCCACCCTTGCCATAACTTTCTAATCTCTACACCTAACATCCCATTTATGCAAGTGTCTCTGTGCCCCCCCCACACCCCCCCTAATTAATTATTCCAACTCCGAGATTGCACTACATTGAGGAAAGGGATGTATTTCCCTAACTGCACTGTACCGCAATCCCTTTACATGAGCAAACGTTATATTTGCGAATGCACAGCCCATTCACAAATGTGACGTCTGCTCATGTAACTTGCACACATATGAAGTATTTGAACATCTGTTTTTCGAATAATTCATAGCCATGCAATTGCACGGCAACATTTCAATAGTAAACCTAAATACATATATATATATATATATATATATATATACATATATATATATATATATATATATATACACACACACACACACACACACACATATATATATATATATATATATATGTGTGTGTGTGTATATATATGTGTGTGTGTGTGTGTGTGTGTGTGTGTGTGTGTGTGTGTGTGTGTGTGTGTGTGTATATCTATATATATAGATATATAGATATATAATTATATATATATATATATATATATATATATATATATATATATATACATATATGGATTCATATCACTTCACCTAAAGACCATTTCACTGAAACCCATTTCACTGAGACCAAATCACCTAAATTTCATTTCACCGAAAGTTCATTTCACCTAAAACTCATTTCACTGACAAGTAGTACTCTAAGGTCAGTCAAAGGTATATGTCCTTTTCCCACTGTAAAGCGATCCTGGTGGTAGTATATATAGTTGGGTGGGGGTGGGGGCAAAGCCCCCCATTTAATTTGGTTTTATGTTGTCTGGTTTTGTTTTACATTATTTGGTAAAAGCCAATTAGGTGGGGACTACGCCCCCAACGCCCCCTAATGTGCGGGGCTGCACCCCCCACACCCCCCAATTATATATACTAAAACCAGGTTCGCACTACAGTGGGGAAAAGGACATATACCTTTGACTTGCCTTAGATTACTACATGTCAGTGAAATGAACTTTAGGTGATTTAGCCTCAGTGAAATGGGTGTCAGTGAAATGATCTTTAGGTGAAGTGATACAAATCTATCTATCTATATATATATATATATATATATATATATATATATATATATATATATATATATATATATATATATATATATATATATATATATATATATATATATATATATATATATATATATATATATATATATATATATATATATATATATATATATATATATATATATATATATATATATATATATATATATATATATATATATATATAACATATGCCCATAACATGTAGTGGAGTCATACCTCAGTACCAATAGTCACAACCTCTTAGTGCAAGGGGATGTAATGTAAGTATTGCAGGTATAAATGTAGAATGTTGCTACAGTAACAGGGGTTGTGTCAACAGACATGTTGTGTGGAAGTCACTTCTGATACCGACATGTACATCATCAGTTACTCACAGACATCATAAGATCATCATAGTGAAGTACCACACAATTCACAGTAATGATCCTGTGGAATACAGCAGAGATATGACCAATAAACGTGGACAGTCTGACACAATCTGGTCAGTCCAGAGGTATACACAGAACTCCTTAGTGCAAGACATGTGGACCAAGCCTAAGAATGTGGATGTTTACAGCCATGTAAATGAGGATATCACAAAAGTACTGGAATAGATAAGCTCGCACAATTGATGCAGTCACACACTCCTGTCTGTCCTAACACATATTAACCTGAGGACAGAGGTCCCAAGCCCACATACTTCCCACTAGTTAGTGACGTACATCTTCACAGCATCCCACTGCTTTTTCAGACATACACAACAGTTATGGTGGCCAGGCAACAGTACATCTGACAAATATCTGGACATAACATCACACTAGGTAAATACACTGAACTGCTAAGCATGTCACAAAGCTCTGTGCAAACTACAGGCAGACTGCCACAACACTGACCCAAGTTTCCTATGGGGGAATACACATGTACTTTCAAATATAGCAGGCACTACAAGCATGTAACAGCACAGAGAAACAGACATCAGTGTGAAAGTGCATACTCACAACCAATCGCAACACAGTCAGTTACATTACGGTAAGCCTAATTAATAGTACAGTATATGGACTGTGTGAAAAAAAACATCCACATGTGTGCCACTCACACACTAACCCTACATATACTGGCCCAATACACAGTATAGTCTGATGCCTGACTGTGGTATGGGACATGTCTCAGTCTGGCCCTACAAACATATATGCTGATAGGGTACCGTAATCTGAAGCAGCATGCAACGTCAAATAGAACAGGACCAAGAACAATGACATCTACCACAGTCTGCACACAGGCCAAGTAACATATTCACAATACACACTCTGTCAATAATCACCATAAGTACACAGACCTCACTACTGTACAGACTACAGCAGAATGTCCAGGTTTTGTCCTCAAATATAAGGCCTACTATACATAACATGTCTAGCAGTCTGATTTCTCACTGGCTTGTTATCAGGTATGATGTCAGTAAATAATGATATACTGGGGTCTACTTTATGCGCTCGAAACATGAAAAACCCGAATCCAAATAGCACGACACATAAAGAGCGAACTGCGAATACGTTGAAACTACTAAAGCGTGAAATTTAAAACCTCGAACCGTCATAGTCAGCCAACCCACCACCCACAACACACTACCTACCCAAACACAATAAAAAAAACACATACATACACTAACCAAAACCCTACTTCTAACTCTAAATTAAAGCACCAAAACCCTACTGCTAACCCTGCACTAAACCCCACATACACAACTATCTATGCACTATCCTTAACCCCTCTCTAACCCTAAGGTCCGTAACTACCGCACACTTCCCCTACGGAGCTATACCCAAACAAACTAAATATTCCACACACATACACTAAGCAAAACCCTACACTAAACCTTACATACGTTACCTACACAAAACCTTACATACACTACCTACCTATGCACTTACCTTAACCCCTCCCTAACCCTAAGGTCCGTAACTATCGCACACTTACCTTACAGAGCTATACCACAGATGGGCCAACTATGCAAATTCGATATTTCCACTTTCGCAGTTTCATTTGTTTGACATATTCGCAGTTCGATCTTTACGTGTCGTGCTATTTGGATTCGAGTTTTTCAGCTTTCAAGAACATAAAGTAGACTCGATATACTGTACATATGCACCTCTTACTGCATGACATATGGACAAAGGGTGAGAGGCTTGCCAGAGGCACAAACACAGGGCCAATATTGACATATTACTGCGATAAACTGAGGAAATTCCTGGTGTAACAAGGTTTGTTGTGACATTTCTCTTCTGAGGAATATGAAGTCAGTAACTCAAATGGATGTCACCATGTACTGACTGCAATCATCAGAGTATGCTACTGCATTTCTAAACATAGGAAATGTGTGAGTAACACACCACATGTAAGACTCCAAACATTGGCCAGTCTGCAGATAGCCCTACAGGTGAGAGTTTCCTCAGCCACATAACACTGTCATGCCAGACTTTAAATCATGCAGAACAACCATATCCACAAAAACCCTGTTAAACCAACATTACTTCAAATGTAGAACAGTAATACTTACATTCTGTCCCCATGTCTGGAACATCCCCCTCCTGTTTGTTGGCCCATCTCCACAGTGTATGTTGTAAGAGGTATTTCCAACTACTCTCTGTGATGCTGTTTGTCAAACACCCACATGAAGTCCTGCTCACAGTGAAGGAAAAGGGCCAACACCCACATGAAGTGCTTTGTTGCAGGAGTGTGTTTCCATGCAATTGGCTATAGGAATGATACCACAGCTGTTCCACATGCAATTAGCAAGTGGGGGACTGCAATTCATACACAGGCCATCAGCTGATCTTGAGTATTACTTACAAAACTCAAGCTGGTACATATGCAAAACATATGTACTTTTCCACATCCACCAGAGAGGGAGAGAGAGAGAGAGAGACAGAGACAGAGAGACAGAGACAAAGTAAGAAAGGAAGGGAGTAAGAGAATAAGAGGCAAGTGTGTTTGTGTACAATCCATGGTTGGAGAGTGGTATCTGGGTATTATAACGGCTGCCTATATTGTTTACTAATCCATACTGTCACATAGTAATTGCACATGGCTGTACACATTTATGGCTGAGAATGGTCTACAACAACCTCTATAGTTTTTGAAAACTTTTGACCTTGTAATGTGAACATTGGGACATATAGTTCCTCAATATAATGATGTTGCAAAACCCACACTGCAATGGATCCTGTCATAACACAACCACCCCAACCCACAATACTGATGACACACACACAAATACACACTTAACAGTACTGAGTTTCAAATCCCTACCTGACTATGTGTTGCTGTTACAGTGTTATGCAGTTATTGCATGCACCATGGAGCTTATATGTAGGAGAGCTATCCAAAGGTATCTTTGAAGGTCAGTAACATCAGCAACAGTGCTAAAGGAGGGGAAAGGGGAGAGTAGTAAGTGTGAATGTCCACAAAAGCAGCTGTCAATGAAGACACAAACACACACATTATCACAGTTGGCAGGATAAGGACTAAAACTCCTACATAACTCCTTTGCTACACTACACTATTACACAGTTATCACAAGCGCCACAGAAAAACAGTCAAAAGTGCCTAGTATGGAGAATAAAGCACTGAGGTAGTTTCCAAGCTGTTTATTGCAAATACAAAACGAGCCACAGAGCTTGCATGGGTGAAACATGGCCAAAGGGTTATTTCAAGGTGAATGACATCAGCAGGCATGCTAAAGTAGGGCAGTGGGAGGTGTAGTGAGTGTAAATAGCTTCAAAATCATTAATCTACACACACACACACACACACACACACACACACACACACACACACACACACACACACATTTGCCAGTACTGAGATGCATAAGTTCATTGCTTCACAGGTGTGTAGTAGGTGAATGGGCCTGAAGGCTGTACAAGGCTAGGCAAAGGGAATACCTTGGTATCAGGCCACATGACAATAGTCTCCAGTGTGGATTAGGGGAGAAGTCCCCAGAGTGGTCTCCAGGGGTGGGTATTGCATTCACCATCCACTCATCTGAGTTACTATTGTAGGTGGCCAGTGATGTGCACTGCTTCCCATGTATGTGATCTATATTCCATAATATGGACAGTGTCTGGGTTGCGCACATGTCCCATACGCATGTTCTTTGACATGTGGAAGTGTACTTGAGGTCTCTGGGGCATGTTGTGTGGACAGATTGTTATCTTATGATGTAGCATTCCTGACCTCATTTGGTGAGACCTGGCTATGGAACTGAGGTTGTGCTTGCACCTACTTTAACAGGATAATACAGATATTCAGTAGAGTCAGTGGCATCTGTCCATACAGGGCATGTGCATTAGGCATGGTATTCCCTTTGTGGGTTACATTTGCAGACTCTACAGTTGTTGCAGTGTCCAGTGGGGAACATAGCAAAAGGGCCACCGTAAGCATTTATTTGCCTACTGCAGGGATGAAACAGAGTTTCATGTCATTTTACTTGCTGGATAACACAGTCAGGAGATGTAACACATCACAGTACTTTCTGATGTCAGTGGCACTGTGGTGGTCAACAGGCATGTAGTCCACTGCAATCACACCGTGGTTACTATCTGTGAGGCAATATGCAGGGAACTACCAATATAGTGGTTGTTGCCTAGCCAAGTGTGTTTGTGCATGATACATGGGTGTAGAGTGTTCTCTGAGTAATAGAAGTGTTGCCTATATTATTCACCAATCCATAATGTCACATGTAGGGCTATGGATTGTCTACACCAGCCTCTCTGGTGTTTGACATCTGTTGTCCTTGCCAGGTGGACATTGTGACATATACTATGTCCTCAACATAATAATTTAGCAAAACCCACCCCACAACGGATCCTTGTTATTACAACAATCAGTGCAACCTCCACAGAAGATACTAACAGACAAACACACACTTGCCAGTGCTGAGATTTAAACCTCTGCTTAGCTATGTCTTGCTATTACAGTGTACCGCATTTATTGCACATGCCATGGAGATTATAGGAGGGATGTTGTCCCAAGGTACTTCTAAGGTGAGGAACATCACCGGCCCTTGTAAATACTGGCATTGGGTGAGAGATCCCAAAAATAATTTTACCTTAAACACACAGTGGTGAGGTTCAAACCTCTATCTAACAATCTTTACAGACCATTATGTTACTTATTTACCACATGCACCACTGACCTGACATGGTTTAGCATTGACAACAGGTACTTTTAAGGTGGATGATATCTGTAGGACTGCTAAAGTCAGGCTCTGAGATGTGCACTGGGTGTAAATGGGGCCACAGTCTTTGAGATACACCCACAAATACTTGCCACAGGTGATATTCAAACCTATACCTGTGCAGTTACTGCTACTACATTGTCCCGCATTTACGACATGCGCCATGGACCTTACATGTTGAAGAGATCTCCACAGGTATCTTTGAAGGTGACTAACATCAGCAGTGCTAAAGGCGGGGTATGGGGAGAGTAGTAAGTGTGAATGTCCATAATATCAGGTATTATCAAAGACACACAAACTCTCTCGCACAAACACACACACTTTCACAGCTGCCTTGTCGGGAATTAGAACTCCTACATAACTAGTATGTTACATTAAAGCATTATGCTGGATCATATTGTGTAGCATGGCACATACAATGAAAATTTGTGTGCATGTAGTTGGAGAGTACTGCAAGGCTCCACCGGATATGCCCAGGCACCGGAACCGTGACTTGAGCATTCCAAACACATGCTCTATTATGATTCTGGTTTGTGCGTCTGCCTCATTATGGAGTTCTTGTTCAGGTGTGTGTGCATTTCTGATGGGTGTCTTCAGCCACAGCTCCAGTGCATAATCAGCATCCCCCACTAGGTGGCCATATGGAATGTCCCCACTGGCACATTTCTGGTACAGCTGTGTCATATGCCAGATGTGGGAGTCATGACAGCTTCCAAAGCTGCCAGCACACACATTCAAGATAATGCCCTGGGCATCGTACATGACCTGGCAGTTGATGGTGGGAAAGCCCTTGCGGTTTATGTAGACCCTACCCGTTCACTTTGATGTGTATGTGCATGCAGTCTATAGGATCCACTACCTCAGGGTATTCTGCTATTTGGTGCAAGAGATGCATATTGCTGGTCAACGCCTCACGGGTGTTGAGGAAATATATGTGCTCACTGACATGTGCTGACATGGCATCCAGGAACTGGATGCTGATGCCTGTAAGATCCCCATGATATTCCCAGTTGGCCTTTGGAAGGCACCTGTGGCTAGTATACTTAACCCTACACATACCTTGGTATCCACTGGGATGGGTTCCCCTCTGTTGGCTCTGTGTGTGAGGCGTGGCCAGCACAGCTCAACAATTTGCTGCAAAATGTCCCTGTCCACCCTATACCGCTCCACTATCTCCAGTACATGTAGCCCCTGGTAGGTTACCCTGGGTCTGTACACTCTTCTCCTCCTCCTCACTGTGGGTTGCTCATCAGCATTCACATCCTCACCACCCTCAGTCCCTTCCACATATTGATGTATGAGAGCAACAGTAGCCCCTAACATTTTATTAGTTTTGTCAGGTAAAATTTCCCCATCTGTGTACACTGGTGGTGTAGAGTTTGTGGGAAAAAACAAAGTGAAAGGTGTTTGCATAGTTTATAGTAGTGTGCTGGGCTGGGCTGCTGCCTGTGTAATTGGCTGATTCTGATACATTTCACCTGCCAGCTATGCTAGTTCTCCTTGATTGCCTTCCTACTGCTGTTTTCCCTTCCCATTGCATTCCCGTTTAAGCCTCAAGGCATGCCATGCATACTCAGTGCTCAGATGTGAACAGAGCTGTTATTTCCTGTTTTTTTTTTTTTTTGTTTGTTTTGTTTAAAACCCAGTGCACAGCACGCATACCAGTTTAGGAAATGTAAACACTGCTAGGCAGCCTCAGACAGCCCCCCCCCTTCCTTAGTTGTGATTAGCTAAGGGCAAACACAGGCCACAGAGCTCCAATAAGCTTACAGCATGCATGACACTCCACCTTATGAGGTCATCTACCTCTTATACTTATACCATGGTGTTGCTGCACCTACACAGTTGGGTGTAAGCTAACACTGAGAGGAAAATCTCTGATTCAGTATCAGTCCCCTCATTTGCATAAAAGAGAATACTAATTCATAGTTACCACACTCAGACTAAGCCTTCCCCCTTAGCAACCACTATTCCCTGGTATTGTTTTCTCATGCATGCCATTGACTATCATGGAAAAATGCTGATTTGGGTTTAAAAGCTTATTTCCAACTTTGTTTCTTATTTTTGGGCCGATCCCATTTGCGCACCACTGCCCTATGCTTAAACGGCCGAAATCAGCCAAAAAATAAATAAAAGTTATTTTTTATAATTTTGCAACTATTTTCCATACCAATGGCCATATATTTGGCCATTGGCATGCCTACTACATTGAATACATGCTCTCTTTGGAGCTGTTATGCCTCTGTTTTGTAATTTGCAGAAATGTATTCGGTTAGTAACCGAATACATTTCTGCAGGTTACATTATTCCTGCACAGACACCTGCCTGCTTCCTGGATCACTAATTTACCTCATTTGAATGGTTTTCACCAGCAAATGGGGTAATTAGCATAGAGCAGTGGTGTCCATGCAGGAATAGTGTAGGAGTGCTCGTGCACATCCTAGGTGCTCATTCCTGGATTGCTCATCGGCCATATTGCTTGCAGCAGCTCTTGCACTATTCCTGCACTCCGTGCAGAGCTTGCTGAATCCAGGGGAAGACTTACATATAGCAAGTCCAATGTACTATTTTTCAGAATATTCCCTTTTCTCCTTGGTATGGCAATCTCAGAGTTAGTATATATAAGTTTGGGGGGGTTTGCTCCCCACATGGGGGGGTGCAGAGGGCTTGCCTCGTGCAAAAAAAAAAGTTTTAAGAGGAAGAATGATCTTCAAGATTCGTTCCTCTCCTGTGGTTTCGAGTGCTGACATTTTAATAGGGAGATGCTCATGGTAGTACTGTTCCTCATTACGCTGAGCTGTCACCAAGATTATAAAATATAAGCCAATATTCACCACACATCCCATCATCCTATGCTCCACACAGTATATGTAGCATGGTGACTATTTTCAAATAACTGTCCTAATGTATCTAGATGAAAATGTTTTCTCTTTAAAGTCCAAATATTCCTTCCAAGCCCTTTCAGTACATAGTCTGAGTAAAACAAGCATTGATTTGCAATATAGCATAAAAAATGTACTCGGAAGCACATGTAGTTGCAGAATAGTGACATCAACATGTCATGTACCTTATTTAACTTCATTCAACAATGTTGCAGTGTGTCAGTACATTGAACATGTACACAAGTTTTAATGGCATAAATGTGCTCACACTGTTTTTTCACTGAGCAGTTTGTTACAAAGCTGGTTTATGTGTTGTTCTGTGCAAAACAAAATCAGAAGTGTTTGATAATTTGGAGAAAGTACTCCATCTGGCAATAACTGCACATTGTGCTATACTTCTATACTTGTATTGCACAATTTTTGCATATATAGTATACCTTTTTAAATGTTTTTATTCAAACATTTTAAAACAAAGACAAAGGGGTGGATTCTAAAAACTTCTGTAACACAGTGGACCACCTCTGACATCTTGTTCTTCCTACTCCAGTGTAACTTAATAAACACCACCCATTTGGGATGAAGTCATCACAGGTGTGGGGTTCAATTAATTCTGTATCTCACAACACTAAGGTACTGAATGACTGGAACTCCTTCTATGCTAAGAGAAGGTAACAAACTTCCACAGCATACTATGCTAATGAATGTCATAACCTATGCCTAGCACAGCATGATCTTAACTGGGGACTTCTCAGGCCTGCTAATTCCAATTGAAGGTTTCCTGCACCACAGCACCACCTGTATGGGATACTTGGCATTGCAGGCAATGAGAATGCTTGCAATACCAGGTCTGCCAAAGAAGTAAAACTGCATAGTCACAATGCCATAGTGTGCAGCAACTTCACTTGTAGGATAGATGGGAGAATATAAGCATGACTGCATGTCTGTATTGCCTGCATTCTTCCCATCCATGATAGGGGATAGACATATGGGGCCATCAGCCAACCAGGGAAATCAATTTTATATTTTACATAAAAGTCTGCGTGAGCTACTCCACTGAAATACAAGTATGACTCACATGTCTCCAAACAGCACATGCATGCATGCAGTCTTGGCTCCTCTTAAAGCTCCTAGACTGTGCAGTACAGATCCATCTGTGTTTGGAACTTGGAAATGCAGGCAGTCGGGCTTCCACCACATACCACCTGTAGAACCTAGCCCAGCATAGTAGTGGAGCAGCTACTTCACATTTTCTGCCTGTTAAATTCAAAAAAGCTACTCCAATGCTTCAGCCTTGTACACTGGCGACTTCACCAATGTAAAACAGTGACACTTTTCAGTGAAGAAAGTCCAATTTTCTTTTTGGAATTGGGCATAGAGCACCAGCAGTCCTCATTAGTATACAATAAATGGGGACTTGCTGAGAACTAGGTTTTAAATTCAGGCATGAAGTAACTTCTCAAAGCAGTGTGCTACTCATGCTCATGTCCTTTTAGCATCCGGTCAAAGCAAGGAAAAGACAGCAAAATAATAAACTAGAAGGCAAATAGGAAACCTAGTTATGCAAAATGCAAATATAAAACAAAGTGCTTGAAACCGCTCAGATATTCCAGATGTAAAATTGGAAAGAAATTTAACAAACAAATGAAAAAATACACACATTCCAGCTGTGAATTATATAATTTCCAAATTACAAAAAAGAAAAAGGTTAAGAAAACTTCACTTCTAGAAATATAATGAAAACATTATAAGCTATTTATTTAAAAATGGGCATATCTTATCTTACCTCACAAGTGATCATTCCATGACAAAATGTACCAAATAAATAACAAAATGTTCTTTAAAATGTTGTCAAGTAGTTTATATGATCACTTAATGAAGGAGAGTCAACTTTCTTTCATTGCCATATAATATGTTTGGAACTAATGCATTCCAGAAAAGTCTAGCCTTACCTGGAAGGCTATTTTTAGTTGGTGGGACATCAAATAATATAGTAGCATCTGAAGAAAATATTAAATATTCTATTTTGTTTGACAAAGAAAATAAATAAAATCTTTCCATAAAACTTTCCGGCGGATTCACAAAAGCTTGCACGGAGTGCAAGATGAGTGTAGGAGCTCAAGCCGGCAATATGTCTGCCGTGCGATCCAGGAACAGCCGGAAGGGGCGTGCACGAGAGCTGTTAAAGCTAGTCTTGAACGGACAGCATTATGGTATGCAAATTACCGCATTTGCTGATGAAAGCCATGCAAATGAGGTAAATTTACGATCCAGCAAACACTAACTGTCCGTGGAAGATTAGTGTTAAATAAATGCAGAAATGTACTCCGTTGGTAACAGTGTACATTTCTGCAAATAGCTAAATGGAGCTATGACAGCTCCAAATAAAGGATGCATACAGTTGAGGAAGCATGCCAATGGCCAAATATAAGGCCATTGGTAGTGCAAAATGTTTAAAAACATGAAAATGTAACTTTATTTGTTTCCCCCAATCTCCGATGTTTAAGCATAGCACAGCACTGCACAAACATGCGGTGCTTAAAAAACAAGACAATCATTTAAAAAAAGCCAAAAATAGGCATTTTCAATAAAAAGCTTATTCTGCCATGCAGGTGAATGGAAGGCTGAAGACAACATGGCTACTGACTAGTGGTTGCTAAGGGGGGGAAGCTCAGTGTGAGAAATATAACCATGCATTACTAGGCAATCCTATGCAAATGAGGATAAGGATAGTGAATCCCAATTTTCCCCAGCATGTGAGGCATGTCCCAAGAGTGTAAGATTAGGAGTAGGTGAGTAGAAGACTAGAATATAGGTGACATCATGAGGGGGTATGTCAGACAGGCTGTAAGCTAATTGGAGCACAGTGGCTCATGTTTGCCCTGAGTTGCTCAGGATTGCAAAGAGACGTGTCTGCAGTTGTCCTATTTGAAAACCTCAAACCCAAGGTGCACACTGTTAAAAGATAGGAAACTCCTTGCAAACATGCACACAGCGTGTGTGCGTGCATTTGCGCTCGTTTGCGCGGTGCTGCCCCGGGCGGAAACAGAATGGCAAAAGGAAGGAAAAGAAGTAGTAGGAAGTTAACCAAGGAGAACTAGCAGAGCTTCCAGGTGAAATATATAAGAATCAGCCAATTACAAAGGCAGCAGACTAGCCCAGCCCAGCACTTTAAACTCTCCAAACACCATTCCCCCCTGTTTTTTTCTCAAGAACTCTGCAACACTGCAGTATACAAAGAGGGAAAGCTTAAAAAGCTTGTCAGACAAAATTTTAGGGGCTGCTCTTGCTATCATAAACCAACACGTGCAAGGTGCTGAGGGTGGTGATATTGTGAATGCTGCTGAGCAACCCACAGTGAGGAGACGGAGAAGAGTGTACAGACCCAGGGTAACCTACCAAGGCCTACATGAGCTGGAGATAGTAGAGTGCTATAGGATGGACAGGAACCTCCTACAGCAAATTTTTGAGCTGTGCCGGCCACGCCTCACACACAGAACCAACAGAGGGGAACCCATCCCAGTGGATACCAAGGTATGTGTTGGCCTAAAAATACTAGCTACAGGTACCTTCCAAAGACCAACTGGTGATATGATGGGGATCTCACAGGCATCAGCATGCAGGGTACTCCACCATTTCCTGGATGCCATGTCAGCACATATCGGTGAGCACGTATATTTCTCCAATACCCGTGAGGCATTGGGCAGCAATATGCATCTTTTCCACCAAATAGCAGAATACCCTGAGGTAGTGGGTGCAATAGACTGCACGCACATATGCATCAAAGCACCACCCGTTGAGCGATGTAGGGTCTACATCAACCGCAAGGGCTTTCCCTCCATCAACTGCCAGTTTGTGTGCGATGCCCAGGGCATAATAATGAATGTGTGTGCTGGTTGCCCTGGAAGCTATCACAATTCCCACATTTGGCATCTGACCCAGCTTTACCAGTTATTTGCCAATGGGGACATTCCCTACGGTCACCTAGTAGGGGATGCTGGATATGTACTGGAGCCATGGCTGATAACACTCATCAGAAATGCACACACATCTGAACAAGAACTCCATAATGAGGTACACGCACAAACAAGAATCATAATAGAGCATGTGTTTGGGATGCTTAAGTCACGGTTCCTGTGCCTGGACACATCTGGTGGAGCCTTGCAGTACTCACCAACTACATGCACCCAAATTGTTATGGTATGTGCCATGCTACACAATATAATCCTGCAGAAACAGCTGCAGCAGGAACAGCATGGGGCAGGGCCAAACAGCCCCCCACCATTGCCAAGGCCTGCACAGACACAGAGTGACTCAGAGGAGGAACAACCTGAGCCTGCCCAAGTAGGCAGAAGGAGGCATGTCCAGTATGCCCTGGCCTTGAAAAAGAGGCAACGCATAGCACATTCACTGACTCAGTAGGAACCCTGGAAATTACACCTCTCTCTGACTCGCACATACAGTAAAAGGGATGCCTAACTTGACACTACCTGTTTTCAAACATGTATAGGGAGTGTACTATGTGCATCCAACATAGGCAGCACCACCCTCAATACTGGCACAGACGCAACTTAAGTCACTCACACATACCAGTTGGGGGGGGGGTCACATACCTAACAGTCACAGCCAGCAGGACAGTTGTAGACAAACACAAACACAACACAAACAAATGCTGTATCATGCCCTCTGAAGAGGCCTATGGGTAACCTCCCCCCAGGCCTATGCAGACAGATAACAGCAGGCTAGGCAGTGTGATGTGGGTTGTGTAGGCTATGAAGTCGCAAACTAATATGCGTGTAATTTTAAGCTAAGGTCTGTAGTGCAGTGGTATACCTCAAGCCAGTACAATAGGCAACAGTACAGACTGAAATGGAGTACCTGACATAGCAGAGCAGACCTAGCACATGTGTATAAGTGTCAGGTGTACCCCTCATCCTATGTGCACCCACAGTAACAATCAGGTGTGCCCCCCCCGGGTAGAAATGTACAAATAATAGCTGTCCCCCCTGTATGTATAAATGTTGATAAGTCTATGCAAATTGAATCATGGAAGCCCTGCAGGCACAGCATGCTTCCTGTCAATGTACAACACAAATGTGAGCCCTGAAGTAAAAACCAGCTTGATTTGTCACACACATATAGTATATATGCCCATAGTGGGCATGCTCACACACAAACAAATTTAGCAAATTTCAGTCAACAACACACTGAAAGGTAATACTGGGCATGCTCACACACTTATGCCATGTCTGAGTACAGCAGTGGACCACACATATCTGGCAGTTGCAGTTCTTACTCCAAATACATGTCACTATTCACCAATCCTGCCTTGCGCACACAGTGATATGAAAACAGACCCATATAATATATTAGACCCCTGTCATAATCAAACTATGTAATACAAGTACTTAAGTTGTTCAAAGAAAGTTAAAATCCGAAGAAGATCAATGAATCTCTGATCAGTATCATCAAGAAACAATGAGCACTCCTAACATTATCCAAGCTAAGATCTGCCAAAAATTTGCCAAAGATTCCATAGAGAACCATGAAGCTTTCTTTAGCTATGTCATAAATATCAATGTAAACTCATGTATGTTCTGAGTTAGTGCAAAGTGTAAATTAATACATGTACATGACTGACATTGCCAACATCTTGTCAGACAGGTTCATACATATTTACCCCCCTCTCACTGACAAAAGGGTCCATTACCATACCTGGAGATTGTGAAAACCCAGAAACCACATATACAATGGTTAAACAGCTCTATCCAAACCGAAAAACATGGAGTCTATGGGATGACATGGTGTCCCTGGCTGTGTCATATGTGAACTCCAGAACAAACAGACCCTGCACCTGAACAGTCTGTTGAGACTCACCCTCTGTACAGGATATGAAACTGTTGAATGGGTTACAGCAATGTTTGGCACACTCCACAAGTGCTGGTGCACAACAGACCATGGGAACTATTGTCTTATAAGCCTAATAAGCCTGATCTGCAAGGCCATGGAGTCCATCATTATGGAACTCATAAACAGAGCTATTGGGAGCCTACAAACACAGAACCCTACCCATTTTGGTCAGGGGCAGATCATGGTCCCTAAACCTGCTAGACAGTTTTCAAGGCAGTTACCCAGGACATACATCAATGAAATGAGCTCCACATGGCCTACATAGACCTTGAAAATCCCTTTTCCATCATCCCACACACATGTCATAACCACAAACTCAACAACCTGGTCATAAACACATATGTCATCTGATGGATTGCCAACTGGGGCACAGAGAGATCCCACAAGGTAAGAATTGTGGTCTCCCTGTTGGACTGTAAGCTGGTAACAACTGCTGTCCCCCATGGCTCAGTCCTGGGACCCCCTCCTGTCTGGTGTATACTTTTCAGAAGTACAGTCAAACACATGAGGGCTATGGTTAGCAAAGTTTGTGGATGACTGCAAAAAGGTTGTCATAATTGATGTTGGGGACAACAGAGACATCCTTAAAAAGGATCTCAATCAGACAGATGTGGTGTCAAAATTATGGCCTCAAGCTACAGTCATACAAATACCGCATAGGTACCAACACCCTAAATATGGAGGTAATAATAAGGGTTCTATGGACACATGTGGATAGTCATCTCTACTTTCAGAAACACATTCACAAAGTGGTGAGACAATCATGCTATGTGTCCCCACAAATTGCCAAAGTCTTTGCATGTAGGTCAAAGGAGGTTCCCTCTACTCATCAGTCATCAGACCCATCAGAGAATACCATGACACAATTGCGATGAATCTGACTAGGCACCTTCAGCAGCTGGAAAGACCACTGAAGTACCTTAACACGAGGATTACTGGCCTCAAACAGTTGCCCCATGCAACAAGACTGAAGTAACTCAATCTGTACTCTGTTGCATACCGTCTACTCAGGTGATCTCTCCCCAACATACAGGTCCATGTCCAATGCAGAACTGATGTACATGCTCTATCTGAAGTAAACCCAAGCTCACTGTGCCACATGTTCTAGGGATATAATCATCACAACAATAAATAGAACATATTGGAGGGATACATTACTAATTCACAGACGTCCCTTGCTTTGGAAAAGGCTCCCAACCTACATTAAGCTGAGTCCCTCACTGACACTCTTCCAGAGGAGCCTCAATGAGTGTATGTGAAACTGAACTGTCACACCATGGATCACTTCATCAGCTCTACTACACAGAGGCATAGGGAACTAACCCCAGGTGTGGTGATAGCTGCACACTCTGGCCATACTAATATATGCCTTCAGGCAGATAGCCTATTACCTACCTATGTACCTATATATGTAGGGGGAACACAGTATAATAAGCCAAAGAGATGTGTGTAAGAGGGTGACCATGACAAGGAGCCATCCAGGACTGTCCCACCCAGCACACATCCCAATGGCACAAAAGACATGAGGTGCACCTCTCACCCACTGTGCATAATAGCTACCAGTATCTGTAAGCATTACAGTGTATGTGGTGCATGTGCCTGCTGTACAACATGACTGTACAATGAAGTACACATCAATTATCTGTAGACATGTACCTGTCACATAGGTTCATAGGTATGTAGTAGACTATCTTCACGAAGGCATATATTAGCCTAGGCAAGTTGTGCAGCTTTCACCACCCCATTGGTTAGTCTCCTAAGCCCTAGTTCTAATAGTTAGTACCCTAAGCCCCTTTGTAGTGGGGCTACTGAGAAGTGCCTCGAGTGTGTGCATCTGGAGGCTGAGACTTCTGGCAATGAGTAGCATTTAGCTCACTTTGTGGTTATTTGTGTTGGTTACGGGGGTTGGTTTGTCCTTTGAGCCTTGCCTAAAAAAGGTAATATGGGGACAGCAAGAGCCTTGACCCATATTCAGAAGCATAGGGGTGACAGGTGCAAACCATCTCTAGCGAAGCAATGAGGCTTGTCTATCATGATCCCTGGCATGAATTGTCTGTTTCCCATCCACTCATCAAGGTTCCTATTGAAGAGTGTCAGCAAGGGGCCCTGTCTGATGTGCATTGGGACTCTGTTCCGCAGTAAAGCAAGTCTCTGGGATGGTACTCTATCCCACCAGCATGTTGTATTCATTGTTGTGATGAGGTTCATATCCCTGGAGTGTGTAGTGCGACTCAATTTTGTTTTCCTTAGATGGAGCATGTTCAACAGTTATGTGTTGGACATGGCTCTGTATGTTAGTCAGAGTTTGCCTCTGAGTAGGTGGTACGCAACAGAGAACAGATTTAGTTTTTCCAGTTGTGTTGCATAACACAACTGTTTGAGGCCAGTAATCCTCTTGGTGAGGTACCTCTGTGGTCTCTCCAGCTGCTGGATATGCCTAGTCGAGTACATCCAAAATGGTGCATTGTACTCAATGATGGGTCTGATGACTTAAGAGTAGAGGGCCACCATTACCTCTTGTGATCTTGATGCAAACCCTTTGTTGATTAGGTGGACCACATAGGATTTCCTAACCACTTTGGCAACATGGTTGTCAAAGGAAAGATGACTATCTACTTGTGTCCCCAGATCCCTTATTACCTCATCAGTGTTTAGGGGGTAACACCTATGTGGTAGTTTGTGGGTACTTTGTTTTCCCAAAAGGGGATTACTATATATTCTTTCGCATTGAGCTTGAGGCCATGATTCTGACACCACACATCTGTCTCATAGAGTCCCTTCTGGAGAATATTTGTGTCATCCGGGAAATCGATTATGGCACACACTTTACAGTTCCCAGCAAACTTAGTCAACCACAACCCTCCTGTGTTGGCATGTACGTCTGAGAAGTATATACCAAACAGGAGGGGCCCCAGAACTGAACCCTGGGGGACACCAGTTGTTACCGGTTTAGAGTCTGACATGTAGCCAGCATCTCTTAATTTGTGGGATCTGTCTGTGAGCCAGTTTGCAATCCATCTTGTGATGTATGGATTTATGCCCAGGTTGGTGAGTTCATCTATGATATCTGACTGGGGAATGGTGTCAAAGGCCTTAGTGAGGTACAGGTAGGCTGTGTGGAGCTCCTTTCAATCATCTGTAGCCTGGGTAACTGTCTCAATGAAATCCACCCAGTTCAGGAGGCATGATCAGCCTTTGACAAAGCCAAACTGGGTGTGCTCAAATGTGTGAAGGTTCCCAATGTCTTTATTGTTGAGTTCCATTATGATTGGCTCCATTGCCTTGAAGATCAGACTCATTGGGCTCATAGAGCGGGAATGCCAAGGGTCTTTTGTGGCCCCACCCCTGTGGAGTGGGAAGAACATTGCTGTGCAACATTCTATGGGTACACATCCTGTGGAGAGGATGTAGAGAGAGGTGTAGGTATCCTTGATGAATATGGATACATCCCCACCCTATGTGCTATTATCCAGGTTCTGATATTGGAAGGTATGGAATGAGTAGTATCTTGGTAGTGCTGGTGTGCTCTCTGGAGCCTTGAACTAGGTTTCTGTTACTGCACAGATATCAGTATTCTCCATACTGAGAAGTGCCTCGAGTGTGTGCATCTGGAGGCTGAGACTTCTGGCAATGAGTAGCATTTAGCTCACTTTGTGGTTATTTGTGTTGGTTACGGGGGTTGGTTTGTCCTTTGAGCCTTGCCTAAAAAAGGTAATATGGGGACAGCAAGAGCCTTGACCCGTATTCAGAAGCATAGGGGTGACAGGTGCAAACCATCTCTAGCGAAGCAATGAGGCTTGTCTATCATGTCATCCCAGGCAGACAGAGACTGGATCCCCTTTGAATGACACCAGAAACTCAGCCAATTGTTGAAGTTTATCATCTTTCTGTTATATTGCAGTATCATGTAGGTGAAGGTAAGATGCTACTCAAGGTCAGGGTCATACCAGCCTGGGCTACATGATCATAGAGCTATTATATATCTCTTGTCATGTTATCCTGGAAGATATGTCTCAGATCATTCACACTGACATGTACAAATATTGCGTCATATATGTACCTGTTCTGGAGTGATGTAAGTGCTTGTGTTATGTGGCGGATCATAGCACCTGACAGACAACTGACAGTAACCTTCCCCTTGTCCAGCCTAGTGAGTGGAACATCTGTGTGCCTGATTATGGAGTCACCTATTACTAGTGTGTTGGGTATGTTGTTGTGCCTTGGCACACTGCTTTGGTGTATTATGTGTTTTCTGGTGTGTGCTTGGAGGTGCATGTTGCTTGCTTGTCTGCTTAGAAGGACACTTTCTCTTTTTCAGATTAATATTTGTATTGTCCGAGTATGGTAATGTGTATTTATGTGTGTGTTTTGCTGGTGCTTATATTGTAGGTCTATGTGAGACTGTTGGTGTTGTGCTTGTATGATCCTACTCCTCTTGACTGTATTGTCCAGTATTGGGTTGACAGAGCTTAGCCACCAGTTTGACCCTGTGTGTGCCAGCATGTGGTGCATCAACCCGTATATGGTATGGTTGTGGCCTATACATACAATACACTCATAATACACCTAGTATGATAAGCCTGCTGAGGTTAGCAAATGTGAAAAACCCCTTTGGGCAAACTGTCAGCGAGTAATGTCTGTATTGCATCCTGTAACTCCATATTGCTTGCTGAAGTGTAAAAAAGTACTCAGTTTGGAATAACAACCTTGCACTTGCCAACTGTGTGTGTGTGTGTCTGTCTCTACCTGGGGGAGTTTTTGGAGACTACTCACACCCCTTAAAAGTGATATACTCATCTTTGTCAAGTCTGATGATGTCACCATCCTACAAATACACCTGTGGGAAAATGAAATCTCAGTACTGTGTATAGTGCGTCATGTAAATGCATACTGCTATAATATCATAATATAGTGAGGTAGGAGTTTGAATCCTACACTTACCAGCTGTATGTGTGTCTGTCTATCTCTCCCTGTGGAGGGCGTAACCTTTTTGGAGACCACTCACACCCCTTAAAAGTGATATACTCATCTTTGTCAAGTCTGATGATGTCACCATCCTACAAATACACCTGTGGGAAAGTGAACTCCCAGTAATGTGTATAGCATGTCATGTAAATGTATACTGCTGTAGTTTCATAATGTAGTGAGGTAGGAGTTTGAATCCTGCACTTGCCAACTGTGTGTGTGTGTGTGTGTCTGTCTGCCTCTTCCTGGGGAGAGAACAACCTTTTTGGAGATTACTCACACCCCTTAAAAGTGATATACTCATCTTTGTCATGTCTGATGATGTCACCATCCTACAAATACACCTGTGGGAAGGTGAAATCCCAGTAATGTGTAGAGCACATTGTGTAAATGCATACTGCTGTAATATCATTATGTAATTAGATAGAAGTTTGAATCCTGCACTTGCCAACTGTGTGTGTATCTGCCTCTCCCTGGGGAGGGAGCAACCTTTTTAGAGACTACTCACACACCTTAAAAGTGATATACTCATCTTTGTCAAGTCTGATGATGTCACCATCCTACAAATACACCTGTGGGAAGTTGAAATCCCAGTAATGTGTATAATGTGTCATGTAAATATGTACTGCTATAGTATCATAATGTAGTTAGGTAGGAGTCTGAATCCCGTACTTGCTAACTGTGAGAGTGTGTGACACCATTAGTCAATGTAGAGTGGCTTTTGATTTTTCTAGTGTATTACATATCACAATGACAACTGTATGTGCATAACACATGTAGGTAGCTGTGGGGCAAAGCCATATATATACATGTGACCTCAATTTTTCCATAGGTGGGCACTATGCTTTCTCCATGAAAGCATCTGTTAGCCTTGCCAAAGCGTGCTGGTGCTTTCCAGACCTTAGGTCACTTCTGTATGCTTGTGGCAAGCTTAGCCACTGCAGTGATCCCTGGGCTACGTCTTCTGTTTCACATCCACTCATCATGGTTTCTATTGAAGAGTGTGAGTGAGGGTTTATGCTTGACGTATATTTGAATCCTGTTCCAAAGCAAGCAAAGTCTGGCAAAGATGACTAATCATTATAGGTGTGCAACAACTTCTGTTGATCTGCATGCAAACCCTTTATTGCTTATGTACTCCACAGAGGGATTTCTAAAACCCTTTAGTAATGTGATTATCAAAGGAGAGATGACTAAACACATGGCTCTATGTATACATTAGTACCTTTTCCACATTTTGGGGGCTACCACCTATGTGGTACTCTGGGGATACTTTGTTTTCTAAAAGTGGATAACTATGCTTTCTTTGGCTTATAGCTTTACAGCACTGTTTTGACACCAGGTATCTGTCTCTATGATACCCTTTTGGAGGACGTGTGCATCATCTGGAGAATAAAGTATAGCCCACAATATGCATTTTCATCAAACGTGGGCAGACATATCCCTACTGTGTCTGCCTGTACCTAAGAAAGCTATATTCCAAACAGGAGTGGTCCCAGGACTGAGTGCAGGTGAATACCACTTGGTACTGGCATAGAATTGTACATGGAGGCTGCAAATGTTACTGTGTGTCCTACATATGTGCATCAGTTGTCAATCCATCATCTAACAGTCGTTTATGGTCAGTCTGTTGAGGTTATGTATAATACCAGAATGTGGGATGGGTATGAATTGCTGGGTGAGCTATAGCTTGTCTGTGTGGACCTCCCCACCCTCACCTATAGCCTTGTTAACTGGCTTGAAGTCTACTAGGTGTAGGAGCCATGATCTGGCCTTTACAGAACCTAAGTGTGTATGGTGCAGTGTTTGCAGGTTCATAACATATGTCAACTTGTGTATGACACAGCCAGGGACACTGTCCAGTACCATTGCCACTGTGGTTTGGACTTTGGTAAAGAGATGTTTTAACTAGAGTGTTTGTGAATCATCAGGTTTTACATTATTCAGGTCTGGAAATGTGGCCCTTGTGTAATGACAGGGTGGTGAAATCTGCATTCAATCTATCTGACAAGATATTAGTAATGTCATTCAGATAAGTGTACTTTGTGACCATTTACATTAACTCTGACCTGATCTGAGATTTCCCCTCTAGATTATAAACAACACTAAAGAAAGCTTTAGTGTTGTCTTTGGAATCCTTGCCAATTTGTATTTTGAAGCTTGCCTTGTATGATTAATGAGGGCTTGTATTTTCCCAATGATAAATAAAAGGCAGCTGTTGCAAGACAAAAGCGATGCTTGGTAGGTGGCAAATCCTTTATAAGCAGAAAACTCCAAATCCAGAAAAATACAGACAATATTCATCCAAGATAAAAGAGTGCAAGCAAACACAGCAGTATTAAGCGCTTTCGTCTGGTAGATGACTTCCTTAAAATACAAAATACTGAAATTAGCACCTGTTTAAATACATTGCTTACCCAGTCACAAATAAGCTGACATCATTTCCCTCACTAACAAGGCTGCAAATACTTAATGCAAGCCAAATATAAAACAATAATACATATAAAAAGTTTAAAACATCCCTAAACAATATATATAACTAAATAAAAAACATAGATTTTAATTTCAATAGAGAAGATAAAGAAATTCTATCATTTAACCCAGGAGCATGATAGACATCAAGCCTAATTTGCCATTTGAGTTCTGCAAACTCCAAATACTCATTCAAGGGTCCCCCACGAGGTCCCAGATCTACTTGTTCCAAAATAAAGAACAGGAAGGAATGGGTAGGTTCACTAACCAAATGTTTATATAGTGCATTCTTTTCATTTTTATTTCTGATATCATATAAATGTTGATAAATCCTTAACCTTAGGGCATTCTTAGTTTTACCTACATAAAAACTTGCACAGAATCTACACAAGGCCAAATACACAACCCCTTTAGTGTAACAGTACATCCTTTTTGAACTGGAAATATATCCAAAGTTTTTGAGCTTGATTTTTTCTCTGTCCATAACATAAGGGCATTGGGCACACCTCCCACACTTAAAAGTACCACCATTGTGGGTATCAAATGTTTGCCTTTCAAACAGTCCTTTAAGGGAAGTGTCTCTTTTGTAAACCACTTGCGGTTCAATACCAAATTTCCCTGATAATTCAGGGTCAACATCAAATATTTTCCAATATTTGGAAATAATGTTATTAATGTCATAAAAATTGGATGTGTAAGTAAGAGTAAGCACCCATCCAAAATTTAAAGGTTTACAGTCATTATGACTTTTGGTGGACACCTGCCCTAGTAGTGCAAGAAAATGACCATTCATTCTTTTATTCTTAACTTAATTAAAAATATCGATGACAAAGGTTTCATGGTACCCCCTCTTACAAAACATGTTTTTTAATGTTTCACATTCACTAAGAAAATCCGCAAAGTCAGACACCATTCTGGCCAGTCTTACATATTGGCCCTTAACTAGGGCTTTTTTCTGGTGCAATGGGTGTGTGCTTGTATAATGCAATAGTGAATTTGAATAGGTAGGTTTCCTATATAGTTGTGAAACAAAACAATTGTGTTCAAAGTCTTTCTTGATGGTAACATCTAAGTAATTAATCAGTTCTACTTTGCTATTCATAGTAAACTTAAGAAAACTTGTAGTTCCATTAATATAGGTGAAGAACCTCTTCAGGTCGTCCTCACTATCTTTCCAGAACAGGACTATATCATCTAGGTATCACCCATACAATACCCATGAAGTCCTAAATTCCGAGTTGGTAACAAACAGGTCCTCCCATTGTGCCAAGACAATGTTGGCAAACACTGGAGCACAGCATGCACCCATTACAACACCCTGTTTTTGCTTAAAAAGATGCCCTTCAAAGGTCACAAAATTATTCTCTAATATTATTTCCATACATGTTCGTAAAGTCAGAATGGTGTTATGGTTAAGTGTTGAATTGGCACATAAATAATCATAAAACCATTCAAGGCCAATTTGATGTGGAATAACTGAAAAGAGCTCACAAACATCAATAGTGACTAATATGTTACTATCAAAAAACATGTCCTGTTTAACTTTAGTAAGAAAGTCCCATGAGTCCCTAATCACAAGACTACGTGAATCTAGAATGTTTTTGGTCATATTGTCAATGAACTTAGCAATACTATAAGTTTTTGAGGCTTTTGCATCCACAATTGGTCTTAATAGTGGGTTTTCTAAGGATTTATGAATTTTTGGTATGCCAAAAATTGTGGGTATTTTAGGATGGCTTATAAGCATATAATTATGAGTTTCTAAGGTAATTTGCCCATTTAATAACAGCTGTTCCAATTCCAGGTCAATATTATGATATGCTATATTAATTTCATTTCGTGAGACCTCAAGATAGACATCACTATACAGAAGTTCCATCATCCTGCTGTTATAATCAACCACATTCATAATTACCATGCCCCCACCTTTATCAGGTTTCATTATTCTTATGTCATGATGCTCTAAAATTTCACTTAATAGTTTTTTCTCATCACAGTCCAAGTTAGCTTGACCAGGTTTTTTATACTTGTTCACTAATAAGTTCCTGATATCAGCTTCACATATATTCTCAAACAGTTGTACTAGGGGGTGTGATGGGGGTAAAAAAATACTAGGCCTATGTGTATCCAAATGGCCAGTAATAGTATTGTTATCGTGAAAATGTAAGGCCAAATTAAGTTTTCTTGTAAATAATTTAAGTTGTATAATAAAGTCAGTAAGCATCCCTTCCTTAATAGGAACAAAATTAAAGCCCTTAGATAATAACTCGGCCCACCTGGTGTCAACTCGGACCTGGCTGTAGTTATAAATGTTAAAATCACAGTTATTATTGCTAATAGCATTAAGTGCCAGACCACTATTATTATCATTGTCAAAATTGTTGTCAGGGTTTATCTCCTGTATAAACCCCATCTCCCCCTCCAGGAACCCATCACAGGTTTGTTGCCATTCCTGTAGTCAGAGAGGTTATTCCCTTCATGGTATGTAACTCATTTTTGGTACAACTTCACACCTTCTGTTATATATTTAGTTTATGGCAGGGGTCCATGAGACTAATGCACTTTTACTGTATAAGTGAGTATTTCTTGTGTTTGTGATAGCACGGTCCATGCAATCCTGTAGGTGAACAGTGTGCATTACTAAAGGATTATGCAGCTGGGACAGTGTTGACCTTAGTAATGCAAACCAATGACAGATAGCAACAACAGCATCACCCACAGCACAGTGTCAACCCATGTCATACACACATATGCATACTCAAGTTCCAAAATGTGTGTAGTACAATGCATACTGGCCACCAATAGAAACTATGGAGTGTTAACACTGGCCAATACAGGGCATGTCACCCTGCCCATGTCTCCAATATGCATGTACATGCAGACAGTGCACCTCCACCATGTTCACAAATGGACACCTGCAAACGTGTGCTGCACACACCCCTCACTTACTGTCCACTGTATAACGCATGCTAACACAACTACACACATCAGCCAAGTGGCACATGGGCAAACAAAACACAATTGGAATAAACACTGGTGAAAACAATACAACATTGCTAATTACAGCTTTAATGCATCATGCCTGCTCAGCTACACCTACAAGGATATCATTACACTTTACTGCTGACAACATGCTACACATCCAACCATTGCTATACTTTATTAAAGTCACCCTGTGCATCAGCACCATGTTAGCCTGTTCCTGCATCAACGTTACAGATGACAGGAGGTGGCACAGGTTTCATCATATGCACAGGGGGTGTTGTTGTTTTGCCAGAGGCCTATACTGAGCCATACAATCGACATATGTGTGTGAGTGTGTGTGTGAGGGCCATGAGTACTGTTATGGGCCAATGTTGATGTCATGTGTGCGGGTATGTGTTTGCCCTAGGTTTCTGGTTTATGTGTGTGTGTCTGCATGCACACAGTTCCACCATGTGGCTGCCATATATGGGGATTTGTGAGACAGCTATAGACTGTACCTGGCAGGCTTTACAGATCACCATCTCTGGCCATGGATACTGAACCTGTGCCTGGCAGGGGTGCTACAGACAGTATGAACAGCCCCCCCCAACATTGCTGGGGCTGGTACTGGCACTATGGGAGCGGCTGTGACTTGCCGGACATCCACGGCGACCTCCAGCTGGTGATGTTGCTGGCATACGTCCACATCGACGTCTCAACTGTCCCGCACTATCCTGATACATGGACATGACATTGTGGAGGACATACAATGTCTCACCCCAACGTCTATCAATGACCTCAGTGTAGTTACGTATGGCATCTGCTAGGTGATGGATACTGTAATATACAGAGGTGTAATGAGCCCTCTGTGCCCTTAGCCCCTGTCTGGTGTACCGCTCCATTCGTGTCTCTGCCTCCATGACAGCCTGGAACATGCGTGTGGCAGAAAGAGGTGTGTCAAGTCTGCCAGGAGCATGAATACCAGCAGTGCTCTGATGAAAACCCCTGGGCATCTGCCTATGTGGTACCATTCCAGACATCTGGCTATGGCTGTTGTGTCCTGATACATGTGCCATAGACACCACACTGTCCTGGCCAGTGCCAACCATACACTGTCCCTCAGCTAAGGGCAATGGTGATGATGGATGTACAGGCAGTATGACTATGTGCATGGATGGGGTGGAGACTTGTGCACTGTCAATTGGTGGCCCAGCAACAGTCCCTGACAAACCTGCCTGTGCAACAACACACCTATCCTCATGATCACTGTTTGTCTCAGTGACATCAGGTTCCCTGCTGTACTGAACCAGCCCCACCTCAGCACCTGTGAGAGGAAAACAGGAAACACACTTTAAGACCTGAACATGACTTCCGACCACATGCACACATGCACACGCACAAAACTACACTCCTCCTGAAAGCAGACACACACAACACCAGCAATCACAGAACATACACAATAGCAGGTGACTGTGGAGTACAGTATCACAAGCAAAACAGTCATATCACACCTGCCAGCATGCAGGACATGTGTTGCTCAACAGCATGCAGTGCAAGTGTAGTCAGTCCTTGTTACTAACAGTATACATGGCTTTGATGCATGTGTTTTGTTATTCAGTGATGGCCCTCCCCCTGGAACACAAGGCATACATGGACACAACATTGCTGTGCAGGTATTCATAACCCTGTGATGTACTGTGCACCATAACTCACAGGTGTACATACCATTGCTGGGTGTGTATCTGTGTGTCAGATAGGTATGCAATGCTGATTACAGCCTCTGTGTCTTTAGCAAATAATTTTGGACACATGTTAATTGTGGACACATTTTTAGCACATGCATGATGAGTATTCACATGCCATCATCAGTGGTGCATGGATAACTGATAGAATATTATTCGGCCACATACCCAATGTACGGTAATTATGGTGAATGTAGATCATATTGTGGACATGCCAGTCTCATTCATGACATGGCATGCTAAAACACAACTGCATATTTAAACACTACACATACCCAATATGTATCATATGACCTAGCCACTCAATAGCATCACAAGACATATATGTGTCAGCTGTGCAAATGGTGATTGGTACGCATACTGTTTAGAGGTGCATATATGTGCACACACGCATCATTATGGTGTGTAGCAATGACAGCTATGTGTAGTACTGTGGTTACAATAACTGGATGGGGTATAGTACTATAGGCCATCATCATGAGGCATCAGGTGGTCACTCAAGGCTACAAATGTTTCACAAACCAGCACAAATCATGCTGTGCCGGAACAGTACTACCTCGGCTAAATTCACCATTTCACAACCAGTTGTTATGTGATTTTGTAAGGAGGCCAATAAGGATCATTCCCTGCCATGAATGTGTAGTGTGTTGCAGAGTGTTTAAATGCCCCCAGGATAGGCCTCTACCCCTCAGGTACATTCTGTGTAATGTGTGGATGAGATTTTGGATACTGGAGTGTGTCATTACAGAGGGTTTGGGAATACTTTATGTGTAGCATGTTAAAATGCTCTGTGTATGACACAGATGTGTATGTTTTGTGCATGTTGAATATCAACTGTGCCTATCCAATGGTCACTACAGTCTAGCCACATTTGTTTGAGATGGTCTGGGTATTGCATGTGTTTGAGGCTGCTAATCACATTAGTGAGATGTGCGTGCTCTTACACCAAACATGCACAGCATGCATTATGGGTAGGTGTGTTACATGTGTACATGGCCTACCCCTTAACTATGACATGCACTTTTTAGTTCCATTAATAAATGTAGAACACACCAGCATCTGTCTGCTGCCTTGACATCACCCCAGAGGTACCTACATAGAGATGAGACAGTTTGTCAGTGGCCACAACTGTGGCATTGCTACTGTGTGTTTGCAATCTTACAGTACAACAACAGTTTACATTCACAGGGCTACCGCTTATGTTCTAAATGATCGGTATTGCACAACAACAGGCTCCACATCTTTGAATGACACACTCCATCTCACATATGCATGATATACCAATACAGATAACAGTAGCCTATAGATATGTCATGTTACCGGCATGCTCTATGTGTGCTTGCTGGCTGGCTCCAACCTCCATCATGGTGTATGTCTGCTGCTGTTGTTGTTGGGCAGGTGCCACCAGGCTCATGAGCAGCTCCTCCACTCTGGTAAGGGGGGGGGATGGATGCTAACACCACTCCCTGTTGCAAGCTGATCCGTACGCACAGCAGTGGCATGCTGAGGGACATGTCGGAGAAGATCACTGCAGTGGTGGTGTACCTGCTCATATGTGCAGTTATGCAGGCCTACCTCATTAACCAAGATCTTGCCACATTGCAGTATGCTTCTGCTGGTCCTGGCTGGTTCATGAAAACAGTAAATGGTAGTGCTGAATCATAATGCTAGTGATGATATCATCTTCAGCCCTACTGTAGGTTGGGTTCCTGTGGTGGGCCATGATCCCTGGAAGACATAAATACAAAAATAGGTCTGAGCAAGTCATATGGCACATTTAACATTATACAGTACAGCTATCACTGAACTTCTATATATATATATATATATATATATATATATATATATATATATACTTACATACATAATACAATATGTTGTACCTGAGCACAGATTACAATAATTACTCACACACATACATCTACATGTTGGAGTACAATTTCTGTAGTGTTGTATGATTGTACTGGATGTTATGTTTGTGAATGCATAAATTATATGTATATCTGAGATGGCTTAGTGGCAAATCACTTTTGTTGTGATGTGAAAGGTTGTAGGTTTTTTCCTAGTAAATGCTTTTCATTTTCTCACTAGCCAAAACAAAGGTCAGGGGCTACAGATGGAATAAGGCACATTTCAGCAGTTGCAAGTGGGTTTTCAGAAGGGTAAGCACAGCTTATGAAAGTTTAGCAACCTATAAGCTAACCAAGAGTGAAACACTGTAACTACCACTTATCACTGCTCACCCCACAACTGCATGAAAGTGCCTTGCTCACTCTCTATCCAATGAGCCATGTTCTACACAGCAACAAAATAAAATCACAATATAAAGCTATAAAAGAGTACCTGGCACACTGTATGCAACACGATGCACCACCTAGCCACAGCAGATATACATCAAGCTGATGTGTAAAGAAATATATCATCCATCACAATCAGTGTAAGGTCCAGTAAATGTATTAATATTATACCACACAACTTGTTAATGCCAAACTCATGGACAAAATATGTGCACAATTGGGAATATAGGTCACATACTGCTGTAGTACACTATGAAAGTTGCTAGATACACAGTTATATGTATTACCACACATATGTCAAAGGACATGTTACAGACATACCCACACACACGTCAGACATAATTACAGGACACAAAGGTATGACAACCCAGATAAGCTTTCAGTGTGTACTATACAGTACTGTGTGTCAGTACTTACACAGCCTTAATCTTGAGAAATGTAATCTGTAATGAATACAGGGACCACACAAAACAGTAGATGCAAGCAATGTGGACATACACCATACTTTGCTGTACAGGCCCAGAGCTTCAGTTAGTACTACAGTACACACAGGATTTGCTTTCAAGATTGTTACCAATCAACAATCATAGATGTAGTGCTTTAGCCTCCAATGACACACCCTAGTTAAAACCAAGGGACTTAATCACACTGCATGCAATAGCACTTGTTCTGCCTAGCAAAAGAATACACAGCTTTTACTAGGATCAAAGCAAGGGCCCAGAATACCATAAAATAAACAGTTTCCCAGTAAGCTATCCCACAGATACATATCTTTGACATATTCGCAAACATATTGACCATCAGAGTCAGTCAACAGTACAGAGAATCTATTGCAACAAGTAGATGTAGGTGTGTATGAGTATATATATATACATGTATATATACATTTACACATCCATTTGTCTACATATACATATAGGTTCATAGGTTCATAGGTTCATACTAGGCTATCTGCCCAAGGGCATTTATAAGCCTAGCCAGAGTTTTGTGGCTTTCGCCACCCCTTTAGTTTGGAGGATACTATGCCCATTATTTTGCTGTGCCTCTGTCAAGCAGTGACACTGAGATAATCCCTGGGGTATATCTGCGATCTCCCATCCATTGGTCAAGATTTCTCTTGAACAAAGCCAGTGAGGTGCTCTGCCTCACATGTACTGGGATTTTGTTCCACAGCACAGGGAGTCTCTGGGTGATGAATCTGTCCCTCCAGCACGTCCTATTAATAACCATGTCAAGGTTTAAGTCTCCCGCCCTTGTAGTTCTGAGGGATCTAGATTTTTTGAGGTGAAGCATGTTCATCAATTCTGGGTTGGACATGGCCTTGTATGTCAGGCACAGGTCACCTCTGAGCAGACGGTAAGCGACTGAGTAGAGCTGAAGTTCCTTCAGTCGGGCAGCATAGGACATATTTTTGAGACCCTTTATCCTTTTGGTGAGGAACTTTTGGGGCCTTTCCAGTTGCTGCAGGTGTCGTGTCAGATACATTCCGAATGAGGCATTGTACTCAATCATAGGCCTGATGAGTGATGAGTACAGGGGGATGATGATTTCCCTTGATCTAGATGTGAATCCCTTCATGATTAGGTGGGCAATGTAGAAGGTCTTCCTAACTACTTTGGCAACGTGAGTATCAAATGAAAGGTTACTGTCGACCTGGGTACCCAGATCCCTGATAACCTCTTCTGTGCTTAGTGGGTTGCCGCCTATATGGTAGCTAGGGGTAACCTTGTTTTTCCCGAAGGGTATGACTATGCATTTTTTGGCGTTTAACTTTAGGCCATGGTTCTGGCACCAGTTTTCCGTTTCTATAAGACCCTTCTGAAGGATATCTGTGTCAGATGTGTTCTCAACTATGGCGCCCAGTTTGCAGTCATCTGCAAATTTTGTCAGCCATAATCCTCCTGTGTTTGCTTGTACTTCTGAAAAGTAGATGCCGAACAGGAGAGGGCCCAGGACTGAGCCCTGCGGGACACCACTTGTGACAGGCTTTGAGTCTGACATGGCGCCAGCAACTCTGACCCTGTGGGTTCTGTCACTTAGCCAATTTGCAACCCATCTTGTGACGTATGGGTTTACATTTATATATATATACATATATATATATATATAGGCACATATACAATTCACCTTTCATTGTGAGAATATCAATTATACAAAGGATGTAAGGTGTACAGTGATGTAATAACATTGCACAGTCTTGGGATAAATGCATTGAAGGTGTTCACAGCCAGATAGCTTTAGCAGACCTTACTGGCTTCAACATTGCAAACTGAACGAACCACCCACAGTGTTTAACCACCACATGTCATATACCAGCACTGTATGCTGTCTTGTTTGTCACACACTAAAACCTACATACAAATATGTGCATACTATCCCCCCTTCGCAAACAGTTGCAATATGTCCCCTGCTCTATGCACATATACAGATGTGAATATATATGACACATAAATATTTCTCTGCATGTGTGTGGCTTACACACACTTGGTCCACACTGTTGTAAGTCCCTGGACCTCACAGCTGAACTGTTGGGCCTTGCTGCAACACAAACAGGTGTCACATATGAACACAGACTAGCATCAGGGGGGTATATATGGCAACAGATGCTAGATAAGCATACTAGACTGCTACAGCACTTGCCAATGCTAATCTACACTTTAATATGACTATCATGCATGTGTTGTTCTGTCACACTCATGTTTATATAATGTCAGCATTAATCCCCCCAACAGCCATTGGCCACGCTACTGTACAGAACACAGAAAACATGGCTCAGATCTTTGACATTTAATGCTGAGCTACACATTTCACAGGTATGTCCCACTGCCCACAGGTACACACAGTATTGTCCATAGCAGTAGTTAAGCAGAACATCTGTGCAGAAAAAAGTACTGCTGTCACATATGAATGTTTCACATTATGTAGACTATTCTTCAATAACATCTACTACATGCCAGTAAATACATATGTGTCCCATACCTTTCCTTTGTATAATTTGGTAGTATTTATTTTTCCTTTTCTCTCTCTCTCTCTCTCTCTCTCTGTCTCTCTCTCTCTCTGTCAGTCACTGCAATAGAGTGATTGAGTTTGTTGGCATAGATTGCAGCCTGCTTTTGTAGGAATTGCACATGAGCATGTGATGGCCTCTGCACCAATTAGTGCCCACCATTTTCTAATTGCATGCAGCCTGCTGTGTAGTAATTGAAGTAATCACTGTCATATTTACCCAGTACTATAAATTGCTGACTCATGTAGGCGTGGCCCTTTCAGCTTTCCAAGATGGAGATCATCCTTGGTGTGGATATCATTGTTTAAGACAGGAGGTTGGTATAGGTCTTATATAAGAACCCTGCACACACATGTAAATTTTACATTTGGGTAGGGTTGCAGAAGTACAGAGAGCGTAAGTAGTATTGTGTGCATTTTATCTTGCTGGACTTACAGGGTTGCTGTGTACATGTTACTTTATCAAGGAATGTAGTCTGTCTGTGTAACTCCTAACTGTGGACCTATCCACCTGATATCCAGAGAATAGCCTGTTATTTTATGTCTGTGCGCCACACAGGTTTTTTCACCAATTGAGCAATGGCATTCTTACAGTTGGTTGCTACCAGTACATGGCTACATCCATTTGTATTTCAGTGTTTTATTCCTACATAAGGGTATGTTTCCAAAACTCCTTCCAAAGCTATTTGCACAGTGTGTAACAGCAGAAAGGCTAATATGCCTCTGTGTTTCTGCCTCTGCCAGACCTCTCAACCAATCAAGGACACATTTGAACAGAATCAGGGAAAAGTCAAGAAAAAATCAGGGACAATCAGGGACACTTTTAAAATATTAGTGCCATTAAGTGGAAACATTGAGAGAATCAAAGCATATGAATTAATACACCTTTTCTGAAGTAAAAGAAGTGTATAACTCTTAATAATTGTTATTATTCATTAAGTGTAATTCACCACCTTTCTGCCCAAAGTCAGTAGTTTTAGGAGGAATTCAGAGGGACAGAGCAAAAATTTGACTCAAAATCAGGGACGTCCCTAAAAATTAGGGACAGTTGAGAGATATGGCCTCTGCCCTAAACAAATATGCCAGTGTTTGTCCTGCTGTGATACTGTGTGGAGTTGTAAGGTGATGGTGTAACATTATTTCCTACTAGAATGGCTGTTTCTCTTATCACAGTCATGTAATGTAACCCCACAACAACTGTTGGTCAACATCCACAGAACAAGTTGTGTGGTATGGTATTCCTAATTTTCCTTTACATTCACACATTCTGATGCATGATATAATTATTTAAGCACCAATTTAATGTATGTCTACTGTGGCTTAGTGATACTTCATGTTGTGTAGTGTGTGCAAGGTCCAGGGTTCGAAACTTGCAGAGGTGTTTTATTTTGTTCCTGAGCAGAACACGGGCCCTCACATACGGAGTGACTAAGGCACTTTTAAGCAGTTGTAAGCAGGTTTGTGTGGGTTTGCGCAATGCCTCACATTGCTTAGCCAAGTGCAAACAAGTGCAAACCCGCTCACTACTGCTTAATAGTGCTTACTCCCGCTCACCCCCGCGCTAATTTCTTTGAAAGAAAAGAAAAGTGGGGAGATAGGAAAGTGGTGTTAAAGGGGCACAAAGAGGGAAAGACAGTATGAAAAATAGTTTGGGATGTGCAGAACGGGTGTAGGGAAGGTCCATAGCTGCCCATTTCTTCAACAGCAACAGCTGTTCATATGCAATAAATTTGGAGGTAGATATGAACCCTTCAACCCCTAAGAGAGGGGCGAGGACAACAAAGTATGTTGTAATGTCAATTGAATAACATTTCATGTGTCCAGTGGACTTGTGTGCAAAATGGGCAGCTATGTATGGGGCGTATTTTTTTTTGGGGAACAGATTGCCCTTTTTTTTTTTCAGGTGAGAGTGGAATGTGGGGTAGGGGAAGTAGGTATATTTGGGGAGGTAGGTTGGGGAGGTAAACAGACAAGACAAACAAGATGTATATGGGGGGTATATAACACATGTGGTGGGTGAACACCTTTGACGGGGAGGGATGTTTGGAAATCGCAAGCCCAATGAGTCCCCAGATGGAAACAGTGGGACTGAGGTCCCCACCCATGGGCAGTCACCACTGCACCTTCACGGCCCAGGAGGTGGTTGTGCTGGGGGCTGTGTAGAAGGGGCAGGCTGACCCGTGAGTTTCGCCACTTGGGTCTCAAGCTGGCATAGAGGTTCTGCAACAGAAAGTTCAATCTCTCTACGTACCACAGCCCAGACTGTACAAAGAGTGATAGGTGCCTTTCCGCCCATGCTTGCACAGGGGGGGCCAAGCCCCATCCCCTGCAGTGCTTCCACCAGAAGGTGGCACAGGGCCAATGGAGGAGGAGGTTCCAGGCTGGGCACCGGATCTGCTTGTGCCAGGTGCCATGGCCAGCTGAGGTAGGACAGGTGGGTCCACTATAAAAGGCCTTCCCATACAAACTATGTTTTGGAGAGTTTAATAAAGATATGGGTTAGTAACAGTCAACAGCATTGCCAATTAGTTATAACAGCATGCCGAAGTATTCCCATTAACACAACACACCAGATTTTCAACAGTTGAAAAGCAAGCATGACACGTGCATATATAGAACAATAGTGCACATTACAACAGGATGCAGGTTTAATTGATGGCAACAGGCCACCAATATTGTGGTATTTTAATAAGGCCCATACATAGAAATAAATGCAAATATTTATAAACCAATAGGACATATGTCCCAACAAATGTTTTGAGATTAGACATACCGATTGAGGTGTGGAATTGCATTTTTCATGCACATACAGTAGGGTGGAAAAAATAGCTCAATTAACAACTTATATATCCTTCTTGTTTTCACTACATTCCTATTAACTGCAGTTATTATGTCCCTTGCATGTATTATTACACTACCCAATGTCCTTATATTATGCAATTGGATTTTGCTAGATCATTATATACATGAGCTGTATCTTACATACAAACTGTCCAAGATGCAGATGTTATTGCAACATATTTTGAGAATTGCTCACACACACTACTGCTAAGATGGTACACTGACAGCTCTACTTTCATATAATTATATACATATGTTCAGGTGAAAGTATCAGTTATATGTTGACAGCTCCCTACATTTCTGGCAGCACACTGACACTTCTGTGGAACACAATACCAAGCTACTCATGTGCCAGATTAACATGTACATGCTGGGCATGAACCAACAGTTGAGGGCTGTAAATATGCATACAAGCTATTGGCACTCCCTTCATCCACGTTATATGGGCCTACCCAAGTGTGGGTTGACACTGCTTAATACAACATTACTATTTGTAGAATGCAACAGTACAACAACATATCAAAGTAAATGACACAGACACACTCCATGAATCATACATTTATTAAAGGATTATTACACCTATATTTATTGGGTTAAAAGACTTTTTAAAGGCTCTGTCATTTATTTTATATAACAGTACATGCCGAATAATTACTAACCTGTCTCATGACACAGCCTTTGCAGCCTATCTTCATGGGCTTGCAGATTCATAGCCCTTTCACCTGCAGCTGTGAAGTAAATGCAGTGAAATTGAGACATACCTATCCATAATATAGACAAGCATGGCAATTCTTAACTACTTAATACAATGGCTACTTACCCAGTACTGAGGCATTAGGCATTGTACAGGATTCCTGGATCCACCAGTCCAGTTCATCACCCCTATGCCACTTCAGGTCAGAATAATTGTGCCTGACCTGCTCACCAGTCCGAGGAACACCAGTGGCACTGGTGAGATCACTGGCAAGACTGTTCCAGGCCTCCATTTTATATTGGGTACCTTGGTACTGGCCCTGCAGGAGTCTTTCCTCATGTTTGTGGATGAGGAGCCAAACCATAATTTTGGACTCCTGGATGCCCCAGCATTGCACTCTAAAACAAGTGCCCTCACCTACACCAGCCATGCTGACTGCAGAAGGAAGCTACAACCAGTTATAGCAAGTATTCCCACCTGTGGAGATTAAATATGCCTCATTTCCTGCACTTATTTGTGATTGGCCAGTTTTGGAAAAGCTCAGCTGTGGGCACGCGTGCTTAGCTGATGTTGGCAATGTTTAAAATCCCTTTGATAGATATGTCTCTATTGAAAGTGCATGTTTGTGAAATGCTATCATGGCTTAGTGGTTAAGTACTGTGACTATAGTGCACAGTATCCTGAGCTCGAGCCCTGTCACTGCTTTTTATTTTACTGCTGGGCAGACCTGACTGGTTAAGGAACAGGAAAGCAGGTGTGAGCATGTTTACCCCACTTTGCCCGACAATGCGTGAGTTAGTGTGGAGTTGCGCAAGGGTAATCAGGAGTAACGTGTGGTGAACCTGTGTTACTCCTCCTTAGCATAGCGCAGCTACGTGCAAATGTATTTAAATATGTTCAATACTGGTAAAATGTGGTTAGCAGTGCTTTATATTGCTTAAAATAAGTTACTCATGCCTCAGAATGCATAAACATTTCACCTTCATATATATAATTTGTTAACTACTAATTTTAACATTTCAATGCTTTTTACAAAGCTTATACATAAAAAATGTCAGGAAATGTTTTTGTATACAGATTTCACACAGAAAATGGAACGTGCAGTAGTGGGACTCGAATTGGGAATGCCTTCTCTTTGTGCGAAAGCTCTAACCACTACGTTATCGCTATGTTGCTTAATTTGCATATATTTTTCTTATTACCCTCTTCTGGTGTCTAAGCTGCTGTAACTGTAGCTAAGCAATGGGCAAACACGGGCAAACCCACGCAACTACAGGCAGCTATATCGGAAGAAAAAAAATTATTTTTATTTTTTATTCTGTTAGTTGTTGAACATATGGGGGAGTGTAGTGTTACATTGTACACATGTGAGTGGACTCGCTCATTTAAATGTGAAGTTGCGGCATTTCTTCATTGCAGGGGCATGGATATTTGGACTGCTCAGCAGTCCAACACACCCCCTAAACTCGTCCATGATCCATGCAAGCTTTGGAGTTGAGGCAGCGCACCCTCATTAATATGCATGGCGCACTGCCATCATACTCTTACCCTGGCGCTTCCGTGCAAGACTAATCTAGTCTTACACAGAAGATTAGTAAATCCATGATTTTTAACACACTTCACACACATATGATTCCAACCACTGAAAACATTTCCATTGCATTGTTATCAATTATCAGGATAGTTGTTCATAAAAAGAAGACACAATCTCCAAAGCATAAAGGGTAAAAAGTAACAGATGTCAAGAATTGATCCTATAACATTGGGAGGAAATAATCAAAGGAGGAGTACTTAATATGCTTTCAAGTTTATTAGAAGAAAGTTATAACTGGGGATTCAATAAACTCCATGTAAGCTTAGTGTGAGTCTACACAGAGTATACGTGTTTGCGTGGTGAGCAGCAGCTCTAATTACATATTCATGTTGCCCACTGTGTTTAAATGTAAACAAGTGGAATTTGTGGCTAGCAGCAGTGTTGCAAGCCAGAAAATCATGTAAAGCAACATGGACAGCAGACATGTAAACCTGTTTACCTACAGGCACACTAGGTCAGTGTGTTTGCACGGTATGCTACAAAGATTACCAGTGTTATGAATCAAACGATGTATATAGTTCTGACACATTATACGAATGTGTATACAGTCCAGACTATTGTGTAAACCTGTGTCAGGCATACTGAACAAAAGTTCTGTAAATGATCCGTAATGGTACATAGACTGCCATTAAAAATAAACAGTCAGGGGAAGTGTGTGCATTGAATAGGGACACACATATGAATTGTAGGAATGAACACAGGGAAAGAGGACAGGTGAAACATGTCAATGTACAGCAGATGAGGGTATGTCAATGAAGACATTTGTAGCAGGAACCCTAATTACATATCGACATGATATAATATGGACTGCACAATGACTGTATATTATGTGACTGTCACACAAGGTGACATAACAATGGAGAAGATTTCTTTGTGATTTAAGTATTCTGATATGAACAATGGAGAGGACATACATCAGGGATGTTATATACAATAGGGGTTAGGTGCATATTATGAAGCTGTGCAAAATGATTTGCCTGAATGTAATTGCAATGTCAGCAGAAGTGTCAAATAAGTGGCACACATAGTTACAGGCTCATGGACAACAGCAAACAGAAGCACGCACAATCGTGGACAATATCAGAATAATACCAACAGTAATCCCATGTTTCTGGCATAATATATGTGATTGTGAGTGATTATAGATGGTCAGACCTCTCAACCAACTGTGGACAAATTTCAACAGAATCGGGGACAAGTAAAGAAAAAATCAGGGAAATCAGGGACACTTTTAAAATATTAGTGCTATTAACTTGAAACATTGACAGAATCAGAGCATATGAATTAATACACATTTTCTGAAGTAAAAGAAGTTTATAACTCTTAATTATTGTCATAATTCATTAAGTGTAATTCACCACCTTTCCTCCAAAAGTCACTAGTTTTAGGAGGGATTAAGAGGGACAGAGTTAAAATTTGAGTCAAAATCAGGGACGTCCCTGAAATTCTGGGACAGTTGAGGGGTTATGTTCTGCATGAACACACTTGTACAGCTATTATGAGTTGTCAGCAATCTATAAGGGGAATCAAGCACACCATCCTGACACTGTAACATCTGCTGGAGGTGTTAGGAGGGACACTGCTATACCTGTAGGTGACATTATGATTAATCTAGACTAGTTGACTGGTATGCATGGCGTATATATGGCACTATCTACACTGTCATGAGTGTAACCCATGCCATCAATGTTGTCAATCGGCTATGTATGAACTGTGTGCATCACTGAGACAGGTATCACACATGCATCTGGTATAACACCTTGATGGGGTTTCCACACCATCAGGCAGTCTTTATGCAACAAAAAGAATACTTAGGTATGGCCAATAAGATGTGTGGGAGCTCACTGTGGTAAATATGGTACACTTCAGTTATGCATCCCTGGAAGATTTATAGGGAGGTACATGAAAAAAGGTGCATTGTTCTCAGTTATTGGTGTGATGAAGGCTTTGAACTACAGAAATGTAATGGCCTTTGATGTGGATTTCCTGCACATGTTTAGGAGTTGTGTTACATACAAGGGAGTAGCCATCACTGTGAGCACATGCTGGTGAACATTCCACATACCATCTACCTGAGTACACAAGTCACATACCACTTTGCCTGCTGATAGGGATGTACTGTTGACATTATCATTAGGTTGTGCATTTGCTTTTATAATGTAATAAATCACCCCATGATTTTGTTTCATCTCATGTGTCTTCATGTCTGTGGCAGCAATCTTTTGTATGTGTTGATACTGTCTGTATTATACTAATATCACAGTTGGATTCAATGATTGTCCACAATCTGCAGTCCTCCAAACAGCTGTTTGGACACAGGATGTGTATGTCACTCTTGACATCTGTGACTTAAATAATGGACAGGAAAGGGCCTAGCACACAGCCCTGAGGTACTAACCTGATCACTGGACTCTAGATATAGGTCACTTCACACACTTCAACATATTTATATGTCACAGATGTGATCCATTGGTCTACTCACTTGGTGATATAGGTGTTTATGGCCACTTGTGACAGTGTTGCAGTTATACCTCAGTGTGGATTTGTGTCAAATGCCTTGGCCTGGTCAAGTTCGGCAGGATGATGGTGTTGTCATCCTGCATGCCCTCACTGACTTTCTTCAGGACATATAAAAGATGTAACAGATATAGATGTAGCATGAAAATAAATCACACATTTCTTTCACACACACAGCCAGTGTACATTTAGAAAAGGTCCATGATGACATGTTGGTCTACCTCACAGATGAGGAGAGTCAGGATGTGTCTAAACATGCATGCATCAGTTGCTGTTCCCCCCACTAATCAGATGGATGCACGTTGATGTACATCCTTCTAGAAGAACATACTTCATCAGGAGGCTGTGTTGAAGTATGGATCCAATTGTGTTTGGTAGGTCCATATTCTAACTCACCCTATAGGCAATCTGTGATGTTGTCACAGCTCATTTATTCTGTGTTATCAGCCATAAAGAGTGCAAAAATGTGCTGCCCTCATTAGAATAAAAACTGAGTAGGGTTTGCATGTATATTCTGGCTGATGGACAGTGGCGACAGGGTTGGTGACATGTGAGACGAACAGTCAGGTAGCGGAATGTCTATTCACTCCAGCTGGGACATGCACATCTGTGCTTAGTTGTGTATTCCACTTAACATTTCAATTGTACTGAAATACATGATTTGTGAAAAGATCTACACATACAACCATGGCCATTCATCACAGTCCACACACTGGTACCATGCACACAGTCATACAGCTGTAACAATGTCATGTATCAATTCCACAACATATGTCTATATGTGTTTCATGGGCAAGCTGTGTTTGAGTAGCCTGATGCCATATCAGGATACATTAAAGATAATTTTTTTGTGGCTCATGCAGAATATTTCCTGACACAAATGATAATCATCACACAATGGTGCTGCTGACCCCCTCAATAATCCTTGGTTCTAGCAACACAACTGTGCATACAATAAAATTCCCAATGCTAGAACTGTATCAAAACATGTGATGCATTGTTATATATATCATAGGTTAATAACATGTGTATGAGACAAGCCTTATGCAACTGTGTAATCAATATAAATTTATATCAATGTGTGTCACACAGATGGTATGTAGATACCTGCACACATGCCATACTGCAATTGTTACTGTGATGGTGGAATGTGAACTGTGTCGATGGTTGATCTGCTTCACTACAATAACATGTCTTAATACACCAACAATATGCATAGAAGTGTATTATACCATGTCACTCATGTCAGTCCACAACAAGTACTGTTATGACTCTTGTCATAGTTCATGTTGGGGTGAATTACTTGAGACATACCTCTCTGGAGTATATGAAGAGACACATGAATGAATAATTCTCACATTATGTGTCCCAAGCAGGTATGGCCCTAGCCCTAAGCAGCATTTTACCTTCACCCAAGATGATGCCACAATATAAACAATAGATGATGGACTTCAGCAATTGGCTTAGCTTCTGTGTCAGTCCAGAGGAATCCAGTATCTCTCAGCCTGGGATAACATGGTTGACATGCCGCTCTGCTTTGCCAGAGGTGGTCTGCACCTGTGTCTTCTAGGCTGTTGGATACTGCAAAGGTGCTTGCTTCACCTATAGTGCCTTTTTTGGCAATGTCAAAGCAAAAGCAAGAAACGTTCCGATGTAACAACATCCACTGGAGGAAAACTCAAAGTTCTGCTGCTTAATGCTAGGAGTCTAAACATGAAGCTGCACTGGAGGACATTGCCAACCTGACAACTGACAGATTTGGTGAAAGCTTCAACCCCCTGGCCCCACCAGCCATAACCCAAAGCATATCTGACACCAGTCCTCTGCCAAGTATCTCTAAACATCAGGTCATGGCCTCAGTGGTACCAGATAACATCCCAGGTTGCTTACTAAGCAATGTAAAACAGGACTTAGAGAACCCAATTAGCACCCTCTTTAACTATAGCCTGAGAACCGGTATTGTTCCAGGAGAGTGGAAAACAGCAGCAGTTATCCCCTTGCACAAAGTGAGGCCATTAATCAACCCTGGAAACTATAGGCTGATAAATCTAACCAGTCTCATGTGCAAGGCCATGGAAAGAATCATCATGGACCTTATTAAGAAGGACATAGGTGACCTTCAAACTCTAGACCCAACCCAATTTGGCATTGTTAAGGGTAGATCATGCTTATTAAACTTAGAAGACTGCTTTAAGAAAGTCACCAAAGCTCTGATTGAAGGTATGACAGTGCATACCGGCTATCTTTATCTGGCCAAGGGTTTTGACATAATCGCCCACTCGGGTATCATTGAGAAATGCTCCTAGCTGGGGATTAACCCTTACATCACTAGATTATTAGTCAATTGGATCACCAACAGAACACATACTGTCAAAGTTGGTGACTCAACCTCTACTAGGGTTGCCAACTTTTCACAATTAAAATCCAGGATGCCTCTTTTCCTGCCCCTTGCCCCCCATGACCTGTCCCCTCTTCTCCCTTCCCTTCCCTCCCTCCTTCCCTTCCTTTCCCTCCTCTCCCCTTTCCTTTCCCTTCCCCTCCCAGGCTCCTCCTGGGGGTCTGGGGGCACTGAGCCCCCGGAAAAAAAATTTAAATAACAGATGCGTGTAGGTGAGGTTTAGTGCATTTTGAGCCCAAAAAAAACCAACACTTGCAAGAATTTTTAGCTCAAAACTGTTATTTTCAAGTAGCCAGCCCACACAGACAGGCTAACTGCTAAATTGCTAATAGTCATTCATGCTGGAAAACAGCAAAAAAACAATAAAGCAATAACATTGAGGTGTAAGCAAAAGATATAGTCAATACAATACAAATGCTATTCAATGTCAGTTGAACGAACTAATTACTTTGATTGAAGTTGAACGTCTACATCACATGAATCCAGAGCAGGCTGACCCTGAGCTGTCAAAGTACTCGTGGAAGAAGCAAACTGCTCAGGCTGAGCAATCTCTTTCCATTTGTACTTTTCACTACCAGCTGCTGCTGAAATCAATTTGTCATCTTTCAAAACAAACTGATAGAAATTACTGCAGCTCATGTTGTAGTTAAGGAAAACTTGCAGTTCTGCTTTGATTAGTGCTAGAGTGGTCCTGTTTCAGTCTGCATGCCACTTTGCATTCAATAAAGAAAACACCCTCTCAGGGAAGCCATTGCGGCCTGGTAATGACAATGTGGCTGATTCAATCTTAAACTTGTTCGCTGGAAAAGCTGCACTATCACGGGCACCTGCCAAAAATTCCTGCCATTTAGTGCATGCAGTTGCAGTTGAATTAGCAACAATACTGGGTAAAGCATGCCTTGCTGCACAAAACTCATCATAAAGCATGTCTAAATCGATGTCCTTTGTTGTCAAGCCTATGACAGTGCTTGCATTTCGAATGGACTGAAATGATACTTCTGTATTTAGAGATATTTGATGCATCTCACACATGCAATGCTTCCGTCTGAGAAATTAAACCATTTGTTCAGATATGCTAAAGACTTTTCTAGAGCTGCCAAAAAATTTTGTTGCAGACACACTTTATGAGGTTCCATATCCTCATTCTCAAGTATAGTTTGTGCTTTGTGTCCAAAAAAATGTATCAGTTATGTGTGACTCAATTTTAGTTTTCAGTGGTTGGTAGGGTGGCCTAATGGTTAAGGTGTTTGCCTTACAGACATGAGGTGCAGGGTTTGAGTCTCACAAGGAATAATTGGCTAGGCTTAAAATGGCTCACAGAGGCAGTTAGCTTAGTATGAACCTATGAAGTTGCTGCATTGCAGGCAAGAGCTCAAGCAATGTAAAATCTTCCATCTCCACTTTCTGGACTGACACCGCAAACACATTGCAAATATTCTGGACAAAACATAAGTATGCTTTTTTAATGTTTGTCTCTACTGCTTTACAGTCATACATATTATTTTCTATTCCCAGATGCATACAAACTCTCTTTTGGCAGTCTTCACCGAGAGATGCAAAGTAGAACACAATGGCAGGCCATGAATCAAGTAATCTGTCAATAGCTGCACCCAGAAACAACCATCTCATTGGTACATCCCTCAACAACTCATGATATTCCAAGTATACAAAGTCAAAAATGTTTTGCAACTGGGATCTCCTATTAGCAGATACACTGAAATGACTGTAAATGCTGGTAACCATTGTTTCTACATCACAATCAAGTTCATCAATTAGTTTTTTCAAGGCATTGTGTATCACATGAGCATTGCAGTTTGTCTTCAGAATATTACTATTTCTTTTCAACAGCTCAGTAAGCACAGACTGCTTTGCACCATAGTTCACACTTGCATTATCAGCTGAATAAGAAGACATGCATGCAATATCAAGGCCATTATCTAAAAGAATTTTAACTAGCATGTCTGCAATAGAGGTAGAATGCTCATCATTGAGCTCAACAAAGTCTAAAAGCTTTTTACTTAAACAATTTTCAATGGTAAAATATTGAATGTAGACAGGAAACATTTTTCTGTTCTTGAGATTAGATGGATCAGTTGACACAGAATATCATAGGTTCATAGGTTCATAGGCTGGTACTAGGCTATCCACCCTAGGTCATATACAAGCCTAGCCATAACAATTCCCTGGCTATTTCTTCCCACACTATTTACTCCCCTGGACCCCTGTCTAGCAGGGCGACTGACTGGATCCCCGGGGTGAATTTCCTTTCTCCCATCCAGTCGTCAAGGTTCTTTTTGAAGAGGGCCAAAGAGGCACTCTGCTTGACATGTATGGGCAATCTATTCCAGAGTCCAGGGAGTCTCTGGGTCAGGAACCTATCCCTCCAGCATGTTTTGTTTATTGTGATGACAAGGTTTAGATCCCTGGAGAGTGTGGCTCTGAGGGATTGGGATTTCTTTAAGTGTAGCATGTCCAACAGCTCTGGGTTTGACATGGCCTTGTATGTTAAGCAGCGATCGCCTCTGAGTAGACGATGTGCGACAGAGTATAGCTGGAGTTCTTTAAGGCGGTCAGCGTAGGGCATCTGCTTTAGGCCTGTGATTCTTTTAGTGAGGTATTTCTGCAGCCTTTCCAGTTGTTGCAGATGTCTTGACAGGTACATACAAAATGGGGCATTGTATTCTATAATGGGTCTAATGAGGGATGAGTACAGTGGGACAATGACCTCCTTTTTTCTGGATGAAAAGCCCTTAGTGATGAGGTGTGCCACATAGAAGGATTTCCTGACTGTTGTGGCGATGTGGTTATCGAAGGTGAGACCACTGTCCACCTGTGTCCCTAAGTCTCTTATCACACTTTCGGTGTTTAATGTACTGCCAGCTATATGGTAATTCATGGATACATGTTTTTTCCCAAAGGGGATAACTATACATTTCTTGGCATTGAGCTTGAGCCCATGGCTCTGGCACCAAGCATCTGTTTCTGTAAGGCCCTTTTGTAGAGTATCCACATCATTTGGGGATTCAATAATGGCTCCCCGTTTGCAGTCATCTGCGAACTTTGTTAGCTAGAGTCCCTTAGTGTTGGCCTGTACTTCTGAGAAGTAGATGCCAAACAAGAGCGGTCCCGGGACTGAACCCTGAAGTACTCGACTTGTCACTTGTCTGGAGCTGGATTTGGAGTCGGCTACTTTTACAGTGTGGGTTCTATCAGTAAGCCAGTTAGCAACCCATTGGGTGAAGTAGGGATTAATGCCCAGCTTAGTAAGTTTATCCATGATTCCAGAGTGGGGGATGGTGTCAAAGGCCTTGGCAAGGTCTAGATAGGCTGTGTGAACCACCTTACCCTTGTCCATGGTTCTGGAGACTGATTCGAAGAAGTCAACCAGGTTCAGGAGACAAGATTGGTCCTTCACGAACCCAAACTGGGTGGGGTCCAGTGTTTGAAGGTTGCCAAAGTCTTTGTTTATAAGTTCCATGATAATACGCTCCATGGCCTTGTAGATAAGGCTTGTCAGACTGTTGGGATGGTAGTTTCCGGGATCCAAGGTGGATCCTCCCTTGTGGAGTGGGATAACTGTAGCTCTGCACCACTCAGTGGGCATGAAACCTGAGGTGAGGCTATCATTAAACATGACACTTAAGTGAGGTGCCAGTTCATATTGTAGTTCATGTAGTACACAGCCCGGGATGTCATCTGGTCCCATGGATGCTGTATTCTTAGCTTTGGAGAGTGCGTTTTTTTATGTGTGTGTGGCCGTAGAATTGTCATCAGTAATGTCTTTCATAATGGACTCCACTGACTTTGGGCCAAGGATATCAGTCACCAGTGCTTCTGCTTTCATGCGACCACATGCTGTCTTTTTAGCAGTAGCCGAATCTTGATATAACAAGTGGTCCAGTTTAGCGCCACAGTCAGCAGTGTTGTAGGAGATGTGGTGATGTACATGCACGTGTTCTGCAACCATTGCCTGCTTGTCAATTCCTGTTACTGTCGTTGACTTCTTCTTGGAAAAACATATCAATGGCAGCAGTGTTTGCAGCAATCTGAGCTTTCTGATGACTTTTTGAAGGGCTATGATTTACTATGTCACCTTTGCCATCATAAGCAACTGAAACCTCCTTCTTACACAATGTGCATCGAGCTGTGAAGACATTGCCGTGAACTTTTTCACACTAGGAAAATTCTGTCTGCCATTCTTGACGATACCGTGACAACCTCTTTGCTTTCTTTTTAGGTGGAGGAGTGTTTGGCAAATCATTACATTCTCCATCAGTTTCTGTGCTACTCACACTACCTTCAGTTGCATAATAACTTGTATCCATTTCAGTTAACAATATCAGAATGTGTGACTGCTATGCAAAAATGTTGCTTCAGACTGCAATATCAGTTTTTAGTAAGGGTGAAGTATCCATTCGACAAAGGGACAGTTGTGGAAAGTCCCTCACTTCACATAAACTCTTCGGTAAGACTCTATAGCCTCAGGCTCTTACTCACGCAATTCTACTTTCCAGCCAATGAGCTTTCCCAGGGCTGTCTTTCTCCAACTACTGTAAGCTTATTTGCAGCATCTATGGAATGTCAATAAATGTGAACACAAGACCAAGAATCACCAAAATCCACAGCCACAGTACCCAAATCTCCAAAAAATGTAGTTGAAAGCAGTAGGTCTAAAACAGCACATTTATTGGTACGTAATCTGAATCACACCAAACAGCAGCAAACTATAAACCAAGCGCTTTCGCTCGGTTATTACAGAGCTTCTTCAAGGTTAAAAAATCTGTTATGTAGTCAGCCATGTTAAATACTAAATGCAACATCACATGACATACCCCCCCATGTGATCCATACCTAATCAGTTTCTTAAAAATACAGTGTGTGTAAACTTTCATTGAATGTTAAATATATATTCCAATCCAAAAATCAAACTCAACTTTAAATTTAGTTATGCCAGAAATGCAAATATGTAATATATTGACACATGTAAAAAAATAATAAAATAATAAAGTGAATAGTGATGAAATAAATAAATAAACATGACAGTAATAAATATTGAACTAAACCATGAAAATAAATAAATGTAACATCTTCATTACCAGTACAGCACAAGGTAACCAAACTAAGGCATTCGGCTGAACTGCAAGTACAACCAATACCAGTATGTTTAATGGGGAAATCTAAACAGTCTACAAGAACCCCTATTATAATCGCGCCCTTCTTAATTTGAGCACGCTGTTTATATTCAAGGCCTCATTCATGCCCGGTGATCTAATTGCGTCCAGTCTGAGCTGCCAAAATAATTCCCGATATTCCAACCTGGCTTCCCAGTTCCCTCCCCGTGGGTCGGGTGTCACTTGTTCTAGAATTGTAAACTTAATTTGCATGTTTTCACATAATTGTGAATGCTTAAAAAAGGCATTGGTCACTTTACCCTTACTGATATCATATTGGTGTTCATAAACTCTTTTTCCTAAATTGTCTTTCTGTCTTGCCTACATAAAAACTATGACAATGTAGGCAGATTCCCAGGTATACCACTCCTTTGGTGGCACAATTAAAGTATTGTTTAAACTTATATCTAAAATTTCTGGAAGGGATAGAAATAACATCTTTGTTCAACATGAAGGCACATTGGTTACACGAACCACATCTATGGGTACCCTTCTTCATTCTAGTGGACTCATTCTCAACAGCCTTATTTTTCTCAAAAAGTTCTTTCAAATTCGTTCCTCTTTTTCTAACGAAACCTGGCACTGAAGGGATAAGATGTTTTATATCTTCATTCACTGAAATAATGGGCCAATACTTTAAGATGACTTGTTCTATTACCTGAGAGTCTGAAGAATATGTATATGCAAAACTATTCTTAAATTTGGAGGTGTTGTTGTCTATCACCAACTCCGTACCAGCTGTCCCGGTACCTAGTAAAGGGTAATACCTGGATTCCCTGTTATCAGTAACTTCCTGAGCCACTCCATCAATCAAGTTGACTGGGTATCCTTTTTCTATAAATAAGCCACGGAGTGTGTTGGCTTCCTCCAAAAAATATTCAAAAGTGCTACACATTCTCGAGGCTCTAATCATTTGGCCCTTAACTATCCCTTTTTTCTGGTAAAAAGGGTGCCCACTACAAAAATGAAGGTATGCGTTAGAAAAGGTAGTCTTCCTAAAAAGTTTGGAATGAAAACAGCTGTTTGCGTAGTCCTTAATTAATGTTACATCCAAATAATGTAAAGCATCTTGGTCAATTTTATGAGTAAATCTAAGAAAATCAGTACATCCATTGATGTGTTCCAAAAACTCATTCAGGTCATAAATTGAGCCATTCCATAGTAGGCAAATATTGTCTAAATATCTGGTATAATGTGTAATGAACTTTTTCCATGGTGTATTGAACACAAGTTCCTGCTCCCAATGGTAGAGTACACAACTGGCGTATAACGAAGCACAACATGCTCCCATCGCCACGCCTTTCTTTTGGCGAAAAAACTCTCCATTAAAGTAAGTAAAATTGTTTGTCAAAACTGTGTCCATTAAGTCCACCACTAAATTGGTAACGTTGCTAGCCAACGTGCCATCAAGCGTAAGGGTTTGCCTAAACCATTCAAGTCCTACTATGGGAGGGATACTTGGAAATAAGTCTATGATATCTATGGTTACCATGTATAACTCTGGACTAAAGATCTGTCGGTTGATAACTTTTAAGAAATGCCAGGAGTTTTTGCAAATATGTGTAATTGGTGTTAGGACTCTTTTGGCTATATGATCTATAAATTTTGCTAAGGGCTCCGTAATACTGCCTGCCCCAGAAACAATGGGCCTGAATCTTAGAGGGGCTAGGTCTTTATGTGTTTTTGGAATACCAAATATTATTGCTACCCTTGGTTTCATAATATGAAAGTAGTTGTATAGCTGCTCATTAATAGTGCCTTGCAAGAGGTGATCGTATAAGTAGTAACTAATTTTGGCATAAGCTAAATTAATTTCATTAAGGGACACCAGTTCATATTGTTCAACATCCTGTAACATTCCCTGTAGGATAAAATCGTAATCTAACTGGTACATTAGCACCACACCCCTCCTTTGTCAGGTTTCATAACCCGGCATTTTTCCTGCTTTAAATTCTCAATCAACTGGAATTCTTCGATACTGAGGTTCAATGGGCACTTATTTTTCCTGTTTTTACCAGCTGTTCTAATTTCTCTTTCTACCATTTCCTCAAATATCTTAAGAGATGGGTGTGTGGGGGGGGTTAAAGGTGCTGGTTCTGGTAAGGTCTGAGTGGGTATTAGGTTGACCCTTAAAAAATATTGAAAGGTTTAGCTGCCTAATAAACAATTTAAAATCTATCAGTGTGTTAGTGGTATCAAAGGGACTGGATGGGACAAAGGCAAAACCTTTTGAAAATAAAGTAAAATGCTCGTCCGTGAGCAAGCAATCAGTGAAGTTGTAAATTGTAAAATTATCTTTTCTGAAAATAATTTTATTGGTAGGGGCCTCTTCCATTGTTAATGGTAAAACATTACCAAGTGGTTCTATTTCTGTATACGATTCCACCCTTGTTTCTGATGTCACATCCCCCTCACTCCCCTGTTGGGAGGGTGCTGAAAATCCTGGTAGGACTGTTTCCTGCCCCTCTCAGCAATTCTTTCACTCCTCCTGGGTGGTTCATTGTCAACCCTAACACCCTTGTTATTACGTTCCACCATGTTATCCCCTTCCACAAACACAGTGTCATAGTTGTTCTTCCAACCACCATTTCTGTAAATAGGGTAGGCTAAGCCTTCCTGGTATTCGTGCATATCCCTGTCAAGTTTCTTAATTTTCCTATTTAAAACTTTTAAGCAGTGTTGGTCAACCTCATAAAAAACATTGTCATAGCTTCTTTTAACACTTCCAAAATCCACATCATTAGTAACATTTTGGTTAAGAGCAGTCAGCTCCTTCAATAAAAGTTCAGCCTTGGATTGATACTCCACAATTATTAGTTTCAACATATCTATACCCGCGTTGTTAAAATGGTCACATAACTTGTCATACAATTCAGTCCCTGGGTGCACACAGTTAGGAAATTTGAATAAACGGAGACCTTTGGGAACCCTGTTAACCTGTATGCATTCATTTAAGTAGTCTATCTCCAACTGGTTGTTTTTAAGCGCATATAACTTGTCTCTAAACAAGTTAAAATTATTCTCAATGTTTCTGTTAAAATTGGAGTCTACAGTACCTTGCTGAAAATGAAACTGCTTTTCAGTCCATGCTCCAAAGTTAAAATCATTATTTGTGTCCCTTATATTGTCGTCTCTTCTGAGTTTACCACTGGCAACATTTTTAGTGGACGACGTACCACGTTGTGATTTGTCTCATAAATGGTTACCGGAACTGACGTCATCCGCCTTGCCATTCGTAGCAGTTGGTGAAGAAGAAGTGACCCTATTGCGCTTGTCAGAAAGTTGCAACTGGTTGCCAGGAAACCCAAAACTCTGTTCAGCATTTTTTTCTTTCAGTTGTTTAGTAAGTTCAGTTAACAGGTTCAAAACCTGTGTAAATTCAGCGCGGGTCACCAGAGCGTTGTCAGTATCTTCTCTCAGTATCGCTGGGGTCTCCATAAAGTTGGTAGAATTGGTTCCTTCAGCCATGGAAAAAATAAACTCCAAATGTCAATAAATGTGAACACAAGACCAAGAATCACCAAAATCCACAGCCACAGTACCCAAATCTCCAAAAAAATGTAGTTGAGAGCAGTAGGTTAAAAACAGCACATTTATTGGTACGTAATCTGAATCACACCAAACAGCAGCAAACTATAAACCAAGCGCTTTCGCTTGCATCTATGGAATGCCTGCTCAGCCAGACACAACATGACAGTGTCACCCTGTTATAATGTGTTTAACATAAGCGTGCATTTGTGTGCCTGAGAGAACATTTGGGTTTTTACAAAGCAGTCTGGTCCACATCTTATTTTCAGTGCACAATCAAGTCTGCTTCTGCTATGCCCATTGCAAATCCTGATTCCCTATAGGCATTGATAATGTGCCCTTTTAGAGTACATCTGGACTAATGGTACATTTTTCAGTCAGCCTCGTTACAACAATTAACACACAATCACCTGATGACCCAATATGTCCTAATAAAAATATTTAATTTTGGAAGATAATGATGTAATACACACACACACACACACACACACACACACACACACACACACACACACACACACACACGTGCACAGAAGCATAATACTGTGGACACATTTTGAAAAAAAAAACAGTAAATCTGTTACAAAACCGAATCACATAGAAGATTAGTCCTGATTGGGAGGCAAAGAATAAAGTTCACTCAAGGTAGCTCTGTACCCCTCACTATAGTGATTATGAAAAAAATTTTTCTAACTTAAAAATCTGTGATGCAGACAGTTGGTTAGCAGTAAGAACTTAGCCTTGACAACTTAAAAAAGTGCCAAATATGTGTGAATACAAATTACAGTCATACGGAAACAAGTAACTTTAGTACCAAAGGTGCAAGTGCAGTCAAAAAATAACTCATTGTTAACCAGGTTTGTATATTTAATAAATAACCAAATGTGTAAATAAATGCATAATAATGAAATAACCACTTGCTGACTGTTTCAGTGCTGTCAGAATGACCATTGCTGCAAGTGAGCTTGCAGATGTTTCTTCTAGGCTGAGCATTTTTTGTCTGCAAAAATAATAAACAATAAATTGAAAAAAAAGAAACTATGTAAAAATAATGGAGTCAAATGCAAATCAAGTTTGCCGTGTTACACTGTAGAATGAAGTGTGATGAGTTTATTTTTTTTCACACCCACGCTGTTCAAGTTAAAAATAAAGACTAGTGTTTTCTGCTGTGCACATATGTTTAGCTGCTTGGGTGAGGACCTGAGGTTAATGTCTGGCACACTTCCATCCTTAGGACATGCAGTACAAACAGAAGAAAACAAATGAACTAGTTTTGACACCAGCAATTTAAAGGAGACACTTGCTTAATATGCTGTATCTTCAACCCGCAAACCCCCTACCTGGCTACCCTTGACCTACTTCTCCAGAAAGCTGTGTTAATCTTATATGCTTTATGTCACGTGCACATATATGTATGACTGTATAGGCAGAGCAATGCATTTATACATTACTACCTTACCTTTCTGCAAACTGAGTGCTCAGTTTCTGTGGTGGACTTCCCATCACTGAGGAAATATTCTGCTAAATAAACAGGTTCTGGATCTGGACGGTCATGGTACAGATGCGCTGCTGCATCTCAGATTATTACAACTGGGCTGGCTGCCTTTAGTCTTTTGCTGATTTTGCATTTTTCTCAAGTAAACAGCATTATTAGTGGATAATGTAATGTGTCAATTATCACACTGTTATGTATTTCATTGGAACAAGTTAACAATGCTGCTGACAGGTTGTTGTGCTGGAGAGTAAGAACACCGGCCAGCAGGCTGGACTCCTCCATGATAGGCTCAGTTGTAATTTTGTAAAGGAACAGTGTGCATGTGTGCCAAATGGGCCTGTAGGGCTTTTGGCAAATTGCTGTGGGAATTGAGGTCTAAGGATTTGGGCGAGATGTTGTGGGCAGGCACTCACAGTTCTGATATTGATACCACTTGACTTACCACACATTACTTAAACAGTGATTATGAGAAAACCTAGTAAGTTATAGTAACTTGTGCTAAGCTGTGCCAAAAATAGGACATATGGTGTCCTGGGAGGGTCCTTCCCAGGACACAGATGGCCAAATCCAGGACATCCTGGGAAAAACAGGACAGCTGGCAACCCTAACCTCTACCAGTAGAACTGTCACCAGTAGTGTGCCACAAGGATCTGTGCTGGGCATTTACTGTTCAGAATCTATTCAGGCTAAAGTAGATGGCCTTTGGCTTACCAAGTTTGCTGATGATTGCAAATTGGGTGCAGTCATTGAGTCCCTCAATGATGATAACATATTACAGGAGGGGCTAACATAGACAAATGAGTGATGCCAAAGCTACGTAGTCTAAAACTAAATGCAAAAAGTGCCATTATTATTATTGCCTTTTGCAAACTGGAATTCCCTTCTAATTACAGTATTGACACCCCCAAGCTCAAACCCAGTGGTGCAAGATCTGGGAACACAATCTGAACTTTTACCACCAAATATCCACAGTGGTAAGGAAAGCCTTCTATGTTGTGCACCTCATAAGTCAGAACATCGCATCTAGGTCTGAGGATGTTATAACACCACTGTACTCAACCCTCATCAGACCACTAATATAGAGTACAATTCTCCCTTTTGCATGTACCTCACCCAATACTTGTAGCAGCTGGAGAGACCACAGGGGTTTCTCAACAAGAAAATACAGGGCCTGCAAACCATGCCAAGATGTATGTGTATAGCCTGAAAGCCCTGTCACTGTACTTTGTATCATATAGGCTGCTGACAGGTGACTTGTGCCTGTCCTACAGGCCAATCTCTAACCCTGCCCTGATTGAAATGCTGCACATCTGCAAATTTAATGTCTTCAGTCACTCGCTCTAGGGATCTTAACCTAGCTTGTGACATTAACAGAATTTGTTTGAGAGACAGCTACAGCTGATGACATCAGGAGAGTCTGTTGAGAAGAAGATGGTAATAGTAGTATCCCACATGGCTCTCTCTAATGTCAGCCAAGTGAAGAAACACACACACACACACACACACACACACACACACACACACACACTAGTTGATTGCAGTGAGAACAAAACTGCTGCCTATACACTGACTAGAGACCTTTACATTTAACACAAGCACCACAGCTCAAGTCTAAGTTAGAGATTTTTGGACTGTGTCTGGTAGGGAGAAGAAGGCAATAGCAATGCACCACATGCTGGTGTAAATGCTCTCTCTCTCTCTCTCTCTAATGTCAACCAAGTGAAAAAACACATATGTGCACACCCACCACTTTATTGCAGTGAGAATAGAACACTACCTAAGTACATCAACCATAGACATCTGTATTTAATGCAAGTGCCACAGCACACCTGACTTGAAGAGCATTGGACAGCACTTTATAAGTGATGACATCAGCAGTTTCTGGTTTGGAGAATATGGTTATAGTAGTGTCCCACATGCTGGTGTAAAATGTTCTCTTTAATATCAGCCAAGTGAACTAACACAAACACACCAGTTGCCTGCAGTGAGATAAGAACCCCAACCTATCTACAGACTAGAAAACTCAGGACATAACATAAGCACCATGGTACAAGTCTGACTTTTTCTAGTTGCAGAACGCTTTGTAGTAGATGACATCATCATTGGATGTTTGAGAGAAGATGTTAGGAGGTCTGAATGAAATGGATATGTAGACATGTACAATTGTCAAAATATTGGTACTCCATGGGATTGTAGTGATGACTGCAGAAGACAGAATAATGCTTTTTTGATTAGACAGACACACACACACGTGTACAAGTTGACAATAGTGAGATTAGACCCCCTACCTATCTAAGGTATGCAGACTAGAGAATTCAGTATTTAACACAAGCACCATGGCACAAATCTGGTTTTGCAACACTACAGGATAATTTACAGTGGGTGACATTATCATTGGATGTTTGAGAGAAGATATTGGGAGGCCTGTCTGAAATAGATAGCTAGCTATGTACAATGGTCAAGATATTAAAGATCTGCATGTGACCACATTGATAAGTGTGCAAAGTGTAGCATTTGCTGCTGTGTTTCCAATGTGCAGGGATACCTTAAAAAGACAGGCTTGCAAACTATTTCCAAACAGCTGTCTACATTACTACAAGTACTGAAAAATCTGAATGTATACTGTCATTAAAAAGGTGTGCATGGTATATAAGAAAGCATGTGTTATTTATTTCTGTAGTGTAGTTTATATATTTGTGAACAAGAACTGAGAGACCAAGTTTGAAGTGCATGACTGGAGGTAACAGATGGCTGCAGTGTAAATATGTGTTCTTTCCTTAAGAAATTACTTCTCTTTATTTGTGTTTTTACATGTACATTCATAGCATGAAGACTAAATGGACAGTAAACATAAGTTATACATGCTAATGTGAACTTTCCATAGAGCACCAGCAAGTAGCTGGTTTGCTAGATCAAAGGCAAAGTGTGCATGTGACAGGTACATTTCTACTACTTTCCCTGTTTGGGCATAGTTAAGTGGTGAGCAAAAGTGAGCATCTGCTTCACTGATAATATGAGAGTTCTGAGTACTAAGTGGATGAAACACAACTGTTGCTTAGCTCACTCCATGACAGTGGGTGTAAATGCATTAACACATTTATTTTGGAGCCCAGATGACATAGGATTTGAATCCAGATGTATCTAATAGTTTTTAATATGCATTTATAAGCAATGAAATAATTATGTATTCTATATTCACTGTGTGTTACTTTAGTGCAGGGAATTTAAGTGGCATTGCACAGAAGAAACCACACCATTGAAGGGATGTTCATCATGACTTGGCATTCGTGCGCAATGCCAAGATCCATGCAAACACAAGCAATAAAATGTTAAGTGCTCCATTGCTTCTTTTTTTTACTTATGTGTGTTGTGTGTGATTCTATTTTTTGACCAGATTAAAGTAGTTAAAATGGGGTAGACAGGAAAGTGGTGAAATGGGTGGCAAGCAGGGGGAAGAAAAAAGGGAAAGCAATATAGGAATGTGCAGGAGGGAAGCAGGAAAGAACCATAACTATCCACTACTTCAACAGTGTAAAATGAAAATATATACAGAATATTAGCTGAATTTGGACCGTCACCTCAACACAGTGGGGTGACAACAACACAGTCATCTTGTATAGCTAATTAGTCCAAATCAAGTGTGATAAAAAGGCACATGTGTGGAGAGCTATGTATAGGATAATATTGTTTTGGAGGGGCAGGTGCCCATTTGTTAACTTTAGTAAGAGAGGAATGTTGGGTAAGGGATGTAGATATTTCTGGGTCAGGTAAGTAGGGTAGGTGAGGAAGCAGATGCAAACAAAAAGGGCAAACAAGACAAGACACAGGAATGGTGAGGGATATCACAGGTTGGTGGATACCATGATTGGGGTTAGAAAGAGGACAACAGATGCCAAAGCCCATCAAACATGGGGACAGTGAGTCTCCTTACTCCGCTAGCTGAGTGCTTGATGTCTTCTCATATGGACTATAAGTGAGAGCAGCCTCTCCATGCAGCATAGGCATGCACCAATGGTGTTGTGCATGACCATAAACACCAAACCTGGCATCTCCTGGCAGGTGATAAAATCCCATCACTGCCAGTACTCCCAGAGGGTACCACAGCACCAGCTGCTGGAGTATTGCTACCTGATGTGGGGGGCTCAGGTAGAGCAGGGGCAGTGGAGGTAGTAATGCCAGGTTGGGTCTGAGATGTGCAGGCATCATTGTGGGAGCTGGTGGAGCAGGGGGCAGACTGAACCATGGGGGCTGGTCTACCTCCCTATCCTGTAAAGCATTTTGTGATTTGTCAGAGATGGATGACATGGAAACATTTTGACAACCCATAGAAAAAAAGGAAAGATAAGGGTTGGGGTAAGAGAAAAAAAGAGATAATTAGTACCATCATATGTGACATACAATGCATTATCACAATAATAAAGTATTTTATCTCTACCTTTACATTTAAGTATACTTCTTAACAACTACAAACTATAAGGTCCAATTACACAATAAATTAACAGCAGGGCATTTATGCCAGTTTTGTTGACATTTAATTAAGTAATAAGTAATGCATTGTACGAATGTGTACACCAATGCATGGATCTCGCCATACCCAATAGAACCAAGACGCTCTCCTCCAAAAAAAAAAAGGAAGCCAATCTGGTGATTCCCCTGCCATAAACAAACTCTACAACAGAAGGAGGAAACTGATGTGGAATAAGGTAAAATCCCAAGACTGGAAAAACTCCCTTATCAGCCTCAACAAAAAGTTGAGATCCCACTTCAAATCCTCTAAAGCTAGCTATGAAAACAGAATTACAGCAGATAGTAAAGATAACCACAAGGCCTTTTATAGTTGTGTAAAGAATTTCCATGGCAATACCCAGATTTGCTCAGAACTACTGCACAATGGTACCTCCTATACTGAGCCAACAGATATTGCCAATATACTGGCCAACAGATTCAGTGCCAACTTTCCTCCTCTTTCCCCCAAAAAAGGACCAATCACAATACCAGTATTTTACCAGGCACCCAATATTACTGTTGCACAAGTTAAAACAGCACCGTCCAAGGACAAGAATACAGCTTCTATGAGACCTGACAATATCCCTGGCTGTGTTCTACATGAACTACAGAGTAAACTGGCACCTCACCTGTGTGCCCTGTTCAATCACAGCCTCACTCCAGGCTTTGTCCCTACCAAATGCCGCATTGCTACAGTCATCCCTCTCCACAAAGAAGGAGTGACTACAGACCCTGGAAACTATCACCCCATTAGCCTGATGAGTCTGATATGCAAAGCTATGGAACACATCATCATGGACCTAATAAACAAGGATATAGTGAATCTCCAAACTCTGGATCCCACACAGTTTGGTTTCGCAAATGGTAGAGCCTGCCTGCTCAACCTGGTTGACTTCTTTGAGTCAGTTACCAGAGCTGTGGATGAAGACAAGGTTCATACAGCCTACATTGATCTGGCCAAGGACTTTGATACCATTCCCCACTCAGGAATTATAGAAAAACTCACTAGGCTAGGCATTAACCCCTATATCACTAGGTGGGTTGCAAACTGGCTCACATTTAGAACCCACAGTGTGAAAGTAGCTGACTCCAAGTCAGACTGCTGACCAGTGAGAAGTGGAGTCTCCCAGGGTTCAGCCCTGGGTCCTCTCCTGTTTGGTATCTAGTTCTCTGAAATCCAGACCAACATGAAGGGACTCTGACACAGTTCACAGACGATTGCAAGTTGGGAGCCATTATTAACTCCCCATGTGATGTTGACATCCTACAGAAATGTCTCACTGAAACCAACAACTGGTGTCAGAACCATGGCCTTAAGCTCAATGCCAAAAATGTGTTGTCATCCCCTTTGGAAAAAACCCAGTTCCCATGAATTACCACATCGATGGTAGTCAACTGAACATAGAAGGCATTATAAGAGATCTGGAAACACAGGTTGATAGTAACCTCTCTTTTGACCACACCATTGCCACTGTGGTCAGAAAGTCCTTCTATGTGGCACATCTCATTACTAAGGGTTTTGCATCCAAGAAGAAAGAGGTAATTGTCTCCCTCTACTCTTCCCTCATTAGGCCAATCATCGAGTATAATGCCCCATTTGGCATGTACCTCACTAGACACCTGCAACAACTGGAGAGGCTGAAAAGTACCTCACAAAGAGGATCCTATGCATTAAACACTTGTCTTATATGGACAGACTCAAAAAACTTCAACTATTCTCTGTCTCATATCGCCTACTTAGAGGCAATCTATGCTTGACTTATAATGCTATGTCTGACTTAGCTCTGTTAGAAATACTACATCTAAAGAAATCCCAATCCCTATGCACTACTTACTCCAGAGACCTCAACCTCATTACCACAATCAACAGAACATGCTGGAGGGACAGGTTCATAACCCAGAGACTGCCCATGCTATGGAATAGACTTCCCATACATGTCAAACAGAGCACCTCACTGGCCCTCTTCAAGAGAAATCTTGATGAATGGATGGGAAATAGAAAATTCACCCCAGGGATCACTCCAGTGGCTCTACTCAGCAGAGGCACAGGGAACTAAGTTGGGTGGCATGATGCCAGGGTAATCCTATGGGCTAGGCTTGTAAAGGTTCCAGGGCCATTAGCCTAGTACAAACCTATGAACCTATGAACTTATATTATTTTTAAAGGATTTTATTATATATATTTGTTACTTGGGTATTTGAAAAACAGTGTTTGACTACAATATTAGACTTGACTCCTACAGTTGGTTTGTGCTACAGACTGAAGCATTCATGCTTGCTTTTACAGTTAGGATATGCATGCTTACATTGCTACAACTGTATAGTAGAGCAGTACTTAAGCTAAAATAATAGTTTTGTTGTGCTGTATACATACCCTTTGCTTCCCTCAATCTCTCTAGACACTCAGTATGGGCATCTCTATTCACCATAACTGTGGAATAAAGAGAAGAGAACAAGAGAAGAGCATTATGCATATCAGTCTTGCCTACATGAAAGTTTCTATTTATTATAAATTCTCTTTATCAGTATACTTACACAACTGCGAGATGTCATTAGTCTGAAATCATCCAGCCACTGGTTGAGCGTATTCCTCTTGTGCCTTTTCAGGTTATTAAGGTGATGCCTATACTTTTCTCCAGTGTGTGGAATGCCAGTCACATTGGAGCTAGCTTTGGCCAGACTAGTCCATGCTCAGACTTGTACTGGGAGCCAGTATCATTCCCCTGCAACAGTCTTTGGCTGTGGCACCTTACAAGGAGTCCAATGAAGATTCTGGACTGCTCAACGTCCCACCTCTGTGCCCTAAACTGGGCACCTTCCCTTCTACCATCAGACATGTCGGACTAGGGAAACAGCAATAGTTAAGAGCGATTTCCCACCAATGCCTCTTATCACATTTACTTGTAGTGTGCTAACCCAAACAATGGCACCAACCATGTTTCTGTAATGTTAAGTGGAAAGCAACAGTACCAAATAGAGAGAAAAGCTGTTTTTGAAACTGGAAGGTTAATCTCACACTTGGCATTAGTTTGATGGTTGTTTGCTGCTGGAGCTGTTAGATGATTTAACTTTGCAGAAATATATTGGGGGCATAAATGTTATTACCTGACAATTTTTTTGTGTGGCTTTACACACTCAGAAAATTAATTTTTACAATGTAGGATTCAAACCTATGCATAAGAAATATTTTCTTAGACAGTGATGATTTTTCATTCTTGCCACAGAAGAAGTGCTTCTCAAACATACTCATTATTTACATATAAATACACATGACAGGTTGAGGAGTTAACCATGTACGTGTGTGATCTGACAAGGTCCTGGTTTGTACCTCCCTGTGTGTATGAGTATTACTGAAGTCTAAAGACCATTCAAGGATAGAGAACACAATTATGATTACAGAAGCATATTAGTCAGTATATCCTCACTAACACAAATAATTCATATGAGTTTATTAAAATTGAGTGTACAACCCTTAATAAAATTGAGAGCATGTAATAATTGTATGTGAATTTTAATATAATGTAAAAGGGAACAACAGTAAAAATATTTGGAATTTGCTTTATTAGAATCAAGGATCATCTGTATTGCAGTCCTACACTTACACCTGCTGCAACAGGAATAGTTAAAAAACAGTTGGATATTTTCATATCCATTATTAACTTCTTTGTGTTAACCATGGTACAACACCACAAAACCAAGATCGAGGTCCGGTATGCAGAAACACCAACTGGCATAAAAGTGTGAGACAGCTCACAATAAGGTGAAGTACTCCAAAAAGTAGAATAATTTATTTTAAACGCCACAAGCCAAGATACACGTTTTTTGTCAATGGTATGACTTCATCAGAAACATTCAAGTGTAATGTTACACAGCCTTAAATACTGGTACAGTTAGTGGATAATTGACAAGGAACTAATATAATTACCCAAATTTAAAGCACCAAATAAAAATTATTTAAAATACTACATACAGTTTAAAATTCATGAATAACAAGATGATGTATGCTAAATAGAAGACTTTCTAATACAGGTTAAAAAAAAAATTTTACTAACCACAAAAATCAATAACATTCTGTTCTGTATATATGTTTTTAATACAAAGGCAATTTGTTTAATATGTAAAAAGTATTTATATATGTTTTTTACTTTTGTGAAAACAATATAATAAACTGTATTCCTAAATGACATAATTATAAATTTATTCAAATCATTTGTGATTTGAGCTTTAAATATGGTACAATAGATATAAAATCATTGAGTCCTGGGAATCGATTGGATTCTAAAAGAATCTGCCAATATGTTTCTTTGTGGGATAGTCTAACTTCCCAAGGTCCACCCCTAACATCTTTGGAGATGGAATCCAAAATGAAAAACAAAAATACTGCTCCATTGCATGTAGTAGTGTGCCTATAAAGTGCATTGTTTGTGTTACCTTTCTGTATGTCATAGTAATGTTCATACACCCGCTTACGAAGTGGTCTTTCTGTCTTTCCGACATAAAATGATTGGCAAGACTGACACACTGCCAAGTAAACAACTACAAATGAGTGACAATTATAAAATCTAACTGAAGAAATTTTTCTATTTCTGCCTTCCAGATAGACATTTTCTTTGTTTAAAATATATTTACATTGGGAACACCGCCCACACTTGTAGGTCCCCTTTTTTTGATCTCTCAAATGGAAATTTTGTGTATCCTGCTCCAAAATTCTTTTAATATTAAAACCCTTTCGGTAAACAGTTTTAACTCTCTTGTCCTTAAGACCACTAAGGTCCGTTAAATCTTGAAAGGATTTAAACTCCTTTTCAATAATATTAATAAGATTGCCAACGTTGGCACTATATTCTGTAATGAAAAGCAAATGATCACTTTCAAATACCGGAGTGGTTGTACCCTGATTGATCCCTACTTCTAGATGCCCTTGCCCCAAAATAGGCATGAACCTAGTAGATCTTCCTTTAATAACTTCATCCTTGACTGAATTAATCATGGACATGGGGTAACCCCTTTCAAGAAACATGGTAGAAAGTTTATCACACTCAAGGTCAAACTGTGTGTCCTGTGATGTCATACGTGATGCTCTAACAAACTGCCCTTTGATAATTCCTCTCTTTTGAAATCCTGGATGAGAACTGTAAAAGTGTAAATAACTGTTTGAAAATGTGGGCTTCCTGTATACTTTAGAAGTGAACCCAGATGAACTTTTACTGATAGTAACATCCAAATAGTTGACTGATTTTTCAGAGGTCTGGTGTTTAAACTTTAAAAATGTGGTGGTAGTATTAATGTAAGAAAGGAATAAATCTATGGTGGCAGTGGGGCCAACCCAAAAGATACAAATATCATCCAGGAACCTTGAGTAGTGAATCCAGTTACTTGCAAAATCACTATTGTGAATGAATTTTTTCTCCCAAACTGCCATGATGATGTCAGCATAGGTTGGAGCACAATTTGCTCCCATGGATACCCCAGTGGTCTGTTGGAAATATTCACTACCATAAAACACAAAGTTGTTTTTCAATACTAGTTCCAAAAGACCAGTAATCATGATGACGTCATTGTGAGAAATTCCTGGGCGTTCCCAAAGGGCCTGCTCAATCCATTCTAACCCTGTTTCCGTAGGAATTACGGAAAACAGGTCTACCACATCTATGGTCAAAAAGATTAAGTCTGGTCTGTATAGATCTTGAGTAACCTTACGTAGGAATTCCCAGGAGTCCTTTAGTAAATGGGATTCCTTCCCCCAAATCTGTTTAAGTTTCCAGTCTAGAAATTTAGAGATGGAATGGGTCTTAGAACCCTGTGCTGCCACTATGGGTCGTAAGGGTGGATCCTCAACACATTTGTGTACTTTGGGTACCCCAAATATGGTGGGCACTTTAGGGGAAGGAGTTTCTAAGAAAGAATAAATATCAAATTCAATGACCTCCTGGTCAAGTAAGTCCTTGATTGCCAGGTCAATCTTTTGGTATGAAAGGAATATCTCATTAATAGAGGTCAAGGAATATTTGTTGGTGTCGTACAGAATGTCACTCATTTTACTTTCGTACAAAATCTGACTCATAAAAACAGTACCCCCACCCTTGTCAGGTTGCATGACCCTCAAGGAATAGTTGTGTGCTAAGTCATGTAATAGATTACTTTCTTCATAACTTAAATTGTTTTCAAAATTAACCTGAGATAATTCCTGACGAATTTGTTTTTCTATTCTAGTTTCCAAATTGCTTAGCTGGGGGTGTAAGGGTGGGTAAAAAGTACTGGACTTCTTGAGTAGTAAACTGGGAGCCACTGGGGTACTACCAAACAGGTGTTCTAGGTTCAATTTATGAATGAACATTTTTAGGTCTAAAATAGTGTTTACTATATGGCTACCTCTTGTTGGAACAAACTTAAATCCCTTGGTAAACAGGTCAAAACAAATGCTGGTAACCGGGACATCACTATAGTTATAAATATGATAACCATTCTTACTAAAACACTGGTACATGCCAATATTACGAATGGAAATGCCACTAGTTATTGCCATTCCTGGTTCCTGTTCCTTTTCCACCCCTGAACCCGATTTTCCCTCCCCTGCGCAAAAATCGGATATACTGGGTATGGAGGTCCCCCTTGTTGATTCCGAATGCGCTCTGATCTCCTGGGTAAAAAATCTTCATTGGCTTGGGCCTGCACATCCATGGGATCAATACCTTCTTCCTCAACAAGTATAGGGGAAGTAGGTTGATCTCTAAAGACAGGCTCTCCCCTAGACTGTAGATTGTTTAAATATGTTCCTCTAACTTGAGGTGGGTTAGGGTATTGTCTACCTTCCCTGTACTCTCTGAGGTCCCTATTGAGTTTATTGTACTTCCTTTTTATTACAATGTCACAATGCCTGTCAATATGTTTACAAACCTCCTGATATTTTAGATTATAGGATTCAACTGCAAACAATAAATCACTTGTTATATGCTCATTACACTTGAAAATCTGCTCAGATAAAACCTGAATTTCACATTCATTCCTTTTAATAATGGCCCGCACAATGTCAAGGCCACATCTATCAAAAGCTTTAATTAAGTCATTGTAAAACTCACTACCACATACAACATGGTTTGGATACTTGTGTACCCTTAAACCCTTCGGTACAATGCATTTGTTGACACACTCAGTTAAATACATATTGTCAAGTACAAGATTCTTGTACCTGTAAAGTGTGTCCTCCAAAAAGTGTAAGTTGTCATCAAAAGAAAAACTTTCTGTAGAATTACTCCATATGTGCCCCGAAATAGAAAAGGCCGGTTTTGAATTGGCCCATTCAAGGAAAGGTAATGGGTCCAACGGAGCACCAGTAGGTAATGCGGGCTGATGGCATGGTATAGAGGATCCCCCACTGTCCTCACAAAAAACAGAAGGAGTGTTTAAAAATTCAGCTACTCCCGTAGCATTGGAAACTTCAGTCACTTGCCTCTGGACTGTACCATGAATACCGGAAGATGTGGGTGGAACCACACTAGGTGTAGGTTCATAGGTTCATAGGTTCATAGGTTCATACTAGGCTATCTGCCCTAGGGCATTTATAAGCCCAGCCAGAGTGTGTGTGGCTTTCACCACCCCTTAGGATGAGAATACTATATCCATTAGTTTGCTGTGCCTCTGTCCAGCAGTGACACAGAGATGATTCCCGGGGTAAACCTACGATCTCCCATCCACTCGTCAAGATTTCTCTTGAACAGAGTCAGTGAGGGGCTCTGCCTCACATGGACTGGGATTCTGTTCCATAGTGTAGGGAGTCTCTGGGTGATGAATCTGTCCCTCCAGCACGTCCTATTTATATCCGTGTTGAGGTTTAAGTCTCTTGCTCTCATGGCTCTGGTGGATTTGGATTTTTTTGAGGTGGAGCATGTCCATTAATTCGGGTTGGACATGGCCTTGTATGTCAGGCACAGATCACCTCTGAGCAGGCGGTATGCGACTGAATAGAGCTGGAGTTTCTTCAGTCGGGCATCATATGACATATGTTTGAGCCCCTTTATCCTTTTGGTGAGGAACTTTTGGGGTCTTTCCAACTGCTGCAGGTGTTGGGTAAGGTACATTCGAATGGGGCGTTGTACTCAATCATTGGTCTGATAAGTGAAGAGTACAGGGGTACAATGACCTCTCCTGATCTGGATGTGAATCCCTTCATGATCAGGTGGGCAATGTAGAAGGTCTTCCTAACCACTTTGGCAATGTGAGTGTCAAAGAGAGGTTACTGTCAACTTGGGTCCCCAGGTCCCTGATAACTTCTTCCGTGTTTAATGGATTACCACCTATGTGGTAATTAGGGGTTACCTTGTTTTTCCCAAAGGGTATGACTATACATTTTTGGCATTTAGCTTAAGGCCATGGCTCTGGCACCAGTTATCCATTTCTATGAGACCTCTCTGGAGGATGTCTGTGTCTGATGGAGTGTCAATTATGGTGCCCAGTTTGCAGTCATCTGCAAATTTTGTCAGCCACAATCCCCTATGTTTGCCTGCACTTCAGAAAAATAAATGCCGAACAAAAGGGGGCCCAGGACTGAGCCCTGTGGGACACCGCTCGTGACCGGCTTAGAGTCTGACATGGCACCAGCAACTCTAACCCTATGTGTTCTGTCCTTGAGCCAGTTTGCAACCCATCTTGTGACATATGGGTTTACATCTAAGCTGGTGAGCTTTTCTATGATGCCCGAGTGGGGTATTGTGTCGAACGCTTTTGCTAGGTCAAGGTAGACTGTGTGAACTGCCTTACCCTCATCAATGGCCTTAGTGACTGTTTCAAAAAAGTCGACCAAGTTCTAGAGGCAGGATCTGCCCTTGACAAAGCCAAATTGGGTAGGATCCAGTGTCTGTAGGTCCCCAATGTCTTTATTTATGAGTTCCATTATGATCCTCTCCATAGCTTTGCAGACAAGGCTCGTCAAGCTTATGGGGCGGTAATTTCCAGGGTCCGTAGAAGCACCGCCTTTGTGGAGTGGGACCACAGTTGCCGTATGCCATTCTTTGGGTACGTATCCTGTAGTAAGCCTAAGATTAAACAGCAGCCTTATGTGTGGGTTTAGTTCCTCATTGAGTTCATGTAGCACACAGCCGGGGACACCGTCCGGTCCCATTGATGCTGTGTTTTTGCTTTAGAGAGAGCAGCTCTCACCTGGGCATCTGAGATGTTTGGGAGGCTAGACTCTGGTGGGATAGATATTTCTCCTTTTGGGGGAGGAGGAGAAATTTGCACTGAACCTGTCTGCCAGTATGTTGGCAATGTCTGTGGGATCAGTGATTTTTTTATCATTTTGGACTAATTCTGAGCATATCTGGGAGTTTCCACCCAGGTTTCTAACATAGCTAAAGAAGGCCTTATGATTGTCTTTTGTGTCATTAGCGATTTTTCTCTCAAAGTTGGCCTTGGATGATTTTATGAGTGATCGTAGTTTTTTGCTAGTATTGATCAGAGATGCCTTCCCTTTTAGGGATTTTGCTCTGTCATGTAGTAGCTTTCTCCTCTTGTTGTAGAGTTTGTTTATGGCTGGGGTCCACCAGACCGGGCGCCTGCCTTTGGTGGAAAGGGTCTTGATTTTATTAGGGATTGCTTGATCCATACATTCCTGGAGGTGCTCGTAGAAGGCATTTGTAAGGGTTTCAGCAGCGTGGGTTGTGGTTTCCACTGGCTTGGGGGCCTTGAAGGATACCACTCCAGTTTTAAGAAGTGTGAAGTTTGCTTTTGAGAAGTTCTTCACTGTGGTCTTTTTTGCTGGGGGTGGGGGCGGGATGTGGATCTCCAATGAGATTAATTTATGGTCTGATTTCACCAAAGAGGGATATACTTCCGGTGTGGAGCATTTTTTCCCCATGTATGTGATGATCAGGTCTAGTATATTTTCTCCTCTTGTGGGAATGGTGACTAGTTGTTCTATAGCATTTGAGTTTATGAACTCCAGGAACCTTTGGGCTAGGGTGTTGGGGCTTGAGTAATGTTCCCAGTCTATGTTTGGGTAGTTGAAGTCACCCAATATGATGGTGTTTGGAGAGACATTCATACTCTCCAGTGTCTTCAGGAAGGCTGTGTGGGTTTCCTGAGTTTGAGTAGGTGGTCTGTAGCATGCTACAAACTGTAGGGCAGTTTTACCTATGGTTAATTGCACCTGGATGGTCTACGATGCTTCGTACATTGCCACTAACCTGGAGGTGTGGGTATCCTTTATGAATATGGGTACTCCCCCTCCTTTTGTGGTTCGGTCCGGATTTTGGGGCCGGAACGCATGATATGAGGTATAACCTGATAGTGCTGGGGTGCTCTCAGGAGCCTTGAACCAGGTTTCAGTCACAGCACAGACACAGCTGTTACAGCTTTAAGTACAACACCACCTAAAATGCAATAATGTATCTTTTTTGAAATCAAGAATATCTGCATCCTGTCTGCAGGAATTTTGTCTGCATCGTGTGTGGGCCATTAGTCCAGGTTTGCACAACAGTAAGCAATGTGCAAATGTGAGAAGCAAAGCTAAACTTATTTTATCTATGTAAGCAGGTTTCATCCTTAAAATGCAAATGTGGGACTTGAAGCATGATCTACAGATAATATATACTATGTAGACCACTGGGTTTAGCAGATGTACTACACACAAGTGATTCACAGATCTAGTGATTGTTGGTTATCATACAACTACATTACATGACATTTATTGTATTTATCCATTTCCCTGTGTTTTTGCTAAGCTGAGAGACATGCAAACAGTGGTATTTAAAAAAAAAACAATAAAAAAACTATTAAAAAACAACATTATAAAATAAATGTTTGTACATATAAAATATTTTTTACACAAATCTGGATTTGAAGACTCACGTTAATTAACCTACAAAATACTGTAAGGTTGCCTTATCCCTCTTTGCTGCAGAAATAGCACTGCAGCATGAATAAAAATCATTGTGCATACAAGCAAGTCCCAAATCATCCACAGTATTAACAACACATGTGACACTTGTACACTTCTGAGTTGTATGTACATGTTAATTTCAGATGTAGTGCAATGAGTGATCATGCAACCATTTATGACTATTGCTTGCAGTAATGCTGCTCTGTCTTATCTTTGAATACTGTTCATTCTTCTCTTATCTGAGCAGTAATCTGAGTCATGCAGTCTGTAAGGCATTTCATATAATTGTCCTTAAAATATATGAGAATATTAAATAGCAATAATATACAGTTTTCAACAAAGGCAGGGTAGTTTAGATATTACTGAACAGATGCTGAGAAATATGTGCTGCTTACTTGCATTTAAAACCTTGATACAATTACTTCTACACTTTGTAAGTGTAACCTGGGTGCCACACCCACTGCAGGTAAAGAATCTGAATTGCTGTGTATTCCTTCTTCCTCCCACTAACTATTCATAGTTGCAATCCTTTAGCAAGAAACACTGAGGTAGTGCCTACATGATGTTTACAGCTGCTACACAGATCCAAAAGTTTGGGATTCAGCAATTTTAATGAGTTCACACCTCATTTTCATCTTCACTGTGCTGAGGCATGAGTCTACCATAACAAGGTAACCATGTAATTGGAAACTTGAAGGTGAGAGGACTTGTGTTTTTGAAGAACACAGAGGATTGACTTTCCTTTAGATTTATATGCACAGAAGGCTTTGGATGTTGTTAAGGTATTGTTATATTTTTCAGGTACACGCTAGATTTCTTCACATGCTATGAAGACAAACCATAGGATTCAATAAACTCCATGTAAGCTTCATGCAAAGCCTACATGGAGTTTACATGTTTGCACCATGGTGTGCAGCAAGCAGCAGCATGCACTGCAGATTCATTCTCTGCACCCTGTTTAAGTGAGGTTTCATGGCTGGTAATAGTGCTTCCAGCCAGGAAATCATGTAAGCAAACATGGATAGTGCTCCTGTTGAAATCAGAGCACTTACGGTCCATGGTTTTCCACAGAATGCCACAAAGATCACCAGGGCTTCACAGAGAGCTCTCGATCACTTCGTGCAAGACATCTGGACAAATGTCAACATAATGGGGGGGGGGGCAATGACCCAAAAATAAGGATACATTTAAAATTTTTGCTAAATAGAAATATGGTACAATAACTAGGGGTTTGTGTTAAGATACATGTTCCGAAGGATTTGAAACTCAAATGTATGTAATATTGAGTCACATCAGTCCTGAGATCATCCCAGTGACATGGCAGAAAGCCACAAATTTGATAAGGAACACATCTGGACATTGCGTGAAAATCTGGACAGTGGAGAGGTGTGAATGCTAAATATGTCATACAAACATGGGTCTATATTATATCCTAGAAGCATCAGCTATTCAAACACCTAATAGTCAACCCATAAACAGTAAAAGCTGAAAACCATGAATGGCCACTTCTGCAATTTTTTTCACAGGGAAAAAAATTGCTTGCCCATTATCGGGAATTTGCCATTTTCTCCAATGTAAAGCAATCTTGGAGTTGGTATATTTAGTTGGGGGTGTGGAGGACAAAGCCCCCCATATGATTAGGGTTTGAAAGTTTGTCTGTTCACTGGCCAAACAATTTTTTTTCCATGTGAAAAAATTCACAGAAGTGGCCATTGAAGGTTTTCAGCTTTTGCTGTTTAAGTGTCAACCTTTAGGTGTTTGAATAGTTGACATTTTGAGGATATAATATAGACACTCCAAACACAGTACAAGACCATGTAGCTACAGTGCAGATTATCATAATGTCCTATTTCTGGCATTCTGTACTGAAGCTGTATAAATGTTTTGTAATGGTATACAGACTGGCATGTAAAATAAACACTCAGGGGAATTGTGAGTATTGAATAGGGACACACACATGACTTGTAAGAATGAATTGTAGAAATGAACACAAGGAAAGAGGACAGGTGAAGCAACCTAATGTACAGCAGATGAGGGCATGTCAATGGAAGATGGTTGTAGTAGCAGAACCAATCACATGTCTATATGGTACAGTAGGGACTGCACAGTGAAAATGTGCATTATGTGACTGTTACACTAGGCAACATTACAATAGAGAGGATGTCTGAGTGAGATAAGCATCCTTACATGATTAATGCAGAGGACATCTAGCAGGGATCTGACATACAATTGGGGTAGAGTGCATGTTGTGAAGCTGTGCAAACTGATTTGCCTGAATATCAGTGTAATCTCAGCAGAGGTCTCCAGCAAGTGGGACACAGGTAAAGGCTCATGGACAACATTAAAAGAATCAGCCACAATCATTGAAAATATCAGAATAATACCAGCAATAATCCAATGTCTCTGACATAACATATGTGGTTTAGGGTGATCAGAGATAATTCTGCACAAACTCACTTGTACAACTATTATGATACATGCACATGCTATGAGTAATCATGCACACAGTCCTGGCACTGTAACATCAGCTGGATGTGTTAGGAGGTACACTGCTATACCTGTATGTAATATTATGAGCAATACAACCTAGCTGACTGGTGTGCATGGCACACACACACACACACACACACACACACACACATATATGTGTGTGTGTGTGTGTGTGTGTGTGTGTGTGTGTGTGTGTGTGTGTGTGTGTGTGTGTGTGGCACAATTCACACTGTCGCAAATGATATCCATGCCATTAATGTTGTCAAACACCTAGGTATCTAGTGCATCACCAGAACAGGTAACATACATGCATCTGTTGCAACAACTTGATTGGTGTTCTGCACCATCAGTCATGTTTATGCCACAAAAAGAATACCTAGGTATGGCCAATAAGCTGTGTGACAGCTCACTGTGACAAAGGTGGTACACTTCAGTTACATATCACTGGAAGTTGCGTAGGGAGGTATATGAAGAAGGGTGCATTGTACTCAGTTACTGGTGTCATGAAGGCTAGGAACTATGGAGGTATTATGGCCTCTGATGTGGATGCCCTTCACATACTCAGTACTTGAGTTATATACAAGGGAGTATCCAGTACTGTGACAACATGCTGGTGGATGTTTCACTTACCATCTACCCCAGAACACAGGTCACATACCTATTGGTCTGATTATAGGGTGTAATGTCCACATTATACTTGGGTTGCGTGTTTTTTTTTTCTTGACTTAACAAATCCCCCATGTTTTCTTGTCATTGCAGGTGTTGTCATGACTGTGGAAGCAATCTTTGGTATGCGTTGATACTTTCTGTATGATACTAATATCACAGTTGGAGTCAATGACTGGCCGCAATCTATAGTCCGTCAGGCAGCTGATTGGACATAGCATGTGTATGTCATCTGTGATGTCCATCACTTAACTAATGGACAGGAAAGGGCCTAGCAGACAGCCCTGATGTCTGTACCTCATCACTGGACATGAGCTATAGGTCACTTCATGCATTTCAGCATAGTGAGATGCCACATATGTAATACACTGGTCTACCAACTTGGTGATAGAGCTGTTTATGGCCACATCTGACAGTGTTGACTGAATACCTCAGTGTGGATTTGTGTCAAATGCTTTGACCTGGTCAAGTTCCACAAGATGATAGTGTTGTCATCATGCATTCTCTCAATGACTTCTTTGAGGACATCTATCAGATGTAGCACACATGATGTAGCATTAACAACTCACACAGGTCTGTTTCACACAGCTGGGATATTACTAGTTTCCATTTAGAAAAGTTCCATGATGACATGTTAGTCTACCTCACAGTTGAGAAGAGTCAGGATGTGTCTATACATACATGCATCATGTGCTGTCCCCTCCCCAACTCAGATGGATGCATGTTGATGTACACCCTTGTACGGGAACAAAGCCCATGTGGAGGGTGTGTTGAAGTGTGCATTTAACCGTATCTGGAAGAAGTATGTGTTGAGTCATACCATAGGTGATCTGTGAAGTTGTCATAGCCCACTGATTCTGTGTGATAGGCCTGGAGTAAGGCAAGGCAGTGCATACTGCCTATCATGATCTGGCCTAAGGTTTTCACACAATCCCCCATGCAGATATCATTGAGAAACTCTACCAGCTGGGAATTAATCTTTATATCAGTAGATGGGTAACAAATTGGCCCAATGACAGAACACATACTGTGAAGGTTGGTGAATCAACCTGTACCACTAGAGCTGTCACCATTGCTGTATCCCAAGGATCTGTGCTTGGCCCTTTACTGTTTTTACTTTACTTCTTGACAGCTCAGGATAAAGTATATGGCCTTTGGCTTACCAATTTTTCTGATTCTTGCATACTGGGTGCAATAATTGAGTCCACTTATGATGATAACATACTACAGGAGGAGCTAACACAGACAAATGATTGGTAACAAAGCCACACATTCTAGAGATAATGCAGAAATGTGTCTTTATGTTGTCCTTCTGAAAAGTGGAATTCCTTGCTAATTACAGCACTGACAACAGTCATACTATGCTGAAACCCAGTGATAAAAGCACTGGAACACATGTCAATAGCAATCTGAACTTCGACCACCAAGTGTTCACACTGGTATTGAAAGCCTGTGTTGTGCACATTGTAAGTCACTTCATCATATTCAGATAGTAGGATTGCATGACAGCACTATACTCGAACCTCATCAGAAAACTAATAGAGTATAATGCTATATTTTGCATGTACCTCAACAGACGTGCAGCAGCTGGAGAGACTACAGGCCTTTGTTATCAAGAAAACAAAGGGCCTACAAATCATGCTATGATATATGTGGACAGACTGAAATCCATGTCACTGCAATCTGTATCGTATAGGATGAGGTGATTTCAGCCTGGCCTCTAGGTGAGTCTCTGACCCTGTCCTGGTGGAAATAGTGCATATCCATAAATCCTTTATAGCTGATGACATCAGTGGTGTCTGTTGAGGAGAATATGGCAATAACAGTGTCCCACATGCTGGTGTAAAAAGGCTGCCTGCAATTTCAAGCAAGAGCACAAACACACACACACACACAACCAATTGACTGCAGTGATAAGAGAACCCCTGCCTATGTAAGTACACTGAGTACAGATCTCTGTATTTAAGGCAAGCACCATAGCTCAAGTCTAACTTGAGCATAGTTAGATGGCCATTGCTAGCAGAGTGATTTTGTTAGCAGCACAGACTGGACCTGTCCATGAGGGACATAGCTGCCACCCTGGGGTGAATTTACAATCACCCATCCAGTTATCAAGGTTATGCTTGAATATGTTCATTGAGGAGCACTACTTCACATGCAGTGGGAGCCTATTACAGAGGAGTGTCAATCACTGGGAGATACATCTGTCTCACCAGCATGTTCTGTTTATGTCACAGGCTAGGTTGAGGTCCCCGGAGCAAGTTATTCTTGACTTATTTGTATTGCTGATGTCCAGCATTTCTGGTAGGTCAGGGTCTGAGACTACTCTGTAGGCAAGGCATAGGTCACCTGTCAGCAGCCTGCATGATACAGAGTACAATGACAGATCTTTCAGTCTTCCTATGTATGTCATGTTTTGGAGGTCCTGGATTCTCCTGGTCACAAACCTCTGTGGTTTCTCCAGTTGCTGCCAGTGTCTAGTAAAGTACAGACTGAAGGAAGCCATGTATTCAGTTAGGGGCCTGATAAGATTAGAGTACAACAGAACTCTGATCTCCCAGGTCTTGGATGTGATAAGGCCTTATTTATGAGGTGCACAATGTAGAATGTGTGCCTCACCACTATAGACACATAGTGATTGAAGTATAGATTGTTATCAACATGTGTTCACAAGTCTTGCATCACTGTGTTTGAGCTTAGAGGGGTGCTATGTATATCATAATTAACAGGTATACCTCATTTCCAAAGGGGACAATGAGGCATTTTTTGCATTAAGGTTCAGTCTGTGAGTGTGGCACCAATCATTTGTCTATGTCAGCCCCTTTTGTAATATGCTACCATCATTGGGAGACTCTATATGACTGCATCCAGTTAGCAGTCATCTGCAAACTTGGTAAACCACAGGCCATCTACCTTTGCCTGGGCTTTAGAAAAATAGTTTTCAAACAGTTGAGGGCCCAGCACAGATCCTTGTGGAATTCCACTGGTAAGTGGTCTAGTGCTGGAGGTGCAGCCCTCAACCTTGACAGTGTGTGTTCTGCCGGTGAGCCAGTTGGCTATCTATCTACTAACATATCAGTTAATTCCCAGATGATACATGAAAGGGGGATATTGTCAACGGCCTTGGATAACTCATCATAGGTATTATATCCTGTTATCCCTCATCCAGGTCATTGGGGTCAGTATCAAAGAAGTCCACTAGGTTTAATAAGCAAGATCTACCCTTGACAAAAACAACATGGGTCGAGTCAAGTATGCTGAAGGACACCTATGTCACTGTGGATAAGGTCCATGCCAATTTCTTCCCTAGCCTTGCAGATAAGGCTTTTTAGGCTCATGGATCATAGGATCATAGGGTCAAATGTGGTTACTAGGCTAACAGTCCCAGGGCACTTACAAGCCTGGCCAATTCAACCTGTGTTCCCAAGGGTGTCTTGGTTCAAGCCAACACTAAAAGCACCACCTATTGCCCCTGTCCAAGAGGGACACAGGTGGAACCTCTGGGGTGAATTTCCGGGTGCTCATCCAATCATCCAAATTGTGCTTAAATAAGGTCAATAAGGGTCTTTATTTAACAAGAATAGGAAGCTTGTTCCAAAGGTGGGGCAACCTCTGTGAGAGAAATCTGTCTATCCAGCAAATTCTGTTGTCACATACCAAGTTAAGGGCCTTTGAGTGAGTGACCCATGTGCCATTTGACTTGTGAATGTGCAGCATTTCCATCAAAGTTGGGTTGGAGATTGCTCTATATGCAAGGCACAGGTTGCCTCTGAGTAGTCTGTATGACACAGGCTGGTCAGAAACAACCTGTTCCTTGCATATAGAGCAATCTCTGACCCAGAATGGATCAAAAGTTTTATTTCTGCATGACTGTGGTGGTGGTGCTGTGGTAGCTTTGTCGCCTCACAGTAAGACGTTGTCCTGTTTGATTCTCAGCTAGAGCGTCTTCTGTGTGGAGACATGCATGAATGGGCGTACTTTTGTTGAAGGTTTTGCATCATAGCTGGCAACTTGGTACGTAAAAATCTACTGCCAATCATTAGCAGACCGGAGTTCCACTGTGGCGACCCCTAACCAGGAAAAGCCGAAAGACACAACAACAACAACCAGATTGATATGCATTGTATATCACACAACATTGAATATTAATTTCTGTAATGTAGGTGACATATGTGTGGAAAAAGTACTGAGACACAGGGTTGCAGTGCTTGGGGGGAAGCAACACATGACTGTATTGTAAATATGTGACATATTATTAGATAAGGCCTTCAGTCTGTTATGTTTCCACATGTAATTTCATGTCATAGACAGAAAGACAGTAAACAGCAGTAATACATGATAATATTTACTTTTCTATATTGCGGCAAGCAGCTGGTTTGTGCAATGGTTGGCAAAAGGATTGCACTTGTGAGATACACATTTCCAATACTAATCACATTGCACATAGCTAAGCAGTGCGCAAACTCAAATTGCACTGCTAAAATCTGAGAGTTAGTATTGAGTTTAGGAAACACACCTGCTGCTTAACTGACTCTGTGGCAACAGGGGTAAATACATTAACACATTTCTTTTTTAGTCCAGATGATACCGGGTTTGAATCCATGTGTATCTAATACTTTTAAATACTTTTGAATAAACATTGATATTGCAATGGCAAACATTCTTTATAGTACATGTGTTGCTGTGTGTTGGCATAGTGTGTTCTGCCGGTGAGCCAGTTGGCTATCTATCTACTAACATATGAGTTAGTTCCCAGATGGAAGATTTTTTTCTATGATACATGAAAGGGGGATATTGTCAAAGGCCTTGGATAATTCATCATAGGTATTATATCCTGTTATCCCTCATCTAGGTCATTGGGTCAGTATCAAAGAAGTCCACTAGGTTTAATAAGCATGATCTACCCACCAAATTAGCAGCAGACAACCTCCCAAGTGAATACCTACAAATCGCAGCTGATGATCTGGCCTACCCAGTATCCATCTTGATTAACCGATCTCTGTCAGAAAGTTACATTCCCACACTGTGGAAATTATCACATATAATTCCACTCCACAAAGTCGGACCCTCCACAGAACTAACCAATTACTGCCCCATAGCTATTCTCTCTCCACTCTCCAAAATACTAGAGAGATGCATACACTCTCAGGTCTCAGACTACCTCCTTACTAACAACCTCCTTTCCAATACTCAGCATGGTTTCCGACCAAACCATAGCACCACTACTGCCTTACTCTCCTTTACTAACACTGTCCTTCAGCATAAAAACAATGGCTATCTCTCCTCTGCTACTTTCCTAGACCTATCTAAAGCATTTGACATGGTCCCACACAAACAACTTATCTCTGTCCTCAATAACCTATCCTTCTCTCAATCAGTCACCAACTGGTTTCAGAGTTACCTGTCTGACCGCCAACAATCCATTGTATGGCAGAATGACAAATCTCCCCAACTACCTGTCTCCATAGGGGTTCCCCAAGGATCCATCCTTGGACCCCTACTCTTCTCTGTTTTCACCAATAATCTAGCCTCTGCCACCAAACATGGCACACTCATACAATACGCAGATGACTCAACCATCTTCTGCTCAGCCCAGTCCCTACCAAAACTGCAAAAAGTCACACAGGAAGCCTTTTCCTCTGTTGAAACTTGGTTATCTGATGCCCAATTAATACTTAACCCAAACAAAACTAAACTACTCATCTTCCAACCCACCAAACATACTCAAAACAACTCTCACTTTAACATCACAGCAAAAGACAACACCACTATATACCCAACTGAACACACCAAATTGCTAGGAGTGGAAATAAACAATAAACTAAAATTTGACATTCACATATCCATGACCATAAAAAAAGTCCACAAAAAACTAGGAGCATTATACAGAAATAAGCAACTTTTCACCAAAGCAGCAAATATTTCAATAGCAAATTCCCACCTTATCTCCACCCTACTTTATGCCTCTCCAATATATATCAACCTAAGGCAATGCGATCTAAACAAGCTAGAGACCTGCTACAACAAAATCGCCAAATTTGCCACAGGGGCATCCTACCGTAGTAACCACTGTCTCTCACTTGCTGAACTGGGCTAGCTTGAACTCCCTCACCTCCTTCAATGGTACCAACTCTCACTTGCCCACAAACTAGTAAACCATCCATTAAATGTTCCATCCCTCCAGAATCTACTCCAACCCTATCGCACCACCAGACCACTAAGATCCAGCAACAAAAATCACTTGCAGATCACTAAAGCCAACAACTCTGCTGGTGAAGCACTATTCTTTTGCACAATAGCCAAATTATGGAACTCCCTCCCACCCACAATTACCTCCGTACCATCATGCACCCACTTCAAAACTTTAATAAAAGCGCACCTAAAAACATGCTGGCTATGCCCTTGCAACTCCCACTCTAAAAGCACCCACCCTATCCAACCACTACCGTTCTTTCCACTCCACTAACTACCTTGATTATAGCAAGCTCAGATGCTCATAAGCCTAGTACTTATTATACAGCAGGAACTTCTTATTGTAACATTTGTTAATGTCTGTTATGTTCATAGGTTCATAGGTTCATACTAGGCTATCTGCCCGAGGGCATTTACAAGCCTAGCCCATCGTTTTGTGGCTTACGCCACCCCTTTAGTATGGGGAACTATACCCATTATTTTGCTGTGCCTCTGTCGAGCAATGACACTGAGGTAATCCCTGGGGTATATCTGCGATCTCCCATCCATTGGTCAAGATTTCTCTTGAACAAGGCCAGCGAGGTGCTCTGCCTCACATGTACCGGGATTTTGTTCCACAGCATAGGGAGTCTTTGGGTGATGAATCTATCCCTCCAGCACGTCCTATTAATAGCCGTGTCGAGGTTTAAGTCTCCGCCCTTGTGGCTCTGATGGATCTAGATTTTTGAGGTGAAGTATATTCATCAAATCTGGGTTTGACATGGCCTTGTATGTTAGGCAAAGGTCACCTCTGAGCAAGCAGTAAGCGACTGAATAGAGCTGGAGTTCTTTCAGTCGGGCAGCATAGGACAGATTTTGAGACCCTTTATCCTTTTGGTGAGGAACTTTGTGGCCTCTCCAGCTGCTGCAAGTGTCGGGTCAGATACATCCCGAATGGGGCATTGTACTCAATCATTGGTCTGATGAGTGATGAGTAAAGGAGACTATGACCTCCCTTGATCTAGATGAGAATCCCTTCATGATAAGGTGGGCAATGTAGAAGGTCTTCCTAACTACTTTAGCTACATGGGTGTCGAATGACAGACTACTATCAACCTGGGTCCCCAGGTCCCTGATAACTTGTGGTGTGCCCAGTGGAGTCCCAGCTATTTGGTAGCTAGGGGTAACCGTGTTTTTCCCAAAGGGTATGACTATGCATTTTTTGGCATTTAACATCAGGCCGTGGCTCTGGCACCAGTTATCCGTTTCTGTGAGACCATTCTGAAGGATATCTGTGTCAGATGTGTTTTCTACTATGGCGCCCAGTTTGCAGTCATCTGCAAACTTTGTCAGCCATACTCCTCCTGCGTTTGCTTATACTACGGTAAAGTAGATGCCAAACAAGAGTGGGCCCAGGACTGAGCCCTGTGGGACACCACTTGTGACAGGCTTTGAGTCTGACATGGCGCCAGCAACTCTGACCCTGTGGGTTCTGTCACTCAGCCAGTTTGCAACCCATCTTGTGATGTATGGGTTAACATTTAAGCTGATGAGTTTTTCAATGATACCCGAGTGGGGTATTGTATCGAAGGCCTTAGCCAGATCGAGGTAGGCTGTATGGACTGCCTTTCCCTCTTCAATGGCTTTGGTGACTGTTTCGAAGAAGTCAACCAAGTTTAAAAGGCATGATCTGCCTTTGACAAAGCCAAACTGGGTTGGATCCAAAGTCTGCAAATTCCCTATGTCTTTATTTATGAGGTCCATTATGATCCTCTCCATGGCTTTGCAGATAAGGCTTGTCAAGCTAATGGGCCGGTAATTTCCAGGGTCGGTGGAGGCACCGCCTTTGTGAAGTGGGACCACATGTGCAGTGCGCCACTCCCTGGGTACGTATCCAGAGGTAAGACTTTGATTAAACAACTGTCCTAGCTGTGGGTTTAATTCCTCATTGAGTTCGTGGAGCACACAGCCGGGGACACCATCAGGTCCTATGGATGCTGTGTTTTTTGCTTTGGAGAGAGCAGTTCTCACTTGGGCGCTGGAGATGTTTGGGGGGCTGCAATCGTTTGGTATAGATATCTCTCCTTTTGGGGAGGGGAGAAGTTTGCACTGAACCTGTCAGCCAGTATGTTGGCAATGTCTGTAGGATCAGTAATCTTCACATCATTTTGAACTAGTTCTGAGCATATCTGGGAGTTTCCTCCTAGGTTTCTAACATAGCTAAAGAAGGCCTTATGATTGTCTTTTGAGTCTTTAGCTATTTTTCTCTCGAAATTTGCTTTGGATGATTTTATGAGAGCTCTTAGTTTTTTACTTATAGTGATCAAGGGTGTCTTACCTTTTAAGGATTTTGCTCTATCTTGTAGTAGCTTCCTCCTTTTATTGTAGAGTTTGTTTACGGCTGGGGTCCACCAGACTGGGCTTGCCTTTGGTACTAAGAGTCTTTGTTTTGTTTGGGATTGCCTTATCCATGCAGTCCTGCAGGTGCTGGTAGAAGGTGTTTGTAAGTGATTCAGCGGCTTGAGTACTGTTTCCATGCCTCGGGGCCTTAAAGGAGACCACACTAGTCTTTAGAAGTGTGAAGTCGGCTTTTGAGAAGTTCTTTACTGTGGTCTTTTTTATTTCAGGTGGGGGTGGGATGAGGACCTCCAGCGAGATTAGTTTGTGATCTGATCTCACCAGTGAGGGGTATACTTCCGGTGTTGAAAATTGTGCTCCCATGTTTGTGATGATGAGATCAAGTATGTTATCTCCTCTTGTGGGGATGGTGACTAGTTGTTCCATGGCATTTGAGTTTATGAATTCCAGGAACTTTTGGGCTAGGGTGTTTGGGCTTGAGTAGTGTTCCCAGTCTATATTAGGGTAATTGAAGTCACCTAGTATGATGGTGTTTGGTGATACATTTATCCCTCTAGTGTTTTCAGGAAGGCCATGTGAGGTTCCTGAGTTTGTGAGGGTGGCCTGTAACATGCTACAATTTGCAGAGCAGTCTTGCCTATGGTTAATTGCACCTGGATGGTCTCCGATGCATCGTGCGTTGCCACCAGTCTTGAGGTGTGGGTGTCCTTGATGAATATGGATACCCCCCTCCTTTCTTGGTATTGTCCGGATTTTGGGGCGGAGCATGATATGAGGTAAAACCTGATAGCGCTGGGGTGCTCTCAGGAGCCTTGAACCAGGTTTCTGTCACAGCACAGACATCGATGTTCTCCATACTGAGAAGGGCCTCGAGTGCATGCATTTTGAGATTTAGACTTCTGGCATTGAGCAGCATTACCCTTAGTTTTTTCCTTTTGTGTTCTAGGGTGGTAGGTTTAGAATTTGAGCCTTGCCTAAAAAGGCACTATGGGGTGGCAAGAGCCTTTGCCAATATCCGAATCCCAGGGGTGACAGGTGCAAGCCGTCCCTTGAAGCAGCGTGGCTTGTCCAGCATGTCATCCCAGGCAGACAGATACTGGATCCCCTTTGAATGACACCAGTGTTTAAGCCAATTGTTAAAGCTGATCATCTTATCTCTGTATTGTGGCATCACTCTTGGTGAAGGTAGGATACTGCTCAAGGTCAGGGTCATACCTGCCTGGGCTACATAATCAGAGAGCTCCTCAATGTCTCTTTTCATGTAGTCCAAGGAGTGCGTCTCAGGTCGTTTACACCAGCGTGGACAATGACCGAGTCATATTTGTACTTGCTGTTGAGAGACCTGAGTGCTTGAGTTATGTGGCGGATTCTAGCGCCCGACAGGCAGCTTACTGTGACCTTCTCCTTACTCAGTCTGGTGAGCGGGACGTCAGTGTGTCTGACTATGGAGTCACCAATGACTAGTGTGTCTGGCATTGTGTTTGGCCTTAAGGGCTGTGACTGTTTGACACTCTGACTGTGAGGTCTATGTGTTGCAGGTGTTGTGTTCTGAGGTGGTGGTTGTTTGGGTGTCTGCTTTGGTGGCCTCTGCTGTTTTGGTAGATTTTTGATCAGAGCCGTCGAGTATGTCTTTGTGTGTTTATGTGTATGATTTGAGGTTGTAATGGTGCTATGTGAGACTGGGTCTATAGTGTGTGTGGTAACCTTCTCCTCCTGACCGGTCTTGCCAGTCCTGTGTTGAGAGAGCTCAGCCTCCAATTTGGCCGTATAGTTGCATCTCTCGCATGTATTTGTGTTTTGTGGGAGGAGGAGAGGGTTGTCTGTGTACATGAGGCAATTGTAACATTGCCTCAGTATTCCCAGGTTCACCAGCTGAGCAGGAGAGGACACTAGCAACTGATCCCTCGACATGCTAGAAGGATAGACAAAAACTTTAAAAAAGATTCAGGGGGATGTGGGTGACCGAGAAATGGGGGGTTACCTTTTTGGGGTACTATCTATGACAAGAGTGCCGTATCAAGGTAATAAGTACTGTAGGAGCAAGTGCTAGGTTTAACAGATAGAGAATAGTCTACTTGGAGTCAAGTGGAGATGATCTTTTTAGTTATAGGATACGCTGATTAGATCAGTAGTATAGTTCGAGGAAGGTAGTTTTAAGGGAAAATTTGAAGAGTGGACTTTAGGTAGCCCGAATAGTTTAAACCTGCCTAACCGGCGCTGCCCTAGTGTGCAACAGTGGCAGCTCCGCGCTAAATCGCGCTAAATCGCGCTAACGCGCGTTTACCGCGTTTTATACCAGGGGGCTGGAAAAAGCTAGAAACTGGCCCAAAACGACCAATAAACTACTAGTTACTGGCTGAAACCTCACAAAACTGGACAAAAGGCAGCTCAATGCTTCCCACTCCCACTGGTAAGCAAGGTACTTCACTGATAAAGATTCTAGTTGTCTACTGATGTACTATGTTCTTCATCTGTAAATATGTTGTAAGTAATTGCTATGTTATATTGTTAATCGCTATGTAATCCAATGTAACTACTGTCTGTTTATTTTAACTGTGGAGCTTTTCTCCCCGGGCCTCTGCTGAAAATGGACCTATGTCCAGTCGGACACTCCCGGTCAACAAATGTAAATAAATAAATAAATAGTGCAGCAGGTTTAGGCAGCATTGCATGGAAGTAACCACAGTTTTGTTCCTCCATTCACTGTGCTGCACATTGGTGCATGATGCACACCCCCACATAAATATGGAGTTCAAAAAGTGAAAGGATCCACTGCTTTTTCTGCTACTTATGTGTGTTGTGTGTGATTCTATTTTTTGACCAGATTAAAGTGGTGAAAATGGGGTAGATATGAATGTGTTGAAATGGGAGCAAGCAGAGAGAAGAACAAAGGGAGAGCAAGACGGGAATATGCAGAAGGGAGGTAGGAAAGATCCATAGCTATCCACTTCCTTAACAGTATAAAATGAAAATTTGTATAGAATATTAGGTGGATTTGGACTGTAACCTCAACAAAGAGGGGTGACAACAACACAATCATGTTTTATAGCCAATTGGACTGAATCAAGTGTGTTACAAAGACACTTGTGTGAAGTGGAGAGCTATGTATAGGACAATATGATTTTTGGGACAGGTACCACGTTCTTATTTTTTACTTCAGTAAGAGAGGATTGTTGGATAAGGGATGTAGATTTTTCTGGGTCAAGTAAGTAAATTAGGTGAGGAAGCAGATGCAGACAAACAAGACAAACAAGACAAGACACAGGGACAGTGAGGGACACATGGTGAAGGACAACATGACTGGGGTTAGTGACAGGACAACAGATGCCCATGCCCATCAAACATGGGAGCAGTGAGAATCTAGCCCTCACCCACAGAGCTGTCATCACTGTCCACTTACTCCATTGGCTGTTAGAGTACTTGATGTCTTTTTCTATGAACCATAACAGAGATAGTATCCACTTCAATGGCCATAGGGGTACACCAGTGGTGCTGTGCATGACCCCATGTACCAACTTTAGCATCTCCTGGTAGATGATAAAACCCTCACCTCCACCAGTGCTCCCAGGGTGTAACACAGCACCAGCTACCAGGGTAGTGCTACCTGATGTGCAAGGCCCAGGTAGTACAGGGACAGCAGAGGCAGTACTGGCAAGTTGGATTACAAATGTGCTGGGAGTTGATGCAGGAGCCAGTGGAGTGAGGTCAGGCTGAGCCACAGTGGTGGGCCTACCTCCCTGTGCTGTAAACTATTCTGTGAGCTGTCAGAAATGGATGACATGAAAATGTTTTGACCATGCATATAAATATAAAAAGAAAGATAAGGGTTGGGGTAAGAAAAAAAAGAGATAATTAGTACCATCATGTGTGACGTGCAATGAATGATTACAATATAAAGTATTTATTTCTACATTTACATTTAAGTATGCTTTGTAATAACTACAAACTATAAATGATGATTGCTTTAAGTAATCCTTGCAATGTATCTATATTGCACATATGCTTGGTCAAATTATACAGATTAAGTTAACAGCAGGGCATTTATGCTACTTCTGTTGAAATTATTATGTAATATTTTTAGATGATCTGACTATAGATTTGTTACTTGTGGTGTTTGAGCCCACAACATCTTACTGCAGTACTAGAATTGACTCCTACAGCTAGGTTGTTCTAGAGACTGAATCATGCATGCTTGATTTTACAATTAGAATTGTTGCGTCATTCGGCTTTTCCCGGTTAGGGGTCACCACAGAGGAACTCCGGTCCGCTAATGATTGGCAGTAGATTTTTACGTGCCGAGTTGCCAGCTCTGATGCACAACCTTCAATGAAGGTATGCCCATTCACGCATGTCTTCACAGAAGACGCTTTAGCTGAGAATCAAACAGGACAACATCTTACTGTGAGGCGACAACGCTACCGCAGCACAATTAGAATATGCATGCTTAATTTGCTACTACTGTACAGAAGAGCAATACTTTAGATAAAATAATAGTTATGTTGTGCTGCATACATACCCCTTGCTTCCCTCAGTCTTTCCAAATGCTCAGCATGGGCCTCCCTATTTATCTTTATATCCTGGTTGGCAGTGGAATAAAAAGAAGAGAACAAGAGAAGAGCATTATGCCTATATGCAGCTATCTGACTTAAATTATTTTAATCTGTATACTTACACAACTGCAGAATATCAGCAGTCCTAAACTCAGCCAACCACTGGTTGAGTGTATCTTGCTTGCATCTTCTAAGGTCATTAAAATGGTACCCACACTGTTCTCCAGTGTGTGGAATGCCAGTTGCACTAGAGACAGCCTTGGCCATGCCTCAAACATGTACTAGGAGCTGGTATAGTCTCCCTTCAAGAGCCTTCAGTTGTGGTGTTTCGCAAGGAGTCCAATAAAGATTCTGGACTCCTTGACACTGCACCTTTGAGCCCTAAATTGGGCACCTTCTCTTCTACCCACAGCTATGTCCAGTCAGGTAAACAGCAACAGATAATAGTTTATTATGTTTACTACTAGTGTGTAAACCCAAACAACAATGCCAACCATGTTTGCACAATGTTAAGAGTAAAGCAACAGTGCCAAACAAAGAGGAAAACATTACTTTATGGGCTGGTCTTTGCTGTAATTGTTAGTTGATTCAACTTTGCAGACAAGTATTGGGAGTATAAATGTTATGAACTGACACTTTTCTGTGTGGATTTATACACTGATAAAATAAATTTGTACAATGGGGGGATTCAGACCTGTGCATTAGAGACAAAGCATATTCTTCAATATAGGTGATTTTTCATTCTTGCCATAGAAGTGTTTGTTGGTCATGCTCATTAATTATATATATAAATACACATGAGAAAGTGAGGGCTTAGCCATGTATGTGTGTGACCTGACAAGGTCTTGATTTATACATTCATGTGTGTTTGACTATAATTGAAGTCTGCCAGGGAAGACAATTATAATTACAGAATTATAATATTTAGTATACCCTCTGTCACACATAATTCACATGAGCTCCACTGCTATACATACTTATAGTTATTTATAATTATGTTTATTTTTTTTTTATTTGTTTTTTTAAAAGTGAGTGGACAAGAATTAATACATTTGTGATTATGCTAGATTAGAACCTTGACTCACATGCATTGTGAGCATTAACTTATACCAGCTGCCACAGGGAAGGCTGGACTGCAAGTATATTTTTACAGTCATTACTGTGCACAGTGTCCATTACAACTGAGACCTTTTCTGTCAGACCTGCTCATTACTTATACATATACATTAAAGAGTTGAGTGTTTAAACATTTATGTATGTGACATAACACTTCAGAAAATAAATGTGTAATTGTAGAACCATAATTCTACTGATACCCAGACTTACACATTTAATATATATCTGATATCTTGTGTATGCTCAATGCACCTGCTCTAAACAGTTATTTATATGTTTGATTATTGTTTTCATGTTAATTGTAATATAAAGTAAATTGGAACAACTGGAATAAAACTTTGGACTTTGTTGGATCAGAACCCAGGCTCACCTGTAGTGCTACAGGAACAGTTAAGAAGCAGCTGTATATTGTCATATTCATTACTTAAGTATGTGTGTTAACTGCTGCTCAATGCAGCTTAGCATGTTTGCATGGTGGCAAGATAAAAAGTATCTGTTTTGAAATTGCATACTGTCTGCTCCCTATCTGCAGGTGCTCTAGACCTGCAGGTGTTGGGGAAAGTAGCTAACTACTGTGCAATGCTGCTTACCAGGTTTGCACAATGGCAATACAAAACTGCAACAATGTATCCATTTTGGAATTGAACACAGTCTGCTTCCTGTCTGCAGGTGTTATGTCTGCTTTCTGCTTGGGTCATTAGGCTAGATTTGTGTAAAGTTAAGTGATGCCCAAATATGAGAGGCAAAGCTGACCTGGTTTTATCCTTGTGAGCAATGTTTATTAGGTTTCATCCTTGAAAGGCAAATGTGGTGCTTGAATCATGATCCACAGATAGTATATACTGTGTGGTTCACCATGTTTAGCAGGTGTGCTACACACACACACATACACACACACACACACACACACACACACACACACACACACACACACACACACGATCCACAGGTGTAGTTTATGTAGTCTTTATGATAGAACTACATTACATGAAATTTATTGTATTTATCCATTTCCCCATGTTTGTGCTAAACTGTGCACCATGCAAATAGTGACATTAAAAAAACTAAATGAAAAAAATAAATAACATTACAAAATAAATGTTAATATACATCAATGATTTTTACACAAGCCTGGATTTGAACTGTCACATCAATGAACCTGCAAAGGGTTTCTTATCCCTCTTTGCCACAGAAACAGCTTTATAGCAAGAATGAAAATCATTGCGCATACAAGCAAGTCCCAAATCATCCACAGTATTAACAAGACATATGAAACTTATACATGCTCAGTTGTTTATACATGTGTTAATTTCAGAGTTAGTACAATAAGGGGTCACACAACCATGTTATGACTATTGTTTGCAGAAATGCAGCTCTATCTTATCTCTAAATGCTGTTCATTCTTATCTTATCTGAGCAGTAATCTGAGACATGCAGTCTGTAAGGCATTTTGTATCATTGTCCTTAAACTGTATGAGAATATTATATGACAATAATGTACAGTTTTCAACAAGGAATAACACATCAGTCAATTGTTATAAATGTTTTCAAACAAACTTTCACAAAATATGTCTGCACATTTACACTTTATGAAAATAACTTGGGTGATACACCCACTGCAGGTATTGTTTTTCCCTCTCCCTACCAGTAATCATTCAGAGTTGCAATCCATTAGCAACAAACATGGGGGAGTGCCAGCACTATACTTACATCTGATACATGGAGCCAAGATTTTGGAATTCAACAATTCTAATGAGTTCACAACTTAGTTGTATCTTTACCATGCTCACAGGCCTGAATCTACACTATAAAATGGTAACTGTGTAGCTAGGGAACTTGAAGGCGAGAAGAGTTGTGTATGCAGATAACACAGAAGAAGACTGCTATTGCTACTGATCTTGATAAAATATGATTGACTTTTTTCAATTACATACTGGATTTGTTCATATGTAACTAGGAAAAATACTTATATTAACAAAAACAACTTTTATCTGTATGCACTTCTTAGTAGTTACTGATGGCATAGGCATTTTTGTCAGGGCATTTTACTTTCTCAGATACATAGCCTTATGGACTTTTATCACAAGTGTTACTGTTACAACTATGTTATTTCAGTGAAATGTAAATGTGCTACATTGTTAATGACACAGGTGTGTTACCCTTATAGGGTGGCTCATAGACACCTCTAGGGAAATGATGGGCACAGGTAGAGGTGACTGGCAATTTCTTAAAAATAAGTTTCTGTGGTAAATGTGTACACATGTTTTGTAACCGTTTGTTTGAAAATATTTATAACAATTGACTGATGTGTTATTCCTTGTTTGCTACAAAATGTAATCTGCCTGTTGTTTTGAGGGTGGGAGAACCACGTTCCATTTATGTGTTGCCACAACCAAAAATATTTTTACACAGGTTTGCTTTGCTCTTGTTAGTCCTTGTTTTGGATCAAACCTTGGTTTGTGTGTGACTGTGATATATTACAACCACATAATCCTTTTTTATATTTTAATAACTGAAATTTTGTGTTTCTCCAGTAGGCAACATTGAAAATAATAATATGAGTTATATCTAAGCAGAAATTTTATTTATGTGATATTTATGTGTAGCATCCTTCTATTGTGTTTTATTTCAGCTAGGATTATGGCACCCAAGCATCCCAATCACCACAAACCCCCCCTTCAGTGACTCTGAGAATGATGTGATTGTCCAAGCCTTTCATCAACATGGTGCATTTCGACTTGAGAGAGGACATGGGGATATATCTGGAAGAATACAGATTTGGAACCAGCTTGTGAATGACGTCAATGTCATTGGGAAGTGCAGCAGGACATATGAACAGGTGCATCACAGGGCTTGTGATATAATTTCATCTGCCCTGAGAAGAGCAGCTGCAGTGGCCCATAGACAGCTGGCTACCAGGGGGGCTGCTACAGAGCCATCACTGACACCAAATGAAGAGATCCTGTCCACTGTCAGGGATCCAGAGATCTCAGTAGAAATTGCACAACAGCATGTGATTGATGTTGGTCATGCTGTTTCAGAGAGGACAAGTATGTCCCAAGAAGAACTTACTGGTAAGCTTATATATTAAATTTTTTTAACAATTTATTGTATGGTAAAATATTGAAAGCAATAGTTAAGGTGGTTTAATATTTTTGGTGGAAGGGATCCTATTTATAGATTGATACAGTTAACAATATGTTCTGGTTCATTACACATGGGCTTGGGGTGGAGCTGTCATCCATGGCTCAGCTAAATGTACTGTTAATGGACATATAAAGACAATAAATTGTTCCCCATTGTTATTGTTATTGTGACATTGGTGACTTTACATTTTGCTTAACTTCTTCCAGGACCATCCTCCCTAACAAGTGTGGAGTCATCTGGATATGGTAAGCCAAACATTTTTATTTCAGTACTGATGAGCATTTGACAGAAATATGCATTTATCTGTATGTGTGCAGTGGATGTCAGGACTGTGTTTGTATTGTTGTACAGTCTGTGACAGTGGCATCAACGTTAGTTGGTTAACATATATTAAATTGTAGTAGTGTAGCTATTCATTTCTTAACTGTGATTGTCAGTTATTATCACAGGTGATTCTGGAAGTGGAAGTGTAGGACACTTTCCACCTGATGTCAGAGTATTGCCAAATTCTGTTGATGATGGTGGTCAAACACAGGCACAGTGAGGAGGGTGCAAAGGCTGAATCTGACACTGAGGTTGACATTCAGCCATCCCTTGTATTTCCATTGGACACAGTCAGTAGGCCTATGGAAACCCATTCCAGTGAGCCCTCTGATATTGGACAGATGGAGGGTGAGACACTTGATCAGGGTAGTGTGGTTACTGCAGCTTCAGTGTCTGTTGACTCTGGCCATAGCCAAAGTGTGGATGAGGTGCTATGCAATTGGGTTGTTAGGGCTGTTCAAAGGAGACCTGTTGTCCATCCTCCACCTGATCCTGATCTGAAGAATGACACATTGGAATGGGCGGTGTCTGTGATGAAACATCTGCTGGCAGGGGGATGGGATTCACATGGACGTAAGTCAGCTACTTCATCTGATGTTGGCTGACATGGCCATGCCCAATCATGCTCCCACAGTGGCACTACTTCCTATATTCTGTCATTGGTTGCAGCAGGCCATAGTGTCATGGTCCTGAGTGCACTTGTGAGGAGAGCTCATCCAGTAGGCATCAGTCACATTCAGGTAGCAGCAGTACATCTGACTGTGGGCATGGACATGCCAGTTCATCTCCTGGAAGAGCCAGTTGTAGGGGTTGGGAATAACAGCGATGAACTACCACCTCTACCATGCATGACTCACACTAGTCCAACATACCAGGCTATAGATCTAGCGCAGAGCTTGGCTGCGTTCTTGCAGACACTCACACAACAATTTCACATGGAGTGCCCATAAAGACACACACACATACATAACAGTTACATGGGTCAGGCGTGAGACTTACAGCTTATTCTGTCTCAGTGGTCATTTGTTAATTTATCCAAATGTCTGCCTGCTTCTCTTTCTTACTGACACATACTCACTACCTTTGTTATCAGCCTAAGCCTCTTGCCCCCCAAACAACACACTGTGCAAGTGATGATAACTGTGCCATAACCTTGTTTTCTATCTTTAGGATTCAGAGATACATAACTACCTTGATTACAACAATGCTCGGATGCTCATAAGCCTAGATACTTATTATAACAGCAGGAACTTCTTATTGTAACAACTGTTAATGTCTGTTATGTACTTCACAGATTACAAATATTCTAGTTGTCTACTGATGTATTATGTTCTTCATCTGAAACTATGTTTGTAATTTTATTGTTATGTTCTTCAACTGTAATTATGTCTGTAACATTTTTAACTGTGGAGCTTTTCTCCCCAGGCCTCCACTGAAAATGGACCTATGTCCAGTCAGACTCGACTGGTCAACAAATGTAAATAAATAAATAAATCAATAAGTATTTTGTCTGATGCTCAGGATGCATAGCTGACTTAGTGTTTAGTAAATCTGTGTTTGTAATCCTGTTTTGCAAATAGTACTACTTTCTTACAGGTTTTTGTAATGTGCACATCCCTCCCGACCTCTTAGACCAACAAAGCTGGAACAAGCCATAAATAAAAGTGGGACAAACGTACAACAATAAGGAAGACTTTTTTTAAAATTGTTAGTCGTACAAACTTAGACAGTTGATAGAATAATATGTTTTGCATTATTATTTTTATTATTTTCCTGAGGGCTATGAAGTCTGAAGCTGAAATGTGTGTCATTATTTTCTAACTTCATTCTTTAATGATTTGCCACTACAAAAGTATGAGGTTAAACTGTGGACATTCTGTGAAATCTGTACATTTGAGAGATATGTATTTGTGAATTTTTGACACATGAGGCCTATTAGTTGATAGAGGACACATATTCACATAAGTCACTGCTGTCACATATTGATGTCATTGTAGTAACAATCACCCATCCTATAATTACTTACATTAGCAAGAAGCAGTATGCAAGGATATGCCATTCATTTGTATTCTTAAACATTTATTTTTCTATTCCAGATTCAACACTTAAATTCGAAACCCAGCAGTTACAAGAGTTTTAGTTTGGGGGTGACTCTGTCTGATGCTAGTACTACACAGACATTACATTAATAAGTAAAGGTTGTGAGTGTTGCCTGGCATCAGTGTTACTGTACGTATGTGCAAAAGATGAAGGTTTTTGCCCCTTTGGTGATGAGCATGTGTGTTATCTGTTGCCTCTTTGGCCA
>NC_056734.1:221795273-221895273 GCF_019279795.1 Protopterus annectens | reverse complement strand
CGTTGCCAATTCGAGTACAGCAGAGAGCACCATGGTCTCCATCAACAGGGACCAAGAAACAGAAGCTACCAGAGGAGAGATTTGGGTTTCAGAAGAAAACTTTGAGACATGTGAGTCAAAATTAATAATTAACATTTCCAGCCTTGTACTTACGTTACATGAAAGAAGCCTTTTGAATAAAGGGCTATCATTCATCCTGGCGAAAAACATTGATTTTACTGATTATTTAGTAGATTTAAAAATGTTTACTAGAAATTTGTGTCTAAAACAAATGTTTGGTAATACTGATAGCAACAACGTTAATGGTTTTAAAAAGCCTTCTGTTTTTGTCCCTCAAATGCATCCGTTAATAAAATCTTTTGAGAAAGTTGTTGAAAGAGACTTATTAAAAATTAATAACACCACTGAGAATAAAACAAAACATGTTTTTTATAATTTGAATAATCATGAGCAGTTAGCCCTTAAAGATTTACAATCTAATAAAGACATAGTGATTAGAGGAGGTGATAAAGATGGGGCAGTTGGGATCCTTGACACTGCGATGTATGAGACAAAGATGAATGCCCTTTTAAAAGATAGGGAAACATATTTTAACATGGCTTTTACACAATGAAATAGAGTGATTAATGGTGTACATGATGAATTATATGATCTGTTTTTATGTAATGTCATAGAATTTGACCTCTATAAATACTTCTTGATTGAGAGACCGGTTATACCAACTTTTAGGGTCTTACCAAAAGTCCATAAAGACATTAAGAATCCACTTATGAGACCGATAGTCTCCAGTAAGGGATGGTTAACTGAAACAATTTCCATATATTTAGAGAAATAGTTAGGGAAGATAGTGGAACAAATACCCATAGTGATTAAAGACACCAAACAGTTTCTTGAGAGCCTTACTGAATATACCTCATCTATTAAGAATGATGAAATAGGTTTCATGGTGACACTAGATGTAAATTCTTTATTTACCTCCATCCCTAATGACATATGGGGTAGACTACATGAGGTTGCTTTTGATAGAAAAGGATATGCCAAGGAACATGGTGATTAGATGTGATATGTTTATGAACATCATGTTAAAAAATAATGCTTTTGTATATGATGACCAGTATTTTTTACAACAGAAAGGAGTTGTGATGGGTACACCATGCACAAACTCCTATGCAAACATAGTAATAGCATACTGGGAGAACACCTACATCATACAGATTATATACCAGGAAAACATCTCATTATATAAGCGTTTTGTGGATGATATCTTCCTATTATGGAAAGGTGATGAGGCCACACTTAGAGTTTATTGAATATATTAATAGTACCACCAGTTTTTTTTGTCTCTAGATGGGAAATGGTCAGTAGAGCAGATAGAGTTCTTGGATGTACTGTTTGTAAGAGAGGGAGACTCCCTACAGATGCAGTTATTTAGAAAAGACTGTAGGAAAAATTTGATTTTGCATCGTACCAGTATGCACCCTTCACATATTTATAGGAATATTGTGAAGGGTCAAGTACTAAAAGCATCCAGACTTACGAGCCAAGACGCTCAATTTCAAAAAACTGTGGAGGTCCTACAGGATGAATTTCAGGAAAGGGGCTATAAATCAGGAGAGATGATAAATGCATTCCAAGACAGTATAGTAAGAAGGAATTCAATGGGGAAACCATATATATATGGTAATGAAGGTGCCCGTAATCTAATAGAAGAAACAAAGAATTATATGATGTTGAACAAGCCTGTGATATATTTCACTAGTAATAATAGTAAAATCAAGGAGATTTTTATGAAAAATTAGAACATCTTAACAATAGACGATAAGCTACATCAATTAGTAGGAGATACCCCTAAATTTAGATATAAGAATACCAAATCTTTAAAATGTCTACTATGTTATGAGAAAAAAGAGAAACAGCAGGTAGAATCATTGAGGACAGGGACCTACTCATGTAGGACTTGTAATCAATGTTGTTTCATATCAAATAACAACAAATGTATTCATCCAGACACTGGAAAAGTATATTTTTTTGTCTTCTATGCAGATTGTTGGACACGTGATTTAGTCTATCTAGCGGTTTGCACAAAATGCACATCTTTCTATGTTGGTATGACAAATAGGACTCTTAGAGAATGTATAAGAGAACATACATACGCCATTAATAGGGAAGATGAAAATAATGCTCCAGCCAAACATGTCATAGATAAGGGTATGACACACAAATTTAAGTTTATGGCCATAGAATTGATACATCAAGATACTAGGCTAGGTGATTATAAAAGCTATACTGAGCAAAGAGAAAGTCAATGGATCATGAGGCTGCAGGCAGATAAAGCCCCCGGTTTAAATGACAGAATTTCTTTGAAACCCTTCCTGAGTGCTAGGGGCTTCAAGCATTGAAGTGCCATGTACACACTCTTCTGTTATATGGAATTTTTGTTATTCAGTTTTTTCCATATTTTATATATTCTTCTATGAGTGTATATATACAGATGGTCATGTTCTCTTAGACATTTATTGTATATACATATATTTTTTCATCATTCAGAATTGGATATTTTAGTTTATTCTTATCTGGTTAACCATCCCAGATCAACTAGTATGGTATATATACTAGGAGATTATGATGGTTTTGATTTAAATGAAGCAAGTCTATAGTAACCCCCCTTTTTCATTAAAAAAAATTGGTTCCAAAGAGAAATATGTATATTCTTAATTGTTTTTACTGTTGTATATATACACTTTCAATAGTTTACAACTTTTTAACAGAATTTTTAATATTTTTAACAACAGCATTTTTCATGTACACATTTAAAAAGATTTTATGAAATATTTGTCTCTATCAATTTATGTGACCACATAGTTGGTTTATACATATTAGTACTTATTTCTACATAATGAGATCACAATGCAGATTGGTTGAATAGTTAATTGAATGATGTTTTATATGCAGTTTCTGTTGATGTGTGAATAGTCTGATGAAGCATTCTTTGAAATGTGAAAGTGCTTACTGGTTTGAAACGTTTATTTGTTTTTACAAGTGTATTTTATTTTATTTTTTAGAAAAAAAGGTCAGCTTCTTATTGCCGTGGTGTGCCTCCGGGAGTTTCTTCAATTGGACTTTGTCCTTATGCTCTTTGGAGGCACCTTGCCCTTGCTGGTTGATTTGATACAAGAATTTTTTTATATATGTTTGATGCAAAATGCTTCCTCCAACACCATTAACAGATATTACAAGTATGAAGCATTAGGCAGAAGAACTATTTTGCATAAAAAAGATATTAAAAAAATAAAATAGTACATAAAAAAATACATAAGTAAGTAAAACAACAATTTTACAGAGAGCTCATTGTCTAAGCACAATAATGCCCTCCAGGGTGTGGGTTAATAACACATACCCTTTCAGGCATAATTGCTTACTTAGTGTACATTCAAGCCAGTTTTTTTAGTGGTTTGACTTGCTGGTGCTCATTTTTTGGGTTGGTTTAACTGAAGTGTCCCCTGCAGTTTATGGAGCTATGAACAGCATTGTTTACAGGTCGCCTGTCATCTTCCCACAAGCAGATTTATTAATTAGCAGTGAACTGGGCTATGAATTTCCAACTAGTTATAATTACCCTTGGGGCCACATTTCACTATGAGATGTACCTGTGGTAGATGTAAAACAATCAGACTCTACCTTTTCTGAATCCTAGGTTTTCATCCTGCATACCAAGATGAACTGCACAATTCATTTCAACTGATATATTTGTTTTTGTGCATTTCACTTAATATTATAATTTGATCAGTTTGAAATATTAGTGGACAGCATTTTCATGATGCAGTCTCTGTGACCAGATATTATGACTGATGTCAGTGAGATAGTAGAGATCTGTTATAAAATGTAATTTTGCACTTTTTGTACAATATTCCTTTCCAAGTAGAATTTGAATACTTCTCAATTTTCTTTTATTGGCAAAATAGGCTAATGTGATGATATCTTGAAAAATATGTGGCAAAAATACATAAAGTCACTGAAATTATAGAGCTGCATTTAATCTGGTGTATTTAGCTTTATAACATTGCTAAATTTTGAGTTGAAATGCCCAGCATATGCATTTTAGGCCAGATTAATTTTTCAGATCCAGGCCAAATGATAGTTTTACAGCCCATATCTGATATTACGTTTACTATGCAAAACAACATTGTGGACAACTTAAAATATTCATTGAAGTAATGTAACATAAACAGAACATTAACATGTTTTGGTAAATACATTGAAAACTAACATAGTTGATAGCCTGCATTTATTTTGTCAGATGAAATGCATGTTTTCAATGTATTGCCTCAAATATAGCCATTTCATTAGACTGTCTTGTAAATGATGATGTTATTTTTCATTTTACTGTACAAAAGGAAATTAGTGCATGTGTTCAACATGCAAAGTCATGCTCAGAACATAATGTCAAAAAATGTTAGTTTGTGAAAAGCATAATTGAAGTTTGTGTTACAAAACTATGAACAAGTGGTGAATTCTATCTGTTAATTCTGAGCCATATAATGGAAATCTAATTTTCAAAGTGAAAATAGAAAGAGATCAAAGTTATAGATTTTGTTTTTATTTTGGTGCTACTTCTTTGAGTATCATGAAAATGTAAAAGGACTTATTATCAAACCTGAGCTTTACCAGAAAGGCTCATCCAGACTCTGCTACACTTTGCTGTGAAGGAAAGGTTAGTTTGCTTTTATTTTTTGTATTACTTTGCTATATTTTAAATACTGTAGTTTGTTTTCTTTACCTTGTGTTTTGCTTGCATTCTGTTTTAATAGCATATTAAAACTTCAAAAGAGACCACAGCTCTCTCTGTTCTGAGTCAGGCAGAATTTTTTCCCGCCGTCCCACCCATTTTAGTTGTCTTGTTAAATACCACTGTCTTTCTAGTTGCCCACCTCTTATGTTAATCTGACCATATATCTCATTTCTCTCTACTTTCACTGGCTTATGTGAGTAATCACAAAATCATCATTTTTGAAATCCCACCCCTTCAATTATTTAAACTTATTGGCCATCCTACAGTATTTCATAGTACCAAAATACAAAAGTGCCCACCCCTTTCAATCCATCTTGCTGTTTTAAAAATAGTAACTCTCCACTAAACCTTAACTTTTAAACAGGTAAAACTCAAGTTACCTACTTTCACATCTAACTTCTCTAGTGCACACTGCAGAGTGCATTCTTTTCAATCTTACCTTTAAGCATCCCTGTGACTAGCACTTTCTCTAATACCTGCTGGAAAGCACTAGGAAGCCTTAAACTCATACAAACACTGAACTCTCCTTGTTAACAAGGAGAAATTAATAGTAGGCACTAAACAGCCTATAATTGCAAAGTACCTTGCTAAGGAAACAGTTCCTATACTTTACAAAGAAAAAAAAAAGCCCCAAACCAGGCATGTCCAAGGGTCAGCTTCCGGTGATTTCTCCTGTCCACCTGGTGAATCTGGGCATACTGGGGCAATGCAGCAATTGCCTCATGTACACAGACAACCCTCTCCTCCTACCACCCAACACTACAACCTGTGAGAGATGCACTTACATAGCCAAAATGGAAGCAAAGCTCTCTCCACCCAAGATTGTGCTAAACAGTCAAGAGGAGAAGGTTAACACCCACACTACACCTCAAGCAACACATAGCCCTTCTAAACCCACACCACCAACACCCACATATAGCAACACTAAATGCACATATGCAGAGGCCCTTAACTGTAACCTGCCTAAGCAACAAAGACCTCTGAAGCTGAAACGCAAACAAACACCAATCACAACCAATGTGTCACATAGTTCACAACATCAGTGTGCCACCCAGCAACAGCCACTAAGGCAAGACAATGTACCTAACACTTTAGTCATAGGTGACTCTATAGTCCAGCACACTGATGTCCCTCTCACTAGGTTGAATAAGGAGAAAATTACAGTCAGCTGCCTGTCGGGTGCCAGGATCCGCCACATAACGCATGCACTCAAGTCACTCCACAACAAGTACAAATATGACTCTGTCATTGTCCATGTTGGAGTGAATGACTTGAGACGTACCTCCCTGGACTACATGAAAAGAGACATGGAAGAGCTCTCGGATCATGTGGCCCAGGCAGGTATGACCCTAGCCCTGAGTAGCATCCTGCCTTCGCCCAGAATGATACCACAATATAAGGATAAAATGATTGACTTCAACAATTGGCTAAGCTTATGGTGTCATTCAAAGGGGATCCAGTATCTGTCTGCCTGGGATGTCATGATTGACAGACCACGATGCTTTGCCAGAGATGGTCTGCACCTGTCGCGCCTGGGATTCAGGTTACTGGCTAAGGCTGTGCCACCCCTATAGTGCCTTTTAGGCAAACTTCAAAGGACAAAACCACCACCGTAACAGGTACAAGCATGCAAAATCTGAAGGTAATGCTACTCAATGCTAGAAGTCTAAACCTCAAAATGCACTCTCTCGAGGCACTCCTAAAAATGGAGAACATCGATATCTGTGCAGTAACTGAGACCTGGTTCAAGGCTCCAGAGAGCACCCCTGCAATACCAGGCTACAACTCTTACCACACTTTTCGCCACCAAACCAGGACCGAAACACTAAAGGTGGAGGAGTGTCAATATTCACCAAGGATATTCACACCACCAGGCTAGTTGGCCAACACAATGTGTCTGAAATTCTCCAAGTGCAACTAACACTAGGTAAGACTGCAATCCAAATTGTAGCTTGCTACAGATCCCCCACCATACCCCAAGATTCTCACTACACCTTTCTAAACATACTGGAAAATATTAAGATAGAACCAAACACCCTAATACTGGGTGATTTTAACTACCCTGCCATTAACTGGGAAAACTACTCATGTCCCAACACCTTTGTTCAACGGTTCTTGGAATTCATAAATTCCAACGCCCTGGATCAACTAATCCATAGTCCTACCAGGGCTCCAATATCCTAGACCTGGTCATTACCAACATGGGAAATCAATGCTCCATACCTATGGTCACCCCTCGTTAGTCAGGTCTGACCATAACCTAATCACCCTTAACATCCACATCCCACCCCCACCCCCCAGTAAAGAAACCACCATAAAAAACTTCTCCAAAGCCAACTTCATGCTACTTAAGTCAGAAGTGACAAACTTCATGACACCCATGCAGGCGGAACTGAAACTGCTGAATCCTACACTAAGGCACTGTATGAGCACATCCACTCATGCATGAATCGTGCCATCCCAAATAGAACCAAAATGCTCTCATCCAAAAAAAGGAAGCCAATCTGGTGGTCCCCTGCCATAAACAAACTTTACAACAAAAGGAAGAAACTTTTGCAGAAAAGAGGAAAATCCCAGGATGCAAAAACTCCTTACTAGCCTCAGTAAGAAACTGAGATGCCTCATAAAATCCTCCAAAGCTAGTTACAAAAATAAAATTGCCAAAGATTCCAAAGACAACCACAAAACATTCTATAACTATGTCAAAAATCTAAATGGCAATGCTCAGATCTGCTCTGAGCTAAAACAGAATGGCATTAAATATACTGATCCAAAGGATATTGCCAATATACTGGCAGATCGATTCAGTGCCAACTTCACCCCCCTCTCACCCCCTAAATGGCCCATCTCAATACCGGAAGATTGCCAAATTCCAGTAATAACGGCCACACAGGTACAAAACGCACTCTCTAAAGCCAAGAATACAGCATCCATGGGACCAGATGACATCCCGGGCTGTGTACTACATGAACTACAATATGAACTGGCACCTCACCTAAGTGTCATGTTTAATCATAGCCTCACCTCAGGTTTCGTACCCACTGAGTGGCGCAGAGCTACAGTTATCCCAATCCACAAGGGGGGATCCACCTTGGATCCCGGAAACTACCGTCCCATCAGTCTGACAAGCCTTATCTGCAAGGCCATGGAGCGTATTATCATGGAACTTATAAACAAAGACATTGGCAACCTTCAAACACTGGACCCCACCCAGTTTGGGTTTGTGAAGGGCCGATCTTGTCTCCTGAACCTGATTAACTTCTTTGAATCAGTCTCCAGAGCCATGGACAAGGGTAAGGTGGTCCACACAGCCTATCTAGACCTTGCCAAGGCCTTTGACACCATCCCCCACTCTGGAATCATAGATAAACTTACTAAGTTGGGCATTAATCCCTATGTCACCCAATGGGTTGCTAAATGGCTTACTGATAGAACCCACACTATAAAAGTAGCTGACTCCAAATCCAGCTCCAGACAAGTGACAAGTGGAGTACCTCAGGGTTCAGTCCTGGGTCCGCTCTTGTTTGGCATCTACTTCTCTGAAGTACAGGTCAACACTAAGGGACTCTGGCTAACAAAGTTTGCAGATGACTGCAAACTGGGAGCCATTATTGAATCCCCAAATGATGTGGATACTCTACAAAAGGGCCTTACAGAAACAGATGCTTGGTGCCAGAGCCATGGGCTCAAGCTCAATGCCAAGAAATGTATTGTTATCCCTTTGGGAAAAAACATGTATCCATGAATTACCATATAGGTGGCAGTACACTAAACACAGAAAGTGTGATAAGAGACTTAGGGACACAGGTGGACAGTGGTCTCACGTTCGATAACCACATCGCCACAACAGTCAGGAAATCCTTCTATGTGGCACACCTCATCACGAAGGGCTTTTCATCCAGAAAAAAGGAGGTCATTGTCCCACTGTACTCATCCCTCATTAGACCCATTATAGAATACAACGCCCCATTTGGTATGTACCTCTCAAGACATCTGCAACAACTGGAAAGGCCTCAGAAATACCTCACTAAAAGAATCACAGGCCTAAAGCAGATGCCCTATGCTGACCGCCTTAAAAAACTCCAGCTATACTCTGTCGCATATCGTCTACTCAGAGGTGATCTCTGCTTAACATACAAGGCCATGTCAAACCCAGAGCTGTTGGACATGCTACACTTAAAGAAATCCCAATCCCTCAGAGCTACACACTCCAGGGATCTAAACCTTGTCATCACAATAAACAAAACATGCTGGAAGGATAGGTTCCTGACCCAGAGACTCCCCAGACTCTGGAATAGATTGCCCATACATGTCAAGCAGATTGCCTCTTTGGACCTCTTCAAAAGGAACCTTGACGACTGGATGGGAGAAAGGAAATTCACCCCAGGGATCACGTCAGTCGCCCTGCTAGACAGGGGTCCAGGAAAGTAAATAATGTGGGAAGAAATAGCCAGGGAATTGTTATGGCTATGCTTGTATAGGCCCTAGGGCTGATAGCCTAGTACCAACCTATGAACCTATGAACCTATGCAGGTGTCTCATGTTAATTTCTAAACAAATACAAAACTATTTCTAGCTAAGCAATATAAATAAGCACAATATAGGGAGAGTGCAATTACTTCTTAAGCATATGATGACATTCAAAACTCAGATGATTAATGACAACAGAAAGAATGCATAATGACACATTTTTAATTTTGAGAAATAATAAGGAGTGGCTACCTACCTGATGACAGGAAACCATTGTAAACAAGATGTGTCAGCAGTGATACCCTTTTCAGAGTGTCACTGTTCTTTCATTTGTGACCATGGAGTTGCCATGTAGAAGTTAAGGAGTAGTGGGGGCTTGCCCACACACTGGGAGGTGCAACACACACTTATTTTTTGTTTTTCAGTGATTTGTTTAATCACAATTTGGTGCTTCCATTTGTTTGCATTTTGATGTTTGATACCTCAGTGGAAATATAAGGAATGTAATAAAATGTAACCACTTTCTCTGGGAAAATAAAATAGTGTTTAAAATAGATGGACTGCTGAAATCAAGAAGTGCAGACTAGAATGGATAGAAATTTGCTTCAATGGTAGGAAAAGAGAAAAAAACTAACACATGAAATGAATGATATATATGAACAAATTAAAAGTCTACCTTCAAATTTCAAATACAGGTAGTTGTTCATGTCAGCAATGATAGGATCAATGAAGTGGCAAGCTGATTATTTAAGAGACAGTGGTAGAAATTTGATAAGAGATTTGTATCACTATCCAAAAGTTAATCCCCGGGATTCAATAAAATCCATGTAGGCTTTGCGCAGAGCCTACACCAGTTTATGTGTGTGCAAGGTGATGTACGATGAGCAGCAACACTAATTACGTAATCATGCCATGCACCACATTTAAATGAAACAGGCATGGTTTCATGGCAGGAAACTGTGTAAAGCAACATGGATAGCAAAACTATTTCCTCAGAGGATAGCAAGTTACCAGGATTGCGCAGAATGCCACAATGGTTACCAGGGCTTAACATACAGTTATGTATATGTTCCAAACACAGTACAGGATAGTGTATACAGGGCAGAGTATTGTAAAATCCCATTCCAGGCATCCTGTACAGAAGGTGTGTAAATGATCTGTATGGCTACATGTACTGCCATGTAAAATAAAGACTCAGGGGAATTGTGTGTATTGAATAATGACACACAGATGAATGGTAGGAATGAACACAGGGAAAGAAGACAGGTGAAACAACCTAATGTACAGCAGATGAGGGTATGCCAATGGAAGACAGTTGCAGCAGCAACACCAAGCACATATCAATATGGTACAGTACAGACTGCACAGTGAAAATGTGTATTATGTGACTGTCACACAAGGTGACGTAACAATGGGGAAGATGTCTTTGCAAGATAAGCATCCTTACATGAACAATCCAGAGGGCATCTATCAGGGATCTAACATACAACTGGGGTAGGGTGCATATTGTGAAGCTGTGCAAACAAATTTGCCTGAATATGAGTGTAATCTCAGCAGAGATCTCCAACAAGTGAGTCACATTTAACGTCTCATGGACAACAGTAAAAGAAGCACACATAATCATGGATAATATCAGAACAATGCCAACAGTACTTCCATGTCTCTGAAATAGCATATGTGATTCTGAGTGATCAGAGATAGTTCTGCACCAACACATTCGTACAACTATCATGACATATCAACAATCTATGAGGGTGATCACGCACATTGCCCTGACACTGTAACATCTGCTGGAGGTGGTAAGAGAGACATTGCTATACCTGTATGTGGCATTATGATCAATACATCAATACAGTCTAATTGAATGGTGTAAAATGTTTTATAGATATATATATATATATATATATATATATATATATATATATATGTCTACCTGATAACACCAACATGCCAAAACACCGACAACAAAATAACCGACTCGACAAAACTGAAAGTTCAAAAACATGAAACTTCACATGCCCGACAATCCACAATCCCGACAATCAACAAAACAAGTAACTTTCCTGAAAAACACACACACAACACAAGCACACCAAAAACCTACAAACCTACACTAAACCTTACATACACAACTATATATGCACTAACCTTAACCCAAACCCTAACCCTAAGGTCCGTCACTATCGCACACTTACCTTACCCGCACCCTAACCCTAACTCACTTAATCCACCCCTAACCCTTAAGTCCATCACTGTCGCACACTTACCTTACCCGCACCCTAAACCTAACTCACTTAACCCACCCCTAAACCTAAAGTCCGTCACTATAGCACATTTACCTCAACCGCACCCTACCCTAATGTCCGTCACTATCATACACTTACCTTAACCACACCCTGACCCTAACATCCATCCCTATTGCACACTTACCTTAACATGTCGGTGTTCTCAGTGTCGGGATTCTCAACTTTTGGTCTTCTCTGTTGTCGATCTTCCGGTGTTGGTTATCTCAGCTTTCGGTGTAATCAGGTAGACCCATATATATATATATATATATATATATATATATATATATATATATATATATATATATATATATATATTTATATATATATATATATATATATATATATATATATATATATATATATATATATATATATATATATATATTTATATATACACACACACACACACACACATATGGCAGAGTCCTCACTGTCATGAATGTTAGCCATGCCATCAATGTTGTCAAACAGCTAGAGTAAGGGGTAACCATCGTAATTAAAGTTCGTCTGGCACAAAAGAAGTCAAAAACAAAACAAACGAGCAGCACCTCCGATAAAAGTAAAATAAATTTATTAAAAGGTAAGTGCTTTCATGTAGAAATATTTCTTCAGACCAAATATCACAAAAAACACACACATACTGCATCAATGTATATTCAATCTATTTAACAATTAAACAAATTACTGTTACCATAACAACCAATTAATGTTTGAGTTTATGTGAAAGCAAATATAGTCTAGGAGGAATGCTCTCATTTAACCCAAAACCTTTATCTGCTTGAAGGGTAATAATCCATTTTAACTCATTAATTTCAGTCCTATTGACCACACAACCACCCCTAGCATTAATACTAGTTAACTATAAAACGCTAAAAGAAAAATATTTAAAACAATATGTTTACTTAAAGCATTTGTTTTCACTTTTTTCCTGATGTCTCCTATGTGATCTAGGACTCTTTCTTTAAAACTGTGGTTAGTTTTATCAATATAAAAGCATGGGCAGTCACTGCAGATAGCAAGACATACTAAGTCTTTACTCTTACAGTCTCCATAGAGTGTGTGTTATGGTAACAGTAACTTGTTTAATTATTAATTAGATTAATTATATATTGGTGCAGTTTGTGTGCGTATTTTGTGATATTTGGTCTGAAGAAGTGTTTCTATATGAAAGCACTTACCTTTTAATAAATTAATTTTACTTTTATTGGCTGTGCTGCTTGTTCATTTTGTTTTTGATGTACTGTGAGCATCACCGGAACAGGTATCGCACATGCATCTGGTTTAACAACCTGATGGGGGTTTCGTACAATCAGACAGTAATGTTTATGCAATAAAAAGAATGCCTAGCTATGGCAAATAAGATGTGTGACAGCTCACTGTGACAAAGGTAGTACACTTCAGTTATGCATCACTGGAAGATATGTAGGGTGGTACATGAAGCAGGATGCATTGAACTCAGTTATTGGTGTGATGAAGGCTGTGAACTATGGAGGTATTCTGGCCTTTGATGTGGATGTCCCTCACATGTTGTGTTACATACAAGGGAGTAGTTAGCACTGTGGCCACATGCTAGTGGATGTTCCACATGCCATCTTCCCCAGGACACAGGTCACATAGTTATTGGTCTGCTTATAAGGTGTGATAGCTACATTATCCTTGGGCTATGCATTTGTTTTCATGATGCAACAAATCACACCATGTTTTGTCATGGCTGTGGCAGCAATCGTTTGTATCTGTTGATACTGTCTGTATTATTCTAATATCACAGTTGGAGTCAATGATTGTCCACAATCTGTAGTCCTTCAGACAGGTGTTTTGACACAAGATGTTTATGTCATTTGTGATGTCTGTGCTTAAATAATGGACAGGGCAGGGTGTAGCAGACAGCCCTGATGTACATACCTGATCACTGGACCTGAGATATAGGTTTCTTCACACATACCAACATATTTCGATGCCATGTATCTGAACTACTGGTCTATCCCTTGTGTTTATGGCCACATCAGTACTGATTTGTGTCAAATGCCTTGGTCTTGTAAAGTTCAAAAGGATGATATTGCTGTCATCATGCATGCCTTCGATGACCTCTTTGAAGACATCTAACAGATGTAACAGACATGATGTAGCATTAAGAACTCACCCAGTTCTGTTGCACACAGCCATGATATTACTAGTGTAAATTTAGAAAAGGTCCATAATGACATGTTGATCAACCTCACAGATGAAGAGAGTCAGGATGTGTCTATACATGCTTGCATCAGGTGCTGTTCCCCCAACTCAGATGGATGCATGTTTCCGTACAACCTTCTATAGGAATATAGACTGTGTGGTGGGTGTACTGAAGTGTGTATTCAACCATGTCAGGAAGGTGTATGTGCTAAGTCACGCTATACGTGAACTGTGATATTGTCACAGCCCATTAATTCTCTGTGATTGGCCTGGTTGAAGGTAAGACAATGCATACTGCCTATTTTTGATCTGGCCTAGGGTTTGGACACAATTCCCCACACAGTTATCATTGAGAAACTCTCCCAGCTGGGGATTAACACTTGCATCACTAGATGGGTAACCAATTGGCTCACTGACACAACACATACTGTGAAAGTTGGTGAATCAACATGTAGCTGTAGAGCTGTCACCATTGGCATACCACCAGAATCTGTGCTTTACCCTTTATTCTTTGGAATATATTTCTCGACAGGAGGTAATTGTCCCACTCTACTCATCCCTCATTAGACCCCTTATAGAATACAATGCTCCTTTTGATATGTACCTCTCAAGACATCTGCAACAACTGGAAAGGCCACAGAAATACCTCACTAAAAGAAACACAGGTCTAAAGCAGATGCCCTACACTGACCACCTTAAAAAACTCCAGCTATACTCTGTCACATATCATTTACTCAGAGGCGATCTCTGCTTAACATACAAGGCCATGTCAAACCCAGAGCTGCTGGACATGCTACACGTAAAGAAATCCCAATCACTCAGAGCCACATGCTCCAGGGATCTAAACCTTGTCATCACAATAAACAAAACATGCTGGAGGGATAGGTGCCTGACCCAGAGACTCCCCAGACTCTGGAATAGACTGCCCATACATGTCAAGCAGAGCGCCTTTTTGGCCCTCTTCAAAAGGAACCTTGATGATTGGATGGGAGAAAGGAAATTCAGCCTGGGGATCACGTCAGTCGCCCTGCTAGATAGGTGTCCAGGGAAGTAAATAGAGTGGGAAGAAATAGCCAGGGAATTGTTATGGCTAGGCTTGTATAGGCCCTAGGGCCTAGTACCAACCTATGAACCTATATAAGTATATGGCCTTTGGCTTACCATATTTGCTGATTCTTGCATATTGGGTGCAATCACTGAGTCTTCCAATGATAATAACATAGCTAGCATGGCTAACACAGCCAATGACTGGTGACAAAGCCACACAGTCTACAAATAAATTCAAAAATGTGTTTTTATTTTGTCCTTCTGCAAAGTGGAATTCCCTGTTAATCACAGCACTGACACCACTTCCACTATGCTAAAACCCAGTGATACAAGATAACACATGTTGATAGCAATCTGAACTTTGACTACCAATTGTCTACAGTGGACTGAAAAGGCTATGTTATGCATATCATAAGTCATACCATCATATTCAGATCTGAGGATTATAGAACAGCACTGTACTCGAACTTCATCAGAACACTAATAGAGTATAATTCTCATGGTTGCATGAACACAGGGCCTACAAACCATGCCATTCTGTATGTGGATAGACTAAATGCAATGTCACTGTGATCTGTATCATATAGGATGTGGTGAATTCTGCCTGGCCTCCTGGCCAATCTCTGATCCTGCCCTGGTAGGAATAGTGCACTTCCACAAATCAGATATAGGTGATGACATCAGCAGCGTCTGGTGAGGTGTATATAGTAATAGTGTCCCACATGCTGATATGTAAAAGACTCTCTCTAATGTTAAGCAAGTGCACAAATACACACACACACACACACACACACACACACACACACACACACACACACACACACACACACACACACACACACACACACACACACACACACACACACACACACACACACACACACACACACACACACACACACCAGTTGACTGTAGTGAGAACAGAATCCCTATCTATCTAAGTAAGGTTATAGAATTCTGTATTTAAGGCAAGTGCCTCAGCTCAGGTCTGTCTCAGACAACATTTTCTAGGTAATGACATCAGCGGTGTCTGCTGAGGAGAATATGGTAATAGCAGTGGACTACATGCTGGTGTAAAATGCTCTTTCTAATGTCAAGCAAGTGCACAAACAAAAGCAAACACCCTGGTTGACTGAGTGAGCACAGAATCCCCCTACCTAAGTACACAGACTACAGAACATACTACTTTATGCATGTGCCATGGCACAAGCCTCACTTTTCCAAGGCTGCAGGACACATTATACTGGATGACATCAACACTGGATGCTGGAGAGAAGATCTTGGGAGGCCTGCATGAAACGGATGGCAGGTATGTGCAACTGTCAAAATACTGTCAATCCATGAGAGAGTGGTAACTGTAGGATACACACTTATGCTATTCTGGTTAGATAGACACACACATTCACAAACACACCAACAGATGACTGCAGCAAGAACAAAACCCTCTACCAATCAAGGTACACAGACTACAGAACTCAGTATTTTATGCAAGCACCACTGCACAATAGGTTCATAGGTTCATAGATCAGTACTAAGCTAACTGCCCTTGCGAGCCATTTTAAGCCTAGCCAATTATCCCTTGTGAGATTCAAACCCTGCACCTTGTGGCCACCCTCCTCTTGTTTTTGACTTTTACAAGGCTGCAGGGCAACTTATAGTGTATGACATTAGCAATGGATGTTGTAGATAAGATATTGGGATGCCTGCATTGGTTCATAGGTTCACAGGAACTTAGTTGGCTAATGGCCCTAGTGTCTTTATATGCCTAGCCATGTAAAAACTCAAGTACCCTTATTGACCATAGTTAGACGGTCATTATTAGAGCAATTTTGTGATCAGCAACAACTTCCCCATCCATAAGGGACATAGGTGCCACCCCTGGGGTGAATTTACAGTCACCATTCCAATTGTCAAAGTTGCACTTGAATAGGGTCATTGAGGAGCTCTGCTTCATAACAAGTAGGAGTATATTCCAGCAAAACACCAATGGGTGGAAGATATATCTGTCTCTCCAGCATGTTCTGTTTATGTCACAGGGTAGGCTGAGATCCTTGGAGCAAGTTATTCTTGTCCCATTTGATTTGTGGATGTTCAGCATTTCCATTTGGGCAGGGTCTGAAACTGCTCTGTAGACCAGGCACAGTTCACCTGTCAGCAGTCTGTATGACACTGAGTACAGTGACAGTGCTTTCAGTCTTTCCATGTATGTCATGTTTTGGAGGCCATGGATTCTCTTGGTCTGTGTTCTCTCCAGTTGCTGCAGGTGTCTGATGAGGTACATACAGAAGGGAGCACTGTACTCAATTAGTGGTCTGATAAGGGTCGAGTACAGTGGGGCTATGACTTCCCAGGTCTTGGATGCAATGCCATTATTTATGAGGTGCACAATGTAGAATGTATTTTCTACCACTATGGACATATGGTAACTGAAGTTTAGATTGCTATCAATCTGTGTTCATAAGTCTCACACCACTAAGTTTGAGCTTAGAGGGGTGCTATCTATATCATAATTTGTAGTAACTACTTCTTTGGCAAAGAGGACAATGCGACTTTTTTGTGTTAAGTTTCGGTCCTTGACTTTGGCACCAATCATTTGCCTGTGTCAGCCCTTTCTGTAATATGTTGGGGAACTCTATATGATTGCACCCAATTTACAGTCATCTGCAATCTTGGTAAATCACAGACCACCTACCTTCATATGGACTTCAGAGAAATAGTTTCCAAACAGTAGAGGGCCCAGCACAGACCTTGGTGGTATACCACTGGTAACTGATCTACTGGTGGAGGTGGTCTCCACAATTTTGACATTCAGCATTCTGTAGGTGAGCCAGTTGGCTACCCATCTAGTAGTGTATAGGTTAATCCCCAGATGGGAGAGCTTCTCTAGGATACCTGAATGGGAGATTGTGTAAAAGGCCTTGGCTAAATCAAGATAGGTTGTATGTACAGTTTTCCCTCATACAGGGCTTTGGTGACATTCTTAAAGAAGTCTACTAGGTTTAATAAGTAAGATCTACCCTTTGCAAAACCAAATTGAGGCAGGTCAAGCATTTGAAGGTCACCTATGTTCTTGTGGATAAGGTTTGTGGTGATTCTTTCCATAGCCTTGCAGATAAGGTTGGTTAGGCTTATGGGTCGGTAGTTCCTAGAGTCAGTTGATGGATGTGTAGGCATGTTCTACTGAAATTGCCGATAAGCCAAGGTTGAAACTGCCGATTTATTTTTAAACGTAAAATGAACCACGCTTTTCATCCTACTCAATTGTAGGACTTCTTCAGAAATACAAAAGATTCATCTGTTACATCCTTTTATAAACTTCGCACCAAAACTGTATCTCATAGACGTCACCTTTTTCTTAAAGTGAGATACATTAAATAACAATGTTGCCGAACATTCATAAATACAATAAATTGTTTGAAAAAATCGTTATTCGAATAATGTTATTTAAAACAATCAATGTTTAAAACTCATTATTAAATAAATCATGGTTAAAAAAAAAACTTCAGCCCCATTGTCACTTTAAATTCTGCAGCATCAAATTCATTTCAAAACATAAAATCAAGTCCATTCAATTGTATACATATTTACTCAAAACATTATACTTTCAAAACCTACGTAATAAATATTCAAATATGAAATATACAATTTATATTAATTAAATCCTGATAAAACATCTATTTAAACTATCTAATATATATATATATATATATATATATATATATATATATATATATATATATATATATATATATATATATATATATATATATATATATATATATATATATACATATAACATATCTCCTTTTAGGTATATGCTGTCTGTGCAACATGGCATGCACTTTTTGGCTTAAATTTTATCCTATATACCCAATATATGATGCATGAACCTTAGATACCCCAAGATAATATATGATAATACTTGGATATAAGTATATGTGTATTTTTCATTTTTAAGAATATTTTTTGTGAATACACATATGAATGTTACAAGTGTTCTTTTAACCTGAATTATCACCTTTCTAAACTTTTAAGTTTTAATAAACACATTATAGAACATTTATCATTCAAACCTGGGTACATGTATGCATTAAGTTTTATCTGCCATAACAATTCTGCTTTCTCTAATAATAAACTTGAAGGACCCCCTCTTACATCATAAATGCCTTGAGAAATTATCTTAAATTTGAAATTATGTTCATGGAAAGAAATTATATGCCTAGCTAGAGCATTTTCTACTTTTTGCTGAGTAATACTTCTCAGATGTTCTGATACTCTGTCTCTAAATCTACGGTCAGTTTTTCCTATATAAAAGGATGGGCATGCTTGACAAATTGCCACATAAATCACCCCTTTAGTGTTGCAGTTGAATCTGCCTTTTGTGATGATTCTACATCCATTTATATCAATATTACTACCTAAAACCATCAAATGACAGGAAGAGCAACTTCCACATTGCGTCATCCCTGTATTTTTCAGAAAAGGAGTTTTTTGCCTTTGTAATATTTCTTTAAAACTATTTCCTTTTCTCCATATTAATTTAGGCAGAAAATTGAATTTTGACCCCAAACTAACATCATCTTTTAGTAAGGACCAATTTTTTATTATGATTTCTCTTATCTGACCGTAATCCGAAGAGAAATTCATAATGCATGCCAGAGTAAAGTCAATGGATCTAACTGGTACTATCATTGAATCTGGTCTTTCAAGGATGTGGACATTGTTTTGATAATCTATGCTGGTCTTCTGTTGTTGTTGTTGTAATATCGGCACATAGAACCCACTTATTCTCTTGGATGTGACTTCTTGTACTATTTCTTCTATTAATTTAATTGGGTAAGCTCTATTGAAAAACATTTTTTTCAAATTCGCATTCTTCTTGAAATTTCTTATATATGGTAATCATTCTCATTGCCCGAACCAATTGACCTTTCAGCACATAATGTTTTTGGTGTAAAGGGTGGGTGCTTGAGAAATGTAAAAATTATTTTGAATATGTTGGCTTTCTATAAATAGAAGCTTCATATTGTTTTTGCTGTTTGTTCTTCATAAGTTTCATATCCAAGAAAACTGTTGATGTGGTTTGGAAAGAATGAGTGAATTGTAAAAATTCAGTTGACCCATTCATCATAACCAACAAATCGATAGCGGTTTGCTCCGTACCTTCAATGACCATAAATATGTCGTCAATGAATCTCCCATAAAACCTGACCACATCCTTGAATATATCATTATCAAAAACATATGTACTTTCCCAATAAGACATTACCAAATTGGCATAGCTTGAGCCACAGGGTGAACCCATGGCTACTCCTTTTTTCTGGATGTAAAATTGGTTTCCAAATAATATAAAATTATAAGATAAAATAATATCTAACATTTCTTGCACTAAAGAAATTTCATTCTCTGGGGCATTTTTTTGCCGCATTCTTGCTGTCACCCATTCTATTCCCTGCTGGTGAGGAATACTAGTGTATAATTCCTTTACATCTATTGTCAAGAAATTATACTTCTCTTCATAATTAAAATTATTTAACCTGTTTAAAAATGCCCAAGAGTCTTTAAGAATCCATTGTTCTTGCATTACATATTTTTTCAATATGGCATCGACAAATTTGGCACATGCATAAGTAGATGAATTTCTTCCATCTACTATGAGTCTGAAAGACAGGTTCTGAAGATCCTTATGTATCTTTGGGATGCCAAACATGTATGGGACTTTTGGTGACAGCACCATTAGATAATTAAATGTGTGAAGGTCTATTCTTGCCTCAATAAACAATTAATTTAAGAAACTTTTAATAAATTGATTAGCCCTATTGTATTCATTGAGAGAAGCTGATTGATATGTATCACTTGTTAAAATCTCTTTTATCTGTGCCTCATAGTCTGGTGAATCCATAAACACCAAACCCCCTCCTTTATCTGGGTTCATCACCCTTACATTGGCCATTGATAAAACTTCCAAGCTATCTCTCTCCTCCTTATTTAAGTTGTCTATAATATTTGCTCTATTTTTGCTCAATTCTCTAAAATCTAGTTCACAAATTTTTTCAAATATGGAAAGTGCATTGTGCAAAGGTGAGTTTAAACAACTTGTTACTCTAAACCCATTACTACTTGCTTGTTGTCCCCCCAAAAGATACTTTAGGTTTAACTTCCTCATGAATAATTTCAAATCACAAATGGTTTCTGCTAAATTCATTTTATGTGAAGGAACGAAGGTTAAACCTTTTGAGAGGGTATCCGCCAAGGATTCTGAAACCTGAAAGGAAGGAAAATTATAGATTATAAAGTCCCCTTTTCTGTTCTTTATAATTCTAGGTATTGTAACCTCATCATCCCATATGGTCACCTTCTGTTGTTCTGATTTCTCTTCCTGTTCCATTGTTTTCTTCTGTTGCACCTCGGAAAACCCTGATTTCCATTCACATTCACCACCCCTTCATCATTTTGAATGAATCTAGCATTATTGTCATTGCGTTCTTTTATTCGTTCACTTCTCCTTACCATTTCATTTTCTATTATTTCATTTGTTTGTTGTTGTTGCGGCAAGGGTACCTGTGCTGTATTATTTGATGTTGTTACATTTTTATTAGTCTCTTTCGAATGTACCTGTTGTTTAGATGGTTCTAAAACTCTTTTAGACCATACTTGTGAGGGTGGGGGGTACGCTGACCCCTTACTATATTGTGAACGATCTCTTTCAAGTTTCTTGATTTTTGTTAACCTCATTTTTTCAATGTGCTGTTCAAAACTTTTAAAACATCTTAGATATTCATACTTATATCTTGAAAAGTCCCCATGTTGTTTGATTTGCTCATCTAGTGATTCTATTTGCTTTTCCAAGTATTTTGTCATTACAGCATAATGTTTTATCATTGTTTGAATTAATTGTAAACCTTGCTGGTTAAACATTTTACTCAAATCTTGATGAAATTCGGAGCCTGTGACCAAACCTGTCGGATAACACCACGTTATAAGTCCCTTTGGCACTATTTCTTCTCTTAAACATTCTTGAAAATATTCAATTTCTAGGTTCAATTTCTTGTGATTGAGCATATTTGCATCACAAGTCATTTAGAAGGTCTGATAAGGATATATTTCTGCTATCCATATTTGCCATTTGATTTCTTATGTTGTTACTTCTAAACAGACCTATAGGAGATATAAGCCAATCTTGTAAATTTGGCATTTGGGTTGCGTCCCTTTCTGACGCCTGATTCATGATAACTTGACCACATCCATTGATTGGAGCCACTCCAGTCATAGTATTTGCCAGACCATCACTGTTCCTCTCCACCACGGCCTTAATGTAGCCGATTGACCTGATTGCATATTTTGTCTAATTAATTGCTGTATAGTATTATTAATAACAGTACCTGTTTGCGATGCTTGCATCTGTGTTGTAGATACCATCCTCTCTATTTGTTCTGGTTGTGATGGACTAGGAACGACCATTCGGTCCTGTTGCGATTGTTGAACTGATGCCACATTATCCAGCCTTTCATTCATAACTTCTACCTTCTGCGACAGTAACTCAATAAGCAATGTTAGCTTGTTAATTGCTTCTCCATCACTTATAGTGTCCTTTAAAATGTTCAGCGTTGTTTTAAACGATTAGTCTGCCATGGTGTACTCAAACTATTAACTCCACAAATACACAAGAAACAAACTACTGAAATAGCCAATAAGCCAAGGTTGAAACTGACGATTTATTTTTAAATGTAAAATGAACCACGCTTTTTGTCCTACTCAATTGTAGGTCTTCTTCAGAAATACAAAATATTCATCTGTTACATCCTTTTATAAACTTCGTGCCAAAACTGTATCTCATAGACGTCACCTTTTTCTTAAAGTGAGATACATTAAATGACAATGTTGCCGAACATTCATAAATGCAATAAATTTTTTGAAAAAATCGTTATTCGAATAATGTTATTTAAAACAATCAATGTTTAAAACTCATTATTAAATAAATCATTGTTAAAAAAATCATCATTATTATTAAAAACTTCAGCCCCATTGTCACTATAAATTCTGCAGCATCAAATTCATTTCAAAACATAAAACCAAGTCCATTCAATTATATACATATTTGCTCAAAACATTATACTTTCTAAACCTATGTAATAAATATTCAAATATGAAATATACAATTTATATTAATTAAATCCTGATAAAACATCTATTTAAACTATACAATATATATATATATATATATATATATATATACATATGTACATATATATATATATATATATATATATATATATATATATATATATATATATATATATATATAAAACATATCTACTTTTAGGTACATGCTGTTTGTGCAAGATGCCATGCACCTTTTGGCTTAAATTTTATCCTACATACCCAATATATGATGCATGCAACCTTAGATACCCCAGGATAATATATGATAATACTTAGATATAAGTATATGTGTATTTTTCATTTTTAAGAATATTTTTTGTGAATACACATATGAATGTTACAAGTGTTCTTTTAACCTGAATTATCACCTTTCTAAACTTTTAAGTTTTAATAAACACATTATAGAACATTTATCATTCAAACCTGGGTACATGTATGCATTAAGTTTTATCTGCCATAACAATTCTGCTTTCTCTAATAATAAACTTGAAGGACCCCCTCTTACATCCTGAATGCCTTGAGAAATTATCTTAAATTTGAAATTATGTTCAGGGAAAGAAATTATATGCCTAGCTAGAGCATTTTCTACTTTTTGCTGAGTAATACTTCTCAGATGTTCTGACACTCTGTCTCTAAATCTACGGTCAGTTTTTCCTATATAAAAGGATGGGCATGCTTGACAAATTGCCACATAAACCACCCCTTTAGTGTTGCAGTTGAATCTGCCTTTTGTGATGATTCTACATCCATTTATATCAATATTACTACCTAAAACCATCAAATGACAGTAAGAGCAACTTCCACATTGTGTCATCCCTGTATTTTTCAGAAAAGGAGTTTTGTGCCTTTGTAATATTTCTTTAAAACTGTTTCCTTTTCTCCATATTAATTTAGGCAGAAAATTGAATTTTGACCCCAAACTAACATCATCTTTTAGTAAGGACCAATTTTTTATTATGATTTCCCTTATCTGACCGTAATCCGAAGAGAAATTCATAATGCATGCCAGAGTAAAGTCAATGGATCTAACTGGTACTATCATTGAATCTGGTCTTTCAAGGATGTGGACATTGTTTTGATAATCTATGCTGGTCTTCTGTTGTTGTTGTTGTAATATCGGCACATAGAACCCGCTTATTCTCTTGGATGTATTGGATCTTGGGGCTATATACCCAAGCAGAGCTCCACGTGGTCCTGCAGAGGGGTCCTGGCAACAGAGAACTGAAAGAAGCGACCACTTTCCTGATTTAAGTATTTTTTGGCTTTTTTTCTCTGCATTGTCCTCTCTGGCTTTCATTTAATAAGATATAATGGTTTTTGTGTCTATCTGCTGAATTCTAAAGTATCTGCACTTAAAAGTAGCATTTTGGTCGACTCTGGTCGAATAATACTGTTTTTTTGCTAATTTAATTGCTGAGGCTGCTCACTAAAGTGTGCTAGCCTGTGTAAATCGATTTTTCTGTTTGCCTAACTGCATTTCTGTGTTCTTTCCTAAAAAAAAAACAAAAAACAAAAAAAAAATGCTCCTTGTTTTCCCACCTTTGCTCGACTAGTTAAGACCAGTATACAGGCTTTGCTGTATTCTGGGCTGTGTGTAGTTCCTGTGTTGGCCATTGCCTTACTTGGATAGAAGGAAGTTTCTGAGCTCACCAGTGGGAGTGGGGAGCCTTGAGCAGCCTATCTGTCCCTGGGGGAAGTGACCTCAGCACTTGAGCTGTAATTCATTGGTTGCCTTGGACCATTTCTAGCTCTTTTCAAGTTCCCTGTATAAAAATCCGGCTCAGGGCGTTTTTTTTGGCTATATACCCAAGCAGAGCTCCACGTGGTCCTGCAGAGGGGTCCTGGCAACAGAGAACTGAAAGAAGCGACCACTTTCCTAATTTAAGTATTTTTTGGCTTTTTTTATCTGCATTGTCCTCTCTGGCTTTCATTTAATAAGATATAACTGTTTTTGTGTATATCTGCTGAATTCTAAAGTATCTGCACTTAAAAGTAGCATTTTGGTCGACTCTGGTCGAATAATACTGGATTTTTGCTAATTTAATTGCTGAGGCTGCTCACTAAAGTGTGCTAGCCTGTGTAAATCGATTTTTCTGTTTGCCTGACTGCATTTCTGTGTTCTTTCCTAAAAAAAACAAAAAAACAAAAAAAAATACTCCTTGTTTTCCCGCCTTTGCTCGACTAGTTAAGACCAGTATACAGGCTTTGCTGTATTCTGGGCTGTGTGTAGTTCCTGTGTTGGCCATTGCCTTACTTGGATAGAAGGAAGTTTCTGAGCTCACCAGTGGGAGTGGGGAGCCTTGAGCAGCCTATCTGTCCCTGGGGGAAGTGACCTCAGCACTTGAGCTGTAATTCATTGGTTGCCTTGGACCATTTCTAGCTCTTTTCAAGTTTCCTGTATAAAAATCCGCCTTAGGGCGTTTTTTTTTTGGCTATATACCCAAGCAGAGCTCCACGTGGTCCTGCAGAGGGGTCCTGGCAACAGAGAACTGAAAGAAGCGACCACTTTCCTGATTTAAGTATTTTTTGGCTTTTTTTATCTGCATTGTCCTCTCTGGCTTTCATTTAATAAGATATAACTGTTTTTGTGTCTATCTGCTGAATTCTAAAGTATCTGCACTTAAAAGTAGCATTTTGGTCGACTCTGGTCGAATAATACTGTTTTTGCTAATTTAATTGCTGAGGCTGCTCACTAAAGTGTGCTAGCCTGTGTAAATCGATTTTCTGTTTGCCTAACTGCATTTCTGTGTTCTTTCCTAAAAACAAAAACAAAAAAAAATACTCCTTGTTTTCCGCCTTTGCTCGACTAGTTAAGACCAGTATACAGGCTTTGCTGTATTCTGGGCTGTGTGTAGTTCCTGTGTTGGCCATTGCCTTACTTGGATAGAAGGAAGTTTCTGAGCTCACCAGTGGGAGTGGGGAGCCTTGAGCAGCCTATCTGTCCCTGGGAAGTGACCTCAGCACTTGAGCTGTAATTCATTGGTTGCCTTGGACCATTTCTAGCTCTTTTCAAGTTCCCTGTATAAAATCCACCTCAGGGCGTTTTTGGCTATATACCCAAGCAGAGCTCCACGTGGTCCTGCAGAGGGGTCCTGGCAACAGAGAACTGAAAGAAGCGACCACTTTCCTGATTTAAGTATTTTTGGCTTTTTTATCTGCATTGTCCTCTCTGGCTTTCATTTAATAAGATATAACTGTTTTTGTGTCTATCTGCTGAATTCTAAAGTATCTGCACTTAAAAGTAGCATTTTGGTCGACTCTGGTCGAATAATACTGTTTTTTTGCTAATTTAATTGCTGAGGCTGCTCACTAAAGTGTGCTAGCCTGTGTAAATCAATTTTTCTGTTTGCCTAACTGCATTTCTGTGTTCTTTCCTAAAAAAAACAAAAAACAAAAAAAAATACTCCTTGTTTTCCCGCCTTTGCTCGACTAGTTAAGACCAGTATACAGGCTTTGCTGTATTCTGGGCTGTGTGTAGTTCCTGTGTTGGCCATTGCCTTACTTGGATAGAAGGAAGTTTCTGAGCTCACCAGTGGGAGTGGGGAGCCTTGAGCAGCCTATCTGTCCCTGGGGGAAGTGACCTCAGCACTTGAGCTGTAATTCATTGGTTGCCTTGGACCATTTCTAGCTCTTTTCAAGTTCCCTGTATAAAAATCCGCCTCAGGGCGTTTTGCGCGGTCGGGCGCCTAGCGCAGCAGTTATACAGGTGTAAACTATTTTATACAGGTTTAAACTATTTCTGGCTCCGCCAAGTCTGCTCTTCAATTTTTCCCTTAGAAGCTCTACTCAGTCTATTTAGCTGTATATATTAGCACTTGTTTTGAACTTCTATCCTTAGCAAGCACTCATAATAAAACAAGCACTCTTACCCTAAAGTAAGCACTACAGGCATCCACTACCCCTGTGAATACCCACTTCCCTTAAAGGCACAACACTCCTTATAATATTCTAGTATGTCGGTGGTAGACCACTAGCATCCTCTCTTGTTCAGCTGGTTAATCTGGGAATCTTAAGACAATGTTACAATTGTCTCATGTACACAGACAACCCTCTCCTCCTTCCTACTAACACATATACTTGTGAGAGATGCAACTATATAGCCAGACTGGAGGCTGAACTCTCTCAACTCAGGACTGGCAAGACCAGTCAGGAGGAGATGGTACCCACACCCAAAGCAAAACTAGTCACACATAAAACCACCACTAATGCAAACCAAACACATAAAAACAAAGACATACTCGGAGGCTCTTATAAAAACTTACCAAAACAACAGAGGCCTCCAAAGCAGACACCCAGAAATACACCCCACAAAAGCAACACCTACAACACATACCTCAAGCAACAGGTGTGTCGCACAATCACAGCCCCTAAGGCAAAATACTATGCCAGAGACATTAGTAATAGGTGACTCTATAGTCAGACACACCGATGTTCCACTTACCAGGCTGAATAAGGAGAGGGTAACGGTGAGCTGCCTATCGGGGGCTAGGATCCGCCACATTACACACGCACTCAGGTCACTCCAAAGCAAGTACAAGTATGACTCAGTCATTGTCCATGCGGGTGTGAATGACCTGAGACGTACCTCCCTGGACTACATGAAAAGAGACATTGAGGAGCTCTCCGATTATGTAGCCCAGACTGGTATGACCCTGACCCTGAGCAGCATCCTGCCTTCACCAAGAATGATGCCTCAGTACAAAGACAAAATGATCAGTTTTAACAATTGGCTTAATCACTGGTGTCATTCTAGGGGGATCCAATGTCTGTCAGCCTGGGATGATATGCTGGACAAGCCACGTTGCTTTGCAAGGGATGGCTTGCACCTGTCACCACTGGGCTTCGGATACTGGCCAAGGCTCTTGCCACCCCCATAGTGCCTTTTTTAGGCAATGCTCAAAGGACAAATCAACCTCCATAAAAAACAAAAATGGAAAAAAATTAAGGGTAATGCTGCTCAACGCCAGAAGTCTAAATCTCAAGATGCAGGCACTCGAAGCACTTCTCAGTATGGAGAACATCGATGTCTGTGCAGTAACCGAAACCTGGTTCAAGGCTCCTGAGAGCACTCCAGCGCTACCAGGCTATACCTCATATCATGCGTTTCGACCTCAAGTTCCAGGCAAAACCACAAAGGGAGGGGGAGTGTCCATTTTCCTAAAGGACACCTACACCTCTCGATTGGTGGATACCCATGAAGCATCAGAAACCATACAAGTTTTACTCACCATAGGCAAAACTGCCATACAACTGGTCGCATGTTATAGAACTCCCTCCCAATCCCAGGAATCCCATCAAGCATTCCTGAAAACACTGGAGGATATGAATGTCACACCAAACACCATCATATTGGGTGACTTCAACTACCCCAACATAGACTGGGCCCACTATTCTAGCCCTAACACCCTAGCCCAAAGATTCCTGGAATTCATAAACTCAAATGCTATGGAGCAACTGGTCACTTCTCCTATGAGGAGAGATAATATACTTGACCTGATTATCACAAACATGGGGTCCAAATGCTCCGCACGGATATAAACTCCTCACTAGTAAGATCTGATCATAAACTGATCACGTTGGATGTACATATCCCACCCCACCCCAGAACAAAAGACTACAGTGAAAAACTTTTCAAAAGCTGACTTTGTGCTCCTCAAGTCAGAAATGATATCCTTTAAGCCTACTGGGTTAATGGAAACCACATCCCAAAATGCTGAATCCTTCACAAAAGCCTTCTACAGACATCTTCAAGAATGCATGGATCAAGCAATCCCAACTAAAACCAAGACCCTCTCCACCAAGGGAAAACGCCTGGTTTGGTGGACCCCGGCTATAAACAAACTGTACAACAAAAGAAGGAAGCTACTGCAGGACAAAGCCAAATCCCACAAGGGAAAGGCTTCCCTGATCAGCACAAGTAAAAAACTACGTTCTCTCATAAAAACATCTAAAGCAAACTTTGAGAAAAAGATTGCCAAGGATACCAAAGACAATCACAAGGCCTTCTTCAATTATGTCAGAACCTTGGGAGGGAATTCTCAGATATGCTCTGAGCTAGTACACAATGACAAAAAATTCACTGACCCTACTGACATTGCCAACATTCTGGCAGATAGGTTCAGTGCAAATTTCTCCCCTCCCTCACCCCTAAAGATGAAGTAATTATCCCTGCTGAATGTAACCTACCTGTCATCACAGACACACAGGTGAAATCAGCACTCAACAAGGCAAAAAACACAGCATCTATGGGACCCGATGGTATCCCCGGTTGCGTGTTGCGTGAACTTCAAGATGAACTAAACCCACCCCTAAGAACTCTATTCAATCTTAGCCTCACTACAGGATATGTACCTGAACACTGGCGCACAGCAACAGTGGTCCCACTCCACAAAGGGGGAAACTCTACTGACCCTGGTAACTACCGCCCCATAAGTTTGACCAGCCTGGTCTGTAAGGCTATGGAAAGAATCATCATGGAACTCATAAATGGCGACATTGGGGATCTGCAGACCCTTGATCCCACACAGTTCGGATTTGTAAAAGGCAGATCCTGCCTCTTAAACCTGGTTGACTTCTTGAGACAGTCACTGGTGCCATCGATGAGGGCAAGGCTGTCCACACTGCCTACTTGGACTTGGCTAAGGCCTTTGACACGATACCACACTCTGGCATCATTGACAAGCTCAGCAGCCTAAATGTAAATCCATATGTCACAAGATGGGTAGCAAACTGGCTAAAAACAGAACCCATAAGGTTAAAATTGCTGGAGCCATGTCAGACTCAAAACCAGTCACAAGTGGTGTCCCACAGGGCTCAGTCTTGGGTCCACTCCTATTCGCATTTACTTCTCAGATGTGAAAGCAAATATGGAAGGATTATGGCTGACAAAGTTTGCAGATTACTGCAAACTGGGTGCCATAGTTGATTCACTGCTGACACACACATCCTACAGAAAGGTCTCACTGAAACAGACAACTGGTGCTGGAATCATGGCCTCAAACTTAACGCCAAAAATGTATAGTCATCCCCTTTGGGAAAAACAAAGTACCCACAAATTATCACGTAGACAATAACCCACTGAATACGGAAGAAGTAATCAGAGACCTGGGGACTCAAGTCGACAGTGACCTCTCCTTTGACAACCATGTTGCCAAAGTGGTCAGAAAGACATTCTACCTTGCCCATCTCATCATGAAGGATTCTCATCCAGACCAAAGGAGGTCATTGTACCTCTATATTCCTCCCTTGTCAGGCCCATGATTGAATATAATGCTCCATTTGGGATGTATCTCACCCGGCACATGCAGCAACTGGAGAGACCCCAGAAGTACCTCACCAAGAGGATCATAGGTCTCAAACATGTGCCTTATCCAGCTAGATTAAAGAAACTCCAGCTCTATTCAGTAGCATACCGCCTGCTCAGAGGTGATTTGTGCCTAACATACAGGGCCATGTCCAACCAGGAATTGATGGACATGCTCCATCTCAAAAAATCCAAATCCACCAGAACCACACGAACTAAAGATTTCAACCTCTGCACAAATTTGAATAGGACATGCTGGAGGGATAGATTCATAACACAGAGGTTACCCATACTCTGGAACAAAATCCCTGTTCATGTGAGACAGAGCCCTTCATTGGCACTGTTCAAGAAAAATCTCGATGCATGGATGGGAGATCGCAAGTTTACCCCGGGAATCACCTCAGTGTCACTACTAGACAGAGGTATAGTTTACTAAATAATGGGGTCCCACGTGTCACTACTAGAGAGGCGCAACTATATAGTATGGGGTGGTGTAAAGCCACATCGCTGTTGGCTAGGCTTATAAATGCCCCCGGGCAGATAGCCTAGTACACTACTATGAAACTATGAAACTATGTGACTTCTTGTACTATTTCTTCTATTAATTTAATTGGAAAAGCTCTATTGAAAAACATTTTTTTCAAATTCGCTCATTCTTCTTGAAATTTCTCATGTATGGTAATCATTCTCGCTGCCCGAACCAGTTGACCTTTCAGCAGAGAATGTTTTTGGTGTAAAAGGTGGGCGCTTGAGAAATGTAAAAATTTGTTCGAATATGTTGGCTTTCTATAAATAGAAGCTTCATATTGTTTTTGCTGTTTGTTCTTCATAAGTTTCACATCCAAGGAAACTGTTGATGTGGTTTGGAAAGAATGAGTGAATTGTAAAAATTCAGTTGACCCATTCATCATAACCAACAAATCGATAGCGGTTTGCTCCGTACCTTCAATGACCATAAATATGTCGTCAATGAATTTCCCATTAAACCTGACCACATCCTTGAATATATCATTATCAAAAACATATGTACTTTCCCAATAAGACATTACCAAATTGGCATAGCTTGAGCCACAGGGTGAACCCATGGCTACTCCTTTTTTCTGGATGTAAAATTGGTTTCCAAATAATATAAAATTATAAAATAAAATAAGATAAAGTAATATCTAACATTTCTTGCACTAAAGAAATTTCATTCTCTGGGGCATTTTTTTGACGCATTCTTGCTGTCACCCATTCTATTCCCTGCTGGTGAGGAATACTAGTGTATAATTCCTTTACATCTATTGTCAAGAAATTATACTTCTCTTCATAATTAAAATTATTTAACCTGTTTAAAAATGCCCAAAAGTCTTTAAGAATCCATTGTTCTTGTATTACATATTTTTTCAATATGGCAATCGACAAATTTGGCACATGCATAAGTAGATGAATTTCTTCCATCTACTATGGGTCTGAAAGGCGGGTTCCGAAGATCCTTATGTATCTTCTGCACTCAGAACATGTATGGGACTTTTGGTGACAGCACCATTAGATAATTAAATGTGTGGAGGTCTATTCTTGCCTCAATAAAAAATTCATTTAAGAAACTTTTAATAAATTGATTAGCCCAATTGTATTCATTGAGAGAAGCTGATTGATATGTATCACTTGTTAAAATCTCTTTTATCTGGGCCTCATAGTCTGGTGAATCCATAAACACCAAACCCCCTCCTTTATCTGAGTTCATCACCCTTACATTGGCCATTTATAAAACTTCCAAGCCATCTCTCTCCTCCTTATTTAAGTTGTATATTTGCTCTATTTTTGCTCAATTCTCTAAAATCTAGTTCACAAATTTTTTCAAAGATGGAAAGTGCATTGTGCAAAGGTGGGTTAAAACAACTTGTTACTCTAAACCCATTACTACTTGCTTGTTGTCCCCCCAAAAGATACTTTAGGTTTAACTTCCTCACGAATAATTTCAAATCACAAATGGTTTCTGCTAAATTCATTTTACGTGAAGGAACAAAGGTTAAACCTTTTGAGAGGGTATCCACCAAGGATTCTGAAACCTGAAAGGAAGAAAAATTATAGATTATAAAGTCCCCTTTTCTGTTCTTTATAATTCTAGGTATTGTGACCTCATCATCCCATATGGTCAGCTTCTGTTGTTCTGATTTCTCTTCCTGTTCCATTGTTTTCTTCTGTTGCGCCTCGGAAAACCCTAATTTCCATTCACATTCATCACCCCTTCATCATTTTGAATGAATCTAGCATTATTGTCATTACGTTCTTTTATTCGTTCACTTCTCCTTACCATTTCATTTTCTATTATTTCATTCATTTGTTGTTGTTGCGGCAAGGGTACCTATCCTGTATTATTTGATGTTTTTACATTTTTATTAGTCTGTTTCGATCAACTGTGAAGATAGTTCTACTTCTGCTTGTTACCAGATTGATGCATTTTGCATTTCAGACATTTGTTATTTATTTATGTAATTTAGTTGATATATTTGTGAACAAGTACTGAGAGACCAGGGATGCAGGGAATAGGGGGAGGCAACACATGGCTACATTGTAAATATGTGACATATTGTTAAATAAGGCCTTCAGTTTGTTATGTTTCCAGATGCAGTTTCATGGCATGAAGAGTAAATTGACAGTAAACAGCATTAATACATGCTAATAGTGAGTTTGCTTCATGCAGTGATGAGCAGCGGATTTGAGCGATGGCAGGCAAAGTGTTTGTGCATACACAATACACATTTCCATTACTTCCCTTGTTTGTACGAAGTTAAGCAATGTGCATTTGTGCATACACAATACACATTTCCATTACTTTCCTTGTTTGTACAAAGTTAAGCAATGTGCAAACATGGGGCTCATTGCCAAAATTCTGAGAGTTGGTATTGATCATATGAAATACACCTATTGCTTAGCTGACTCTGTGGCAACAGGTGTAAATGCATGGACACATTTTTTTTTTTTGAGCTCAGATGATACTGGGTTTGAATCCAGGTGTATCTAATACTTTCAAATAAACAGTGATAATGCAATTATATTATTCTTTATAGTACATTCAGCATGTGTTACTGTGTGTTGACCTACCACAGCAGGTTCAAGCAGCATTGTGCACAGGTAACCACAGCATTGCAGAGATGCTCACTGTCGCTTGCCATTGGTGTGTGATGCTAAACTCTGTGCAAACATAGAGGCCAAAAAGTGAACGGATCCATTCCTTCTTCTGGTACTTATTTGTGCTATGTGTGATTCTATTTTCTGACCAGAATATAAGTGATAAAATCGGATAGATAGGAAAGTGGTGAAATGGGGTGCAATCAGGGGGAAGAACAAAGGGAAAGCAGTACAGGAATGTGCATGAGGAAGGAAGGAGAGAACCGGAGCTATCCATTTCTTCAACATTGTAAACTGAAAATATGTGCAGAATATTAGCTGAATTTGAACTGTCACCTACTGAAAGAGGAGTGACAACAATGTAACCATGTTGTATAGCCAATTGCACTGAAACAAGTGTATCAAGAAAAAATGTGCAAAATGGAGCTATGTATGTATGGGATGATATTTTGGTGCCCATTTTTTTTTCAGTAAGAGAGGAATGCTGGGTAAGGGACATTGGTATTTCTGGGTCAGGTAAGTGGGGTAGGTGAGGAAGCAAATGCAAACAAACAAGAAAAACAAGACAAGACACAGGGACAGTGAGGGACACAAAAGGTTGAGAGACCGCATGATTGTCATAGGCATACACGAATGGTGCAGTGCACAACCCTTCGCATCAATCCTGGCATCTCCTGGCAGGTGATGTAATCCCCACCTCCACCACTATTCTCGGAGGGTACCACAGCAGCAGCTGCCAGCCCAGTACTATCTGAAGACACACACAGTGCAAGGGCAGCAGAGGCAGTGCTGCCAGGTTGGGTCCCACATGTGCTGGGCATCGGTGCTGGAGCTGGTGGAGTGGGGGCAGGCTGACCCACTGGGGCTGGCCTACCTCTCTGTGCTGTGAAGTATTTATTGATTTGCTTCAAATGGATGACATGGAAACATTTGACAACACATAATAAACATACAAAAAGACAGAAGGGTTGGGGTGAGAGAAAGAAAATCATATGTGGCATACAATGCATTAACACAATTATAACAACTATTTTACCTGAAGTATACCATTTAAGTATATGTCCTAGCAACTACACACTATAACTCTCGGTTTTCCCTGGCTCTAAGTTGAGGAAGACAGAGGTTGCAGAGTTCCTGTAGTGTGTCTATATCCACAATGTAGCACTCTCTAATTTCCACGTCATATAAACCTAAACTCATTTCACCAAGACCAAATCATCTAAAGTTCATTTCACCTAAAACTCATTTCACTGACAAGTAGTACAATAAGGCAAGTCAAAGGTATATGTCCTGTTCCCCACTGTAGTGCAATCCTGGTGTTAGTATATATAATTAGGGATGGTGTGGGGCTATGGGGTGAAGCCCCCCCAATTACTTTGGTTTTATGGTGTCTGGTTTTGTTTTACATTATTTAGTAAAAGCCAACTAGGTGCGGGGCTGCACCCCCCACACTCCCCCTTAATATATGTACTAACACCAGGATCACACTACAATGGGGAAAAGGACATATACCATTGACTTGCTTTAGAGTACTACTTGTCAGTGAAATGAGTTTTAGGTGAAATGAGTTTTAGGTGAAATGAACTTTAGGGGATTTGGTCTTGGTGAAATGAGTTTTAGGTGAAGTGATACGTACCCAGACTGTGATAAGTTAAATGGGATCTGAAAACTCGTCTTCTTGGCCTTGGTCTATTAGCAGCAGCAGCAGCATATACTTCAGCCTGTTGCACATGCACATGAATTAAAGCAACAGTAGCCCCTAACATTCTTTCTGTGTAGACTCCTTTCTGTGGCTGTATTCCAATAGGTTTTTGAATTTTCAGGAAAAACCAGCACTGAGTCTATGTGGTTGCTTTATAGTTTGTTGAATAGCTTCTCCATCTTGGATTAGTTGATTAGCATAAAATTATGCTGTAATTAGCATTCCATGGTGTTTACCTGTTTGCTTGGTTCTACACACCATGTAGATCTTCTTACTGAATCTAAAGCAGTGTGCTACCATGTGCGCTCCGCAGAGCGATGCACACATAGTGTAAACAGACCATGCAGGATTTATTCAATCTGCCTGAATGTTTTTTGTTTTTTTTTAGTATGGACAGGCTTCTAAGAGAAATCAGCTAAACAATTCTCAAGAATGGCAACAAAACTTTACAAGAAGGAGGCTTGTTCTTTGCTTCCACCACACAATGGTGGTTGCTCATTTGAAATGTTGCACACTGACTGTAGTATTAATCAAACAGATAAGCATAAAGATTTTAATCTTCAGGGTTAGTAGCCACTGAAATTTTTCTATCAGTCTTCCATCTGAGGGTGAAATTCATGCCAATAATCATTCTGAGTTGGTATAAGACTGAACTTTTATCCAGAAGTTACAAAATGTGGTTGACTTTTTTAATTCATAAACAAACTGCTAGCACATTTCTTTTAAATCTGTATATATATATATATATATATATATATATATATATATATATATATATATATATATATATATATATATAATTTGTTATTGCTTTGGAGTTTATTTCTCATGATAAATTAGTTTTAATGATCCCATTTAAAAAGTCAGCTGTTCAGACATTTTACAAACATTTGAGATATTTAAGCAATAATCCATGACAGGTGTGGGTAATTCCTGATATACCCATACCCAGGAGGGGCTTATTGCTATTATACAATGACATTACTTAAGAAAGAAATTGTGTTTTTAAATCATGTCTTTGTATAACAGGGCTGTAGTGTTCTTCCATAGTTTCTGATGTATTGCGCATGCAAATGGGATTTACATTCCCATGCTTGCACAGTACATCAATATAGGAGAAGAGCAAATCACCATTGCTGTTGTTGGTTTTTTGTTTTTTTCTGGGGGGGGGGCAATATTTTCCAAGTAACAGCACCAAAACAGAAGGAAAATCAGCTACATTTCTGATTATTTACTTTCAAAGAACGTACCTGATTTTTCTTGTATTTTGCTGTCAGTGGAGAAAACTTCTTGTTGAGGAAATTTCATAGCTGTGTTTTTGGCAATTAAGCATATGTATATGCTCGATTTACAATAGGCATGCTGGTTGGGCTGTCTAAACAGCATGCTCATTTTTGAATAACAATGATCTGTTATTGTATAATGCATAATAGATGATTGTGATAAACTCAATAAAAATAATAGTTCTAAGTTCTTGAAAAAATAGAGGTAAACTTTAAAAAGTGTTCAGTATAATAGGCACATACTTGCACAGCATTCAGAAAAAGGAACACTGCAGTTTTGTTAAAGGATTGCTATAGTCAGAAACTGAAAAAAAACATGTTATTTATCTTATTTTGATGTTCTATTATATATAAATGTCTCCAAGGCACTCTAAGTAGTTACTACAAATTATTAATTAAAATGCCCAGAAGGGCAGATATGATTATAATTTTTCCAGCTGGTTTTCCTTTTTTTTTGTAATGTCCGAGCCCTTAGCAGATGAGGCTGTCTTGCCTATTTTCCTATGCAAAACCTTGACTGCATTTACTTAGAGTATCAGAACACAAGATCACTGCTAAGTCTGAAAATTTCTGAAAAGGGTGTCTGAAACTTTTTTCTAGTGACACTGTCTGCTTCGGATTCTTTGTAATGTTTTAAACATGTTGCAATAAGCATCTTCTGCAACTACAAAATATCATTTAAATTACATTTTTGAAAATACAGGAATCACTTAGTTTATCAAGTCAATCTGTTTCTGCCATAAAGATCAGGTTTCTTTACTTTAAAACTACAAATTATATGACCTGTGAAATTTCTGTCTGCTCAATAGGGTTATGGCCTCAAGGGAAGGACAAAAAACATCTCTCAAGGGCAGTGCACATAAAAGAACTATGAATTCCAATATACTCAATAGGTTTATGATCCAAATGGATGGAAAAGAGCAAGATATATATACCTTAATGAGGGAGTTTACCTTAGAAAAATAAAAAAATACAATGGCTGACATTAAATAGAGGCCAGGGAGACAGATTCCTAAACAGAGCAGTGTGAGGAAGTTTTATTCAGATCTGAGTTCCTGCCCCACAGACCGTTTAAATAGATTTGCTTGCAAGCAGTTGCAAGCATGTTAGCATGTCACAATGAGAAGATACTAGGGCAACCTAACTCTTCCTTCATAGAAAATATTTATTTCCTATCTACTGTCTATAAGCATTCAGACTCCACGGCCTTCTGCCCTGCAACTTCTTTTTCCTTCTTGAGCCCTACTTCCCCACTACCAGCCAACTATAACATACAGATCCCTTTACCTAATCATGCTACTACTCAACTTATCCTCTGTTCTTCTCCTGCTACTGAGCAATATCTCACCCTATCATGACTCTATAATAGCTCTCAACATATCTCCAACTCTGTCCCAACTACCTATTCATACTTCCTCTCTACACTCTCTACACATTGCCCCAAACCTATTTAATGACACTTCTCAACTTTACTCGAAATACAGATTGCAACTCCATTTCAACTCAAACTTAAACAAAATTAGGTGGAAAAATGCTCCCCAAAAAACAAATATCAGTAATTCCCCTTTATACTAAATTCCTTCCAGAAGGAGACATTCACCCTAATTCTGACCCCATCTGTCACTATGAACATCAAGACAATTCTCTTCCATGTACTACTCTAACCATACAACGGGCAGTTCCCAACCCCAGTAATCTAACTTTTACTGCCATAATGTTAGAAGTATAAGAAATAAAAGTGCTGAACTACATGTCTGGATTACCTAACATAAGCCTGATATTCTCACTGCAACTGAAACTTGGTGTAAACCCAGAATAAATGACTCAGAAATTACACCTCCTGGCTATAATATCATCCATAATGACAATATAAAGAGGAAAGGTGGTGGTATTGCTTTAATATTTGCCTACAACAACCACATTTCCCCTTACAACAAGCCAATGCCAAAATTCAATTCAGCAGAGCTTATTATAACTTTCTTGAAATTAAACAATTATAAACAAACATGTATTACTGTTTCTTACATCCGTCCTAGTGACTATACAGCTAAACTGGAAAATATCCTCCATTAGATTTCCATAACAGTTCCACAAGAAATAATACTGCTATGTGATGGGAATGTCAGTTGGTTGGACATAAACGCTAACTGCCCTACACCTAGTGTGAACCTATTTGGTTTCACACAGCTAATAGTCCCACACATTATAGTAAGACATCAAATTCCATAGTAGACTGGATCCTGGTACTGAACCCTAGCAAATACACTACCTCACGTACAATGTCTTGACTATCTCAGTGATCATCTCACAGTCCATACAACCAGACATCTCACACATACGTTTAAACAGCATGTTTATAAAACAGCATGCAACCTTTCCAAGTTTAACACAGAAATATTCATTACTAACCTATCATCTATTAACTAGAACTTCATAAAAAATCCTCCCCTTAGATGATGCTGTAAATGAATTTAATGCAACTTTCTTGAATATCCTAAATAATCCTGCACTTTCTAGAAGGAAGGGACCAAAACAAATAATGCCATCTGACTATCCAAAAAGAGCAGAATGGTAATGCAGGATAGAGGAAAAAGCTTCACAATCATACTAAAATCCAAATTAATGAAGACAAAAAAACTATACTATAATAACTTTCAGAATAATAGTAAACACAACCCTAAAAAATTATTGACAGCCATTACGGAAACCTTGCATCCCAGCCATAAATTCCACCCTAACTCCTCTCCCAATAACTCATCACTCCAAACCGCAATACAATTCAACACTTATTTTATAGGCAGTATAGCATCTCTAACCATGGAGTTCTCCAATACTAATCCTAACCCTGCCCAACAATGATGTATCACCACTTACACTTTCACCTTCAAACCTGTGCCCACATCCTTTATAAAAATACTTTTAAACAAACTCAAGACATGTTCGACTTCATTTCATGACCTTCCAAGTGAGTACCTAAAAACAGCATCTGATAGCATTACTTACTGTCTCTGCACTTATAAATAGGTCAGTCCAGAATCTCATGTTCCCTTTCTCTCTGAAAAAAGTCACACATTATCCCTCTGCACAAAGGAGTAAATTCAACAGACATTACTAACTTTAGACCTATAATAATCTTACCCCCCCCCCAAAAAAAAGCTTGAAAATGCATTAAAAAAATTGTTAAACTATCTGCTTCAGGAAAAACTCCTATCACCACACAGCATGGCTTCCATCCCTCCTGCAGTAATAACACTACACGTCTAATGGCAAACTAGTCTCTTCCTTCTTTCCAGTCTTGTCTAAAGGCTTCAACACAGTTTGTCATAGCAAACTTCTACTTTAAATGCCCTCATTAGGTCTCTCCTAGCCCCACTTCTGTGGTTCAGAAGATTTCTATCCAACTGGTATCAGTCAGTAAAATGGCACTTCACGCTCTAGCCATTCCTGCTGGTCACTACCGGTTTAAAATAAAGCTCTATCCTTGGTCCCCTCCTCTTTAACATTCTCACCAACACCCTCCACACATCTATGCAACAGGCCTACCTAATACAGTGTGCAGATGATTCCACACTCATTTGCACATCTGACAACATTGCATACCTCCAAAACATTACTCAGGAAAATTTAACAGCAACTGAAATATATCTTTGTAACTCATAACTCATGCTCAGCCATACAAATAACAAGAAAAAAAAATCTGCTACTTTTTCCCAAAATCCCTTTCCCTAGAAAAAAAAATAAAGTTCCTTCTCTTGATAATACAACCATTGAAGTCACTTTACATCGCAAATTATTAGGGATGATAGTGGATGATAATATTCAATTAGACCTGCCTATACAACATTGGATAAGAAAATCTCACCAAAAAGTAGGAGTGCTTTATATTGCCAAAAACTTTCTCACCGACACAACTAAAGATACACTTGCCACTACCTATCTCCTCTGCACACTTCTTTATGGTGCTCCTATTCTTACTAACCTTCAGGCATCATAAAAATCAAAACTTGAACAATGTTATACCAAAATTGCTAAATTTGCAGCAAATACCCCTTTTAGAACCCATCACTGTATAGCACTAAAAAGCCTAATTTCTTTAGAACCACCCTATCAACTAACATGTACACAGCTTTTTACCCACCTATAAAATTATCCAGAATCCATATGCTTGTCCAGCACTAAATAACATTCTACACAACTATGTTCCTAGTCAGTCATTCTGATCCAATGACTAAAAACTCCTGTCTGTTCACAAACCTATCAGATCTGCTGGGCGTTGTCTGTACTCATACTGTGTTGCTAAGGCCTGGAACTCCTTATCTCTATCCATCAGGTCAATACCCTCTCATCCTTCAAGACCATTCTGAAAGCCTTCCTAGCAAAAAGCTGGCTCTGTTCTAGCTCAACACCAGGATAAACAATATCCATATATGTAGACAAATATCTCTTCATATCTACATCTCCTTGCTCCCCTTTCTTAACTAATGTCCTTACTTCTATCAATTTCTCTCCCTTGGCTTTCTCTCGTAATTTACCTTAAACATGTTTTTGTTCTCACTTCATATTGCAGCTCTTATTTGTATTATAATTTCTCCATAAAAATGACTAAAATTTCTCTAAGTGTTAAATTGTTGTCATATAATTTGTATCTATTCTTAACCAATGTTTTCATATTTATGTCTAATTTAGTGTAATTATTTAAACTGCAGTTGTTTTTGTATTATTTTTAAAGATTGTAAAATTATTGTTCTTAAAATGTTTTGTAATACTTTGAAGCTCTTCTCCCCAGGTCTCAGCTGAAAATGGGCTCCTACACAGTCAGACATTCCCAGTAATTAAATGGCAATAAATAAATAAATATATGAGAGTGCAGGAGGGTAAGAAACAAATAAGTATGTGCTTTTATTTTTTGAAATCTGTCTTGATGATGTAGCTTTTTAAACAAATCTAAATACCTAAACTGTATTTTGAGGGTGTTCTTTGATATTAGAGAACTCCATTTTATTTTATTTTACTTTTTTACTTATTTTTTTCTTACTTCTGGCATGTACATCAGTGAGCCATGCACCAGATAAAAGCCATATTTATTTATTTTTTTAACTGCATGTTTTTTGAGGACAGGAAGACAGGCAGTGAATGGAATACCTGGAAGGCCTGTGTACACAAGGAAACATTCTTATGAGTGTCTAAGACTTAAAAAGTGCTTCAAAGCTGTTCTTTGACATTTAAGAACTCAATTTTATTTTTTTCTTACTTCTGGCATATACCACATCAAAAGAGTTACCAGAAAAAAATGGATTTTTAATTTTTTTTAATGGTTTGTTTTAGTGAGGTTAAGAAGATAGGTGGTGATTACAACATGGGGGACTGTGATTACATATAAGGAAATGTTCAAGTGAGCCATGACATTTTGCATAGACTGAGGCCAGTAATTTTTTTACCACCATTAAATGAAACTGGCATGCAAATGGACTATGACTAGTTGTCATTACATGATAAAGCAGTCCAGTGTTATGATAGATATTCTATACATGGTGAAGCGAAAAGAAATGACAAATCTTCATTATTATTTACAGAGGCAGGGGGCAGAGTAGCAGTACACATATAAGTAGTTGTGCTGTTGAAAGAACAAGCAGGGACAGCAATAGTGGTGTGAATAATACCTGTAACCCACAACAAAATGAGAAAGGAGGTGAGGATCCTGTACTGCTATTTACAGAAGTTGTGGATTTGAGCAGATGTACTGTAACAACAACAAGATGGGACTGCAATGCTACTGAGGAATATTTGGATACTCCGAGTACAAATATGAAGCTGAAAAGAAGGGATGTTGATGGATAATCTTCAGATATCCTCAATTAGTCTAGGTAACAATTTAGAACTCATTTCTAAATAATAAGGAAATAAAATGTTTGTCTTAGGTAACTCAATGGTCAAAAAATCTGTTAGGCTTGTATCTGGTATCAGTACGAACAGAGAATAAGTGTCTCATGTCATAGTGGTGCAAGTTAATGAATACCATTAAATCTTGTCAAAAGTTAGTATCAGGCAGTAGGTATTTCAACTTCATACTGGTGTAAATTATTTACTGCCCACCCCTTTAGATCATGTGTAGAGCATAAAGCATAAGATATTACCATCCTTGTCATTTTCAAATTACCAGTTTTCAAAAAGCAATAGTATTTAAAGACTGTAATGAGAATGGTTTATTAACAATTTAGGAAATAATTCATAGAAAGTTGAAGCATTTTGAAAAGGACTGGTTCCACCTAAACTACCAGGGAGATAAATTATTGACTAAGAAGCATTCTGATGTAGGAAGATTTGTTTTCTTTTTTTTTAAGACTTTAGTTTTCAATTAAGTTCAGGAGGAAAGCTCTGCACATAAATAATGAAAATAAAAGATTTACTACACAATGCATGAATTTTAACTAACAAAATAAAAGAATTGATAGTGTTATCTGAAGAGTTTAAATACTCTGTGGTTGTAATATTAGAATAATTAGAATCATTGCAATGTGAAAGCATTTTCCTTCCAGGATACAAAAAATATGAACTTTCAGGAAGAGATCACATGGGAGATGGATCAGTACTCTTTGTTTTAAACAATCTTCTCTCAACACTCTTGTCAGTTTGTTTGTGTTTTTTGGCTTTTCCTGGTTAGGGGTCACCACAGTGGAACTCCGGTCCGCTAATGATTGGCAGTAGATTTTGTACGTGTCGAGTTTGCCAGCCCTGACATACAACCTTCAACGAAGGTACGCCCATTCACGCATGTCTCCACACAGAAGACGCTCTAGCTGAGAATCGAATGGCACAACGTCTTGCTCTGAGGCGACAACGCTACCGCAGCACCACCACGCAGTATGTACTCATGTCAGTAAACCCTCATATTAAATGTATTCTTTTGGCTCTATATTAGGGTTACCACTTGCCCACTTTGTGAGGGACAATCCCTCTTTGGACAGTTGTGTCCTGCAAAAAAATTGTAAAAATGGCAAATGTCCTGAGATTTTAGGACAAAATTATTTTCTACATTTTATGTAATAGTTGCATAAAACAGTTATTCTATATCTGAAATGCCTAAATATTATAAGAAACAGTATAAGCAACTAAAATACTACAAGCATAAGCTTTAGTTAGGCAAAAAAGTGAAGTTCTGTACTTTGTACTGGCTATGAGTATGTTTTGGCCTGCAAAATCTGACGTTTGTACCAAAAATGTCCCACTTTGGGCATTTGAAAAGGTGGCAACCCTACTTTATATGGAACTAATGCCCAGAGGATTATAAAATTATTAGCATGTTACAAAAGTCCCAGTCTAACAATTCTAGGTCAACTACAGTATGTTGAGATCTTCGAGAAGAGCAAGGAACTTGACAATCTCATTATATTAGAATATTTTAATTAACCATGTATGAATTGAAATAATAGCACCCAGTCAAGAGCAGCAGCAGAATAATTTTGTGATCCACTCTTAAATGAGAATTTTGTGCAGCTAATAGATTTTTACAACCAGGCAGAATAATACTTTAGATTCATTAATAACTAATAGTCAAAAGAAAATAGTCAAAATTGTTAATTGAATTCTTTGGAGATTGGATCATAAAGATTTTTGATTTTCAGCATTATTTGCAAAAGCTCCCTGAGCATACCAAAATCTGCTATATCAGCTAGTTATTTAATGAAGAACTTTATGGTGATCCTTTCTAAATTCTAGACCTTGTGTTTTGTCATTGTTCTTCCTTTTCTGTAACTGCCAGCATTTCTCCAATAGCATTTTATGAAGAGTGCATAGTCCAGTTTTTATATTTCAAAACACATTCTAAATAATTGTTTTTGTTAAAAAATGTTTGAGATGACACATTTCTTTATTCAGTATCATCTTTTTAAAATGAAATTTAAATATGTGTTTTTATGTATAAGAATTTCACGATTATTTATTGCAATATTCTTTGGAATGATTATTGGCCAGTTGTTTTGCATCACATGTTTTTAGAAGATGTCATGTGAATGATCACACTACAATTGAATAGGTTCTGATGAAGTCTCAAATGTATTTATGCAGATGAAAGTGTTAAATGTTTTATAATTAGAATTATGTCAGTTTCCTCAATTTTATGAGCCCAAATCCAAAATAATAGCATAGAATAGCAGATATCAACAAAATGGTGATTATACTGCCCCCATCAATATAATATGGAATGGAGTCAAGGACCATAATTAGGTTCATAGGTTCATAGGTTCATACTAGGCTATCTGCCCAAGGGCATTTATAAGCCTAGCCCATAGTTATGTGGCTTTCGCCACCCCTTTAGTTTGAATAAAAACTATGCCTATCATTTTGCTGTGCCTCTGTCAAGCAGTGACGCTGAAGTAATCCCTGGGGTATATCTGCAATCTCCCATCCATTGGTCAAGATTCCTCTTGAACAAGACCAGAGAGGTGCTCTGCCTCACATGTACCGGGATTTTTGGCATTTCGTTGACAACAGCTCACTTAGCAATATGGAAGATATGACAAAATGAGATCTGAAACATGGCACAGTCCACAAAGATAAAAACTGCAGAAGCAATGGTAATGTACATACAAATAGAATAAGTAAGGAAGTAATTTACACACATTGCAAATGCATGAAACACCAAACATTAAAAAAGAAGGACCACTCAGGGGAATTGTGCTGCAATATTTTATTGCACAAATCACATAATTAAAATTAGGCATCTTAATATAGAGATATCCAATGTATAAATATGACATTGACCACTGTCTTTATGCAATATAGTATGAGTGCAATTGAAAAACAGAATATGACAGGTATGCCATATATGTTGGATTATGTAAATGTGTAAATATATCTCCAGTGTATGAGAAAATCACTGTCCCTATCAAGGTATGTACAAAAATATGTAGTGATGTGGCAGGCTAAGCCTTAATACCAGCATAGGAAAGGAAAGGGTATAAAAGTGTTGAGGATGCCTGACAGATAGGGAACACCTGCAACATATAGACTCCCTAGTGAGGTGGTGGGTGATAGGAAAACAGAACAAACATGGGGTAAGCTGTGCAGCACAAATGAAATAAGATATAAGAAGGTTAGGCAAATTTGGTAAGTGGGGCAAAATAAAGATAGGTTAGTAGTGTACAAAGCAAGAGATGAACAAGGATGGATAACACACAAACAGAGGGCACACCAAAATGGGTGGGAAAGGAAATATTCAGCAAATAAAAAGGGGGATAACCAAGCATGTACCTATGTGACACAGAATCTACTTCTGTGAGTCCAAGCAAGTTCCATAGGCTGGGGAGAGGTAGTCTGTATCTATCTATCTATACACATGCACACATAGATAGATAGGTAGATAGATAGATAGACAGATAGATAGATAGATAGATAGATAGATAGATAGATAGATAGATAGATAGATATAGACATATAGTTAATTTAGTTACACACACACACACACACACACACACATATATATATATATATATATATATATATATATATATATATATATATATATATATATATATATATACAGGTAAACAGCAAACCACCATGACACAAATGCAGTGTCCTGGGAAGAACTCTAGGCAGCCATGTACAATATACTCTGAGCATGAACAACTGCATGTAATTTGGAAATGCCTGGATGCAGTGGATATGGTGCACTGGATGCCCAGCACTGCTATGGAATTATGAAAATGATCAATACAGTTGTAAATCTGTAGGATTGTCTCCTGCTTTTGCTACTGTTTGTTAATTAGTTAACTATATTATGTTGTCCTACTAGTAAAAATTATTGTAACTTGTTGTCTCTTTTATGTACTTCATCTTTTTCATATTGATGAATGGAGCTTTTCTCCCCAGGCTTCCACTGGAAAAGGGTTTGCTTTTGCTAACCCAGTCAGACTATTCTGCTACACAGATATAAATAATAATAATAATAATAATAATAATAATAATAATAATAATAATGTGTCATACAGAAGTGTCTTAAGATGGTAATAACCTGTCAATCAAGAGCAGACATCACCAAGTATGGGACTGCAATACAAATGTGTAGCTGTCCACACATCCAGGGATCATGGACCACAGCAATGTACTCTGCAAGATGTGTTAACTTGGCAATGAAGGCTGGCAACTAATAACATTGCAGAGGTGATAGAGAAATGTGCACGTTATTATTCTCAGCACCAAGTCACATACAAAATGTAACATGGACAATGTGTACATGTATGTCAATAAGGATATATTGGAAGATGCGTCATGTACACCAACAGTTGAACACTACAACGGATGTGTAAAGCAAATATGGAAGGTTGAACTAAATGCTAATTCATCCGGTAGATTTGGAAACACACATATCAAAAGGACTGCCAAGATGTCTATAGGATCTGGAACATCAACCTGTGATAGAAACACACAGAGAAAGTAAGAGAAACCCCTGGTGATATATAAATGTGGCTGTGGAATGCCAATAGCTGTTGTGTGCAGTGTGCTTCTAGCATGAATGCAAGGAACCCTGTAGTGTACTCAAACACAAGCAAGCATGTGTATTTGTGTATTGCCCATGGCTGAGATGGGCCTCGGCTGGTACTATGTACAAGACATTGCGGGTAACTAAAAGGAACAAGAAATGAGAGGATATATCTACATGGCACATATCTACATGTGTGGTTACATGATAGTTGCCTACCTCAGAAATCTGTACTAAATGTATGGATATGTAACATGCATACTGGAGGAGAAGTTATCACTGATGCATAGGACCACACAAGGACAGCCACAACACAGTGGGATCAAATATGAAATTATAGCATACTGCGGTCATAGCACAGCCCACATATTATGTGATATATGTCCAACAAGGATATTTGCATGCCACAGCATAACAGAGATGAAGTAACACAGCTGGTGTTCTGCACATAGGACGTATGGCTACCATCATACTGGCCTGTAGCAGAAATAACATATACAAACAATGTAGGAAACATGTAACAGCATGGAGAGATGTAAACAGAAAGAATGCCAGCAGGTGCCTAGGTGCAATGGTGCATAATATGGTAGGATGAATCTAATGACCACTTTAAAAAGTCCCTACACCTGCACAAAGTACAATATGGAGACATACATGTGCTTCTGTGCCATGCAGGATGGGAATATGTTAAGAGTACTCTACCACAGTACATAGCCACTGGGAAATAGTAGGGCAGCATTATAATCAATTATGACAGACCCTGCAAATGACATATGTCAATGACATGAAGTGTAATGTGACACTGGAGGCACATAAAGAAATATGGTTTGTATAGACATGCAAATATATAGCTGTACATATAAGTAATTACTAATTAATAAACCCTCAGACTGTGTCTCTCTGTCCACTCTTATATCCCCCTATACACCTACACATCCCATTCGCAGCTCAGAACAATTCCTACTGGACACCTACAAACCAAACAAATCGAGAAGCAGATTGCTCTATAAATGCTCAATATCCCATATTTGGAACAAACTTCCCAGTTATATACGTTCTATCAAATCTACCCTGCTCTTCAAAAAAGAACTAAAAAACTACCTGGCTAATTCACCTTCTTGTTCTTGCCACCACCCTACCTAACTCATACCTCAATTAATATGTCCTTAACATTGCTTTCATTTCCTTTGAAAATATAACAAATAATGTACAATCTTTCTCACTCTATTAAACGGTTGTATACTTTAATTCACTATCTTTTTCCTGCAAAATAAATTAACGTCTTGCTTCTCTCTTCTTCTCATTACTACCTCACTATTAATATTATTTTTTTCTTTTTTTCTTTCCCTATCTGTTCAATTCTAAGTTTTACTTGTTATGTTAATATTGAAAACAACAATTATTTTCAGATCTTTTGTATGTAACTTTTGTGGTCTATGTTATCTTCTGTATTTTCCTCATTTTATAGTTCGTTCATTTGTATGCTGCATGTATCTCTGTTATTATATATTGTTAAAGTTTCTTGTATAGTTGCATATTGTATTTTTGTGGAGCTTTTCTCCTCCAGTCTCCACTGAAAATGGGTCATGTTGGCCCATTTGAACTAACCCAGTCAACAAAAGATAAATAAATAAAATAATAAATAAATAATGTACTCAATATATACTGATATGTATAAAATAGGAACCCATGTTACCCAACTATTATGGTGTTCCAGTGAGCAGCATGTGCTGGTGTTCATAGGACATGTCCAATAGACATTCTGTCCACTACCTGTAACACAGTGTAAATAACAGTGACACACAGAAATGACTATGTCAGACAAGCGCAGCATACCAGGTACCAGCAGGCCCAACAGTCTAGTGGATATGCAGCAGGGTATGCCCATTGCCACTGGAAGATGTGGGAGTCCCACATGTTGACACAATGTGTATGGAACTGGATACACATTGCATGTACTATTTCCACCGCAAAGAGCCAATACACATGCAACACATAACACAGGAGGCACTGTGGAGATATATGTGACAGTTGGTATTCATGCTTGTGCTATAGTATGCATACACATGTTGTGCAGTTTCAAAAACAGTATGTCTCATGAGCATGACCTACACCTGTGTGGTGACAGGTAAGGAGCATCATGTTCATGATAATGTGAGAAGAGCAAAAAACACTCAGAAATGAGCAAATCATGATCTGTATATACCTGTGATGTCTGTGAGAGATTACCATAACCATCCACAGGTAGACTAGCTGAGTAAGATACATGGATGTACAGTGCGTACACAAAGGTATACCACATATCCAATAACAGGTATGCACATATGAAGAGTTAAACAAACATTGCAGCTCATAATTAGACTCAAAGACAGACAATGATATAGCTTCAACGCCAGAAAAGTTTGGCAGCCATACAATAAGTGCCCAACACTCGGTGCACTGGCTACATGCATATGGCATATGTAAAATATCCTGACACAGCAGTAGGAATACTCCATATGTGTAGCTTGCCACCAGAATATGAGACACATGGTAGTGACCATTTCAAATGGTAAAAGTCCATGTTGCCACACTGAGGACAGGAATTTGCAGCTGTATGTTACAAGTTCAGTGTTGCCCAGTATGAAATGTTGAGCATACGCATTTCCAGTGTAATAGCTCTGTAAGGTTCATCATTGTATGCAACCCTGTTTTCATTCCAGACCCCCACATGGTACCCATGCATATAGTACACAAAATATGTGGCTATCATGGGGATGCTACCATACACTGTATCATATGCTGCTGGCTTATCATATATGTGAGCTTGTACATATGGCAAGTGGATAACACCATATGCAACATAACAGAGAACATAGGAGATACAATCAGGTACACATATGTCAAGGTAGTGTGACTACACCTCGAGGCTATATACACCATATACCAAGCCAAGCAGGCAGTGACATACAGCGATTAACTGTATTTTATTGCACAGTACTATAAAATCAAAAACCTATGCATCCATACACTCACACTGAGGAAATAATATTAAACTGCACTATACTTTTCAATAGGTTTTTGCATTTTATAGCAGTGGCCTACTTCATCACATCTGTGCATGGTCATCACACTGTTAAAACACTTGAAGTAACTGACATCACTCACATATTTCTAACTGATTGGCAGTTTGATATGCTGGTATATATTATGAGTGGTGGCCTTTTCTATGTATATCTCTATGTACAAACTTTAGTCTGCCAGTGGCTTCATGAACATCTTGCAACTACTTCTTCTGTCAGAGTGTCACCCTATGGTGCAGGTGTTCATGCCAGTGCTTCACTTAGATACCCATCTAGTAGATGCCTGTCCAATTTTGTATTTCATGGGTGATCTCCCAAACACTGATCATGAGGAAGGCCTTCCTTAGATCTCACAGTCCTAGCTGCATATCCAGCATAGCTATAAAGCATAGCCATAGTCTCATTGTCATGATTTCTACTCCAGTTGTGCACTGCAGTTTCTTGACAATGTGTTTGCATGACATCTGTTAAGTCAAAAGTCAACAGACTTTGGTTGACTAAACAGATGGTCAACAGATGAGTGAGATCTCACAATTATTGTGGATGGGGAATATTTTGTGCAATTTCAGAGTTAGTAGATATAATTAGCAGGGGTGCGTGGGGCACACTGGGGTCTGGTCTCCTGCAAAAAAGCAATGTTTTTTGATATTTTGCTTTTTAATTTTGCATGTGCCAAGGTTGCTTCTTGGCACATGCATAGCAGCATGTCGATATTCAGGTTGCCAATATTTCATATTTATGTTTTGATGAATGCGAGTATAATCATATCTAGCTGTGTATGTATGTATGTATGTATATATATATATATATATATATAAAATATATATTTATATATTTTATATATATATATATATATATATATATATATATATATATGTACATACACACATATACACACACACACACACACACACACACACACACACACACACACACACACACACATTTCACATATCAAACAAAGCTCCTCATTAGCACTCTTCAAGAAAAATCTTGATGATTGGATGGGATATAGGAAATTCACCCCAGGAATCACTTCTGTGGCTCTGCTCGACAGTGGCACAAGAAAATAATTTTCTTGGGTGGCAAAAGCAAGGGTACCTTTTTGGCTGGGCTTGTATAGGCCCTAGGGTCAATAGCCTAGTACCTACCTATGAACCTATGAACACACAGGCTCAAACACAGAAAGATGTGTGTGTAAAAACAGTGCAATGAACAATCATATATTCCTCTGTCTGAAAGAAACATTGGCCTCCTTGAAATTCACTACATGTATAATGTCTACAGTTCTGGGACTATATTCATATTTTTTATATCACTAGATACACTTATAATGAAAATTCTCTGTACAAGACCTTTGATGGGCCCAAAAGGATACATCAGGAAAAGTTTTTTGACATAGAAAGTGAAGCAGGAAAAAAGCAGAATATTTATACATCATCATCATCATCACCCCCTCTTTCCTATTTTCTACATGAGATAGGGTGTCATGACAACTGTCATCATCTCTCTGTATTCAATGCGCTCTTCTGCCTTCTCTGCCTTCTTCAAAATATTTCTATATGTGGAATTTTCAATATACACCATGGGATAAATGGAAGGGAAGGATTACTGAATTTCCTGTTTGCACTTATTTTTAAAATCGTCTTTTTCTCAAAACTTGCATTTTATCTCTTTGGCCTAGCACTCTTGTGTGGGGTCATTTACTGCACTGTTATAACTTGTTGATACTTGTTAACCTCTGCTATCTCTGAGAAAACAAAAAAACAAAAAAATCTTGCTTTTTTCCCACTTTTCTGAGATTTAAAAAAGTTCAGTTACAGGCTTGCTGTTCTTGAACTGTTTGTAAGTTTCTGTGAGGCCATTTTTTGCTTGGGCTAAAGGAAAGTCTCTCTGTTGATCGATGGCAGTGAAAAACATTGAGCAGCCTGCCTGCCCCTGTGGGAGTGGTTACTGACTTGAAACTGTAGTTTTATTGGCCATTCTGGGTCAATTCCAAAACTCCTTCATCTTCCTCTCTTAAAACCTGGTTGCCTCGTGGTTTTGGCGTCTTTTCAGGCTTGTTGGCTGTTGGTGAAGCACCCACCAAGAGGAGAAAATGCTGAGAGAAGAAAGGAGCCACTTTTGAGACTTTAAGTATTTTTCCTCTGTTTATTTGCTAAGTTTTTCTGCATAGCCACCTATTTTGAACATTTTCTGGCTTGTTAAATTTGATTTCTGCATTAGTAACTGTATTTAGAGCACAATCTAGAGCTGTTTACTGAATTTCCTGTTTGCACTTATTTTTAAAATTGTTTTTTTCTCAAAACTTGCATTTTATCTGTCTTTGGCCTAGCACTCTTGTGTGGGGTCATTTACTGCACTGTTATAACTTGTTGATACTTGTTAACCTCTGCTATCTCTGAAAAAACAAAAAAACAAAAAAAATCTTGCTTTTTTCCCACTTTTCTGAGATTTAAAAATGTTCAGTTACAGGCTTGCTGTTCTTGAACTGTTTGTAAGTTTCTGTGAGGCCATTTTTTGCTTGGGCTAAAGGAAAGTCTCTCTGTTGATCAGTGGCAGTGAAAAAACATTGAGCAGCCTGCCTGCCCCTGTGGGAGTGGTTACTGACTTGAAACTGTAGTTTTATTGGCCATTTTGGGTCAATTCCAAAACTCCTTCATCTTCCTCTCTTAAAACCCTCTTTTGCGCAGTTTTGCACGTTTTTGTGCATAGCGCAATAGCGGGCAGCTTAGCCTAATTGGGTTTAAAGTATTCCTGGCTCCACACAGTCTGCTCTTCACTTTTTCCCTTAGAACTGCTCTATCTCTCAATTTAAACACCATAATCTCATTCTAAGGCCCTTCACTGGTCCAATTAAGTAATCCTACAAGTTAGCACTATTAAACCATAAGCACTACTTACTCTTATACTCTCTATGATTACCCTGTCCTCTATTGGTCTGTCTTAAATTCAGTTTCCCTATTACTCTAGCATGTCCAATAGTCAGTCAATGGTTTTCTCTCCAGTCCAGCTGGTGAATCTGAGAATTTTGAGGCAATGTTACAACCTCTCCTCCTCCAAACAGGTTCAAATATATGTGAGAGATGCAACTATTTAGCCAAACTGGAGGCTGAGCTCACTCATCTCAAAACTGGTATAACCAGTCAGGAGGAGAAGGTAACCTCAAACAACACAATTCCAGTATCACATAGTCCCACCACATCAGCGAACCAAACACATAAATACACAAAAACATACTCGGAGGCTCTAAATAAAAATCTACCTAAGCAACAGAGACCTCCAAAGCAGACATCCAAGCAAACGCTACCTCAAAACAAAACACACAGAACACATAACCCACAAAGTCAGTGTGCCAAGCAGCCACAGCCCTTAAGGCTGAATAACACACCTGATACTCTTGTTATAGGTGACTCTATTGTCAGACACACTGACGTCCCGCTCACCAGGCTGAATAAAGAGAAGGTCACAGTGAGCTGCCTGTCGGGTGCTAGGATCCAACACATAACGCAAGCACTCAGGTCACTCCAAAAAAAAATACAAATATTACTCAGTCATTGTACATGCTGGTGTGAATGACCTGAAACTTACCTCCCTGAACTACATGAAAAGAGACATAGAGGAGCTCTCTGATCATGTAGCCCAGGCTGGTATGACCCTGACCTTGAGCAGCATCTTACCCTCACCTAGAATGATGCCACAGTACAAAGACAAAATGATTGATTTTAACAATTGGCTAAAATTTTGGTGTCTACTCAAAAAACCAGCAGTTGACGGATGGAACCACTTTTCCACCCAGAGACGTTCACGACACCAGGAACCACTGTACAGCTTTTGTTAATCAAACCAAACACTCCAAAATATATGAGTTTTGTCACACAAGTTGACTTCATCAGATAACCCAATGCATCCATTATTGTGCCTATTTATAGTCTTACCTAAGGTAATAATTAATTCCTTAATTACATCCAATCAATATTTAAAACAGAAATTCACAATACTCAGAATGTTAGTCTTTTTTAAAAGGAATAAACACATATATATAATTTTTTTAAAAAGGAACAACATATATGTATATATTTATTAAAATATGTTATATTTTAAGTATTTATACATATACATTTTTTAATCTTTTTATAATTTTATTCTATGTGGAACATATATTTGATGAAAGAATTATGATTGGGGGGTATGGAAGACTAACATTCTGAGTATTGTGAATTTCTGTTTTAAATATTGATTGGATGTAATTAAGGAATTAATTATTACCTTAGGTAAGACTATAAATAGGCACAATAATGGATGCATTGGGTTATCTGATGAAGTCAACTTGTAACGAAAACGCAGTGTGTGATTTTACAAAAGCGTTCATATATTTTGGAGTGTTTGGTGTTTTGGATTAACAAAAGGCTGTACAGTGGTTCCTGGTGTCGTGAACTGGTCTCTGGGGTGGCGAGTGGTTCCATCCGTCAACTGCTGGTTTTTTGAGTAGAGTTCTGAGTTCTTTTGGCAGTTCCTTAATTTGCTTAAAATTTTGGTGTCATTCAAAGGGGATCCAGTGTCTGTCAGCCTGGGATGACATGCTCAACAAGCCACGTTGCTTCGCTAGGGACGGCTTGCACCTGTCATCACTGGGCTTTCGGATATTGGCAAAGGCTCTTGCCACCCCCATAGTGCCTTTTTTAGGCAAGGCTCAAAAGTCAAACCCACCCCCATAGACAGCACAAGAAACAAGAAACTAAGGGTAATGCTGCTAAATGTCAGAAGTCTTAACCTCAAGATGCACGCACTCGAAGCTCTCCTCAGTATGGAGAACATCGATATCTGTGCAGTGACAGAAACCTGGTTCAAGGCTCCAGAGAGCACCCCAGCACTACCAGGCTATACCTCATATCATGCTTTTCGGCCCCAAAACCCGGACCGAACCACAAAAGGAGGGGGAGTTTCCATATTTATCAAGGATATCCACACCTCCAGGTTAGTGGCATTGCACAAAGTATCTGAGACCACCCATGTGCAACTAACAGTGGGCAAGACTGCTTTTCAGTTTATAGCATCCTACAGACCACCCTCTCAAAGTCAGAAATCCCATTCGGCTTTCCTGAAAACATTGGAGAACATGAAGATCTCTCCAAACACCATTATATTGGGTGACTTCAACTACCCAAACATTGACTGGAAGCACTACTCAAGCCCCATCACCTTAGTCCAAAGATTCCTGGAAATTATAAACTCAAATGCTATGGAACAACTAGTCACCACTCCCACAAGAGGGGACAACAGACTAGACCTGATCATTACCAACATGGGGACTCTATGCTCCACATCAGAAGTATATCCCTCATTGGTAAGATCAGACCATAAATTAATTTCACTGGATGTCCACATCCCGACCCCACCCCCAGCCCAGAAAACCACAGTGAAAAACTTCTCAAAAGCGAACTTCTCACTTCTCAAAACCGAAGTGGAATCCTTCAAGGCCCCAGGGCCAGTGGAAACTACAGCCCAAACTGCAGAATCCTATATAAATGCATTCTACGGACATCTCCAGGAATGCATGGATCATGCTATCCCAAACAAAACCAAGACCCAATCATCCAAAGGCAGGCGTCCAGTCTGGTGGACCCCTGCCATAAATAAACTGTATGACAGAAGGAGGAAGCTACTACATAATAGAGCAAAATCCTTAATAGGGAAGGCATCTCTGATCAGTACTAGCAAAAAATTACGATCCCTCATAAAATCCCCCAAGGCCAGCTTCAAGAGAAAAATTGCACAGGACACCAAAGACAATCATAAGGCTTTTTTCAGTTATGTTAGAAACCTGGGATGCAACTCCCAGACTTGTTCTGAGTTGATTCTAAACGACAAAAAATACACTGAACCCACAGACATCGCCAATATCCTGGCAGATAGGTTCAGTGCAAACTTCTCCACCCCCTCCCCCCCAAAAGAGCAAGTATCTATCCCGGCAGAGGGCTGCCTCCCAAACATCTCAGATGCTCAAGTGAAGGCTGCCCTCTCCAAAGCAAAAAAACACTGCTTCCATGGGACCAGATGGCATCCCAGGTTGCATCCTACATGAACTACAAGAGGAACTAATCCCTCAAATAAAACAGCTATACAATCTCAGCCTCACTACAGGATATGTGCTCACAGAATGGTGTACAGCAACAGCGGTCCCACTCCACAAAGGTGGAGCCATTACGGACCCTGGAAACTATCGCCCCATAAGCCTGACTAGCTTAGTCTGCAAGGCTATAGAGAGGATCATCATGGAGCTCATAAACAAAGACATTGGGGACCTACAGACACTAGATCCTACCTAGTTCAGCTTTGTCAAGGGCAGATCCTGCCTTTTGAACCTGGTTGACTTCTTTGAAACAGTCATCAAGCCATAGATGAAGGGAAGGTAGTCCACACAGCCTATCTGGACCTTGCAAAGGCATTTGACACAATACCCCACTCAGGCATCATATATAAGCTATCCAGCTTAAATATAAACCCCTATGTCACAAGATGGGTCGCAAACTGGCCCAAAGACAGAACCCACAGAGTAAGAGTTGCCGGAGCCATGTCAGACTCGAAAACGGTCACAAGTGGCACCCCACAGGGTTCTGTCCTGGGACCACTCTTGTTCGGTATATACTTTTCCGAGGTACAGGCAAACGTGGGAGGACTATAGCTCACCAAGTTCGCAGATGACTGCAAACTGGGCGACATAATCAACTCTCCAGCTGACACAAACATCCTTCAAAAAGGTCTCACAGAGACAGATAACTGGTGCCAGCGCCATGGTTTAAAGCTAAATGCCAAAAAATGTATAGTCATACCCTTTGGCAAAAACAATGTGCCCACAAATTACCACATAGGCGGAAACCCATTAAGTACAGAGAAAGTTATTAGGGACCTGGGGACCCAAATTGATAGCAATCTCTCCTTTGAAAACCACATTGCCAAAGTGGTTAGAAAGACCTTCTACATAGCCCACCTCATCACGAAGGGTTTCACATCTAGATCAAGAGAGGTAATCGTGCCCCTTTTTTCATCCCTCATCAGGCCCATCATAGAATACAATGCCCCTTTTGGGATGTACCTTACCCGACACCTGAGCAATTAGAAAGACCCCAAAAGTATCCACCAAGAGGATCAAGGGTCTCAAACAGATGCCATATGCTGCTCGGTTAAAAAAACTCCAGCTCTACTCAGTTGCATATCGCCTACTTCGAGGCAATCTATGCCTGACATACAAAGCTATGCCAAATCCAGAATTAATGGACATGCTCCACCTCAGTAAATCTAAATCCCTTAGAGCCACATGCTCGAGGGACTTGAACCTCAGCACAGAAATAAATAGAACTTGCTGGAGGGACAGGTTCATAACCCAGAGGCTCCCTTCGCTCTGGAATAGAATTCCAGTTCATGTGAAGCAGAGCACCTCACTGAATCTCTTCAAGAAGAATCTTGATAAGTGGATGGGGGATCGTAGGTTTGTCCCAGGGATTACTCCCGTGTCACTATTAGACAGAGGCACAGTAAACTAAACCTTAAAAAAAGCACAGTATACTCAAATCAAGGGGTGGCGTAAGCCATACAGAATCAGGCTAGGCTTATAATTGCCCCAGGGCAGATAGCCTAGTATGAACCTATGAACCTATGAACCTATGAAGAAGTTATAGGCAAGTACATTGTTAAAGGTGGAGAAAATGGGGAAACTGATAGGGAAATTACAGTAATGGAAGTTTGAGAATCTAGAAGGTTGTTGAGCGAGAGAGGAAGCTCCAAGTAAGGATGTGCTTTCAGGGAAATTTTACACATTGATAGAATTTTGTTTCAATCAGCAGTTGACTTGGATGTATAATGAGGTAATATATCGGGGTATTTTTCAGACTTTTTCAATAGAGTGAAAGTGGTACCTCTTCCAAAATGAAACAACAAGGTACAAGACTAGATGTGAAAATACCAGCTCAAATAACTTTAATAACTTTAATGAAAATGATAAGCGCTTTTGTCATACTAAAACGTAAAACTTCTTCAGATAAATGCATTATTTAAAACCTCCAATTAAATATTACAGGAAATCATGTAATGACCAATCAGCTACCTAAAAATTCATATAATGAACAATCATTTTCCAAAGGCAGGCAAAGATAATCTTGACCATGATAATCTTATGTTTCTGATAAGTGTTAATGCAAAAATTGTGGTTATTACTCTGTCGTGGAGGTTGGAGACTATACTACTAAACCTGTTGATAAAAATGTCAGAGAAGTAGGATGGCAGAAGAAAGCTGGCAGCTGTTAAGGGAAGCCCAGAAGAGGGGGGTGGGATGGCAGGAGTTTTTTTATATTAAGGAAGCATTCAGTACAAGGAATAGTATTTTGTGTTTTAGGTGTTAGAAGAGAGTGGATTTGTCTCAAGGTTTAGGGGCTCAGTAAAGGACTGTACACTGACTCGAAGGTAAGACTGACAGTAAATGGGGAGTTAACAAGGAAAGTAAAAATGACACAAATGCACTAGGCAGGGATGCCCACTCTTGCCACACCAACTTGTGCTTATTTTGGAAAGTTTTTCAGCAAAACTGAAGGAATCTGTAATGTTTTAGATGACTGCATGTTGATTTCAGATGTAATACATTTAGCACGTCCAGGAGTATTTTTCATTTTTGAGAATTTCAAAACTAAATCTGATTTAGAGTATAACTGGCAGAAAGTGGTGCACTTGAGAGTTGGTAGTCCAAAACAAAAGACTGGAAATGACTCAATGAAGTGGGAAGAAGGCATAAGATATCTAGAAATTAAGTTTTTCTCAATAACATCCAGACTATCAACTTATGCTATACTGATGAGGTCAAAAAAAGAAAAAAAAAGTAAATCTACAGCTAATGAGGTTTGGCTTTACTAGACTGAATGTACCCATAAAGATTTACAAAGTAAAAAGTCTTGGACATTTAGAAGGCATGTAGCTAATATACTGTTATGCCCCTATGGGGTCAGTTGCAAATATCCCATTGGTTTCCAGTTACAGGGGAATTAAGACATTACACAGTGAAAATTCTAACTGCAGTGGTGGTGTTGTGGTAGCGTTGTTACCTCACAGCAAGACGTTGTCCTGTTCAGTTCTCAGCTGAAACGTCTTCTGCGTGGAGACATGCATGAATGGGCGTTCCTTCGTTGAAGGTTGTACGTCAGGGCTGGCAACTCGGTACGTAAAAATCTACTGCCAATCATTAGTGGACCAGAGTTCCACTGTGGCGACCCCTAACTGGGATAAGCCAAAAGATACAACAACACAGTGAAAATTCTAGCTTGCCTGAGTCTTGCAGTTTTTACTGAATGGTTTGTCTGTGTCACCTTTTTACCCTTTTTTTTTGTTTGTTTAGCAATCAGTAAACAGAGTCATGTGTTGCTGAATTGTGATATTCATTTGCCACATCCTTGTAACACATCTAAATGACTGGAAATGTGTGTCACTATAAAATTGAGGTGTAAATGTGTAAACTTCAATAGTTAGAAGTTGCATGATCTCGAAGCACAGCACTATGCTAAGGACAAGGCAATAACAAGATAAGATGACATAATTTTTCAGGCATATATGTATGACAACATTCAAAAAGCAAGCACTGTTTTGTGTGTTTGTATGTGTGTGTGTGTGTGTGTGTGTCTGTGTGTGTGTGTGTGTGTGTGTGTGTGTGTGTGAGAGAGAGAGAGAGAGAGACACACACATCACAGACTTGCACAGCTTTTTGACTGGGCTTACTGACTGAATAAAGACAAACAGAAAGAAAATAGTTGCATAAAAGCTGCACCCCACTGGGATAAAAAGAAAGAGATTTCTGACAATAAATATATAACACTGTAAAAAACAAAACTGATTTTCAAAGGGCAACTGTAACACATCAGCATAAAGAAATAGACAATGCCATGAGGCATCATTCTTTGATAACCAAATATCAAACATAGCATATTTGACCTGGAAACTTAAATCTATGATATCTACAGCTGGCATTAATCCAGTCATGCATAAGAGATCAGCTCATCTGGAATAATTATGTTCAGAATCTAACTCTACATGTCAAAGGTGAATGTCAGACTGACACTTTAACTTACTAAATCCAAACAAACAAACCACTTTTGTGTACGAGTCAGTATTTATGCCAGCCAGCAACACCTTGTAGACAATGCATGCAGATATGGGAATGTTCTTCCCCTTTTTCTGAAGGTGACTCTAAACCTTTCAATCTGAATTTTCAATCACATTGCTATTAAATGTTGGTAAATTTAAGAAAGTAAGCATCTAACTCAACTCAAAATGCATTTTTGGCCCCTACTATTAAGCATTGTAGGCAGAGAGGGACTTTGAAACTCATTGGAAATGTTGTTTTTAATATAAACTGATAAAAAAAATGGACATGGATATACCACAGTGGAATTTAGTGAGGCAATCTGTCTGATGTATAGTGGGAACAATGCATGTGATTTATCTGTGTAGTCCTTGGCAATCCTATGCGCCTGATAAATCATTTAAAATCCTACCTGCACAAACTGCTAAGAATGTCCCTGCTCTATTCACGCATCCCTGGGGAGGAACTTCATCCATGCTTGTTAGGTCTGATGTATGATGTACATTCAAGCATCTTGGGTGAATTGTTCTTTTTTGTCATGATTGATGCCTCATCTATAATAAGAGGCATCATATCATGTTTCCATACTAATGATTACTAAATGCAGCAGTGTTTCCAAATTCTGAGAGCAACACTGGTTCAACTGCTCACCACAGCATGGTTGTAGGTATGAAAACTAATGTCTATTATAAGGCAGAAATAAAGAAAACAAAAACACAGTTCTTACTAGGTTTTCCATCTTGAACGGCCCACAGTAGCAGAATTTCATCCTTTAAACAAGATGTCCAACCAAGAAAAGCAAATATGTATTTCGAGAAAAAAAAACACCAATCTATATGAATCAGGGCTACCTGCTGCTAGGCCCCATGACATGGTAATGGATAAAAGGGAACAATTTTTCTACATATGCCAAAAGCAGTTTCACTGTAATGATTCTCAACACACTAGCAAAATAAAAAAGTGACATGCTGGCAAACCACACTTGGTTGTTTTACAATAACTACATTATATTCCCTTCCCCTTTGTAAGACCACATATAATCTCTTTAAAATATGCCTTTTGTGACAAGACTTAAACTAGAAACTTTACCTTCCAATGCAGACAAAAGCTATAAAGAAATGTTCATTGAATAACAAATAAAAGCTGTTTTTGTCTGAGGATCCCAAATATGAACATTCCTGCATATGCAAAAGTTTAGTTTTCATCAGGAACAAAGTTAAACAAACATTTGTTAATACAAGCTATGTAACTGCACTGATCCAACAATGGCAACGCAATATAGCCTGAGTGTCACAGAGACAAGGTATCTGTTGGGACTAGCTATATACATTGTATGCCACACAAAATATAAAAAAAAATAACACACTAAATGGGACAGAGGTCTCCTGCATCTTTGTTTGGTGTGCAGATTAGCAGAATGGTAATAGCATATGTACAGTTAGCGTCTGCATATGCTGCATCTGTTCCTAAATGAATTTAGTGCCCATTGAGAAGTAATTCCTATGTACGTTTAGTAATGCAGGACACACCCTCTTACATGCTGTCTATAATTAAATGTTTCTCACAAGCCACGTGTAAAACCTACAATAGACATACTTTCTGCTAACTATAATTAGGTATTCAGTTATTGATAAGTATTTATATTTATTCACAGTTAGCATTTCATGTACATTTTATATGTAATAGATATCAATTTTCCTGAAAAAGGTACTGGTACAGGGACAGTATTTGCCCCAGTGTGAGAAAATTTAGTTATGGAATTTGTGAAGGAATATTTTATGCACAGGATGAAGTTATTTCAGGTTGTTCGGGAATGTTATGATTTTTGCTGATGACATATTTATAAGAAAAGGAAGAAAAGTAAGGAAGAATAGTTTGATTTTGTTTTATGTACAATGAATATCGTCCCTTACTCACATCATTTTATTTGACAAAAATCTAGAATTATAAGGAAAAGGCAGGTAAATTATTAGTGCTGAAACTTTTAGGAAGGCAGCAAAAGAAGTTACTTCTCTCCATACCTTTAGCTGTCATCTAAACTTAAACTATGAATGCCATCTCATTATGGCATTCTTCAGCGAGTGTGTGTGCATTTCTGATGGGTGTCATCAACCACAGTTCCAGAGCATAACCTGCATCCCCCGGTAAATGACCCTGTGGAATATCACCCCTAGTGAACATCTGATACAGTTGGAAGTTGTGCCAGATATGTGAGTAGTGTTAACTGCCTAGGTTGCCAGCACACACATTCAGGATGATTCACTTGGCATTACACATGACTTGGCAGTTAATAGAGTGGAAGCTTTTTCTATTTATGTAGAGCCTTCCTTGTTCCCCTGGTGGTGCCTTAGTTTCTATATGTGTACAATCTATTGGCACCCAGTACTTCAGGGTAGTTTTCTACAGGATAGAACTCATGCATATTTGTGGCCCTGTCCTCAGGAGTACAGGGAATTGGTGGATGATCCTGGATGATGATCCCTGTGTCACTCCCAGAATGTCCCCTGTTGGTCTCTGAAAGGTTCCTGTAGCTAAAATTCTAAGTGGTATGCATACATTTGTCTCCACTGGGATGAGGTCCCCTCAGTTTGCCCTAGCTCTGAGATGAAGATGACAAAGGTTGCAGAGTTCCTGTAGTGTGTCTCTGTCTACCCTGTAGCACTCTACAATTTCCACATCATGCAGACTGTGATAAGTTAAACAGGGTCTGAAAACTCTTCTCCTTCTTGGCTGTAGTCTATTAGCTGCAGCATCAGTGGCAGCATAGACTTGGGCCTGCTGCACATGCACATAAATTAAAGCAGCAGCAGCCCCTAATATTTTTTTGTGTAGACTTCTTTCAGTCACTGTATTCCAATAAGTTTTGGAATTCACAGGAAAAACCAGCACTGAGTCTACACAGTTGCTTTATAGTTTCTTGAAAAGCGCCTCCATCTTGGATTGGTTAATTAGCATAGAATTCAGCTGCTTATGCTGTAATAAGCATGCCACAGTGTTTACTGTGGTTGCGTGGCTCTACACACAGTGTAAAGCTGCTTACTGAATACAAAACAATGCACTACCATGTAGGGTTTATTGAATCTGCCTGAGTATGTAAAGCAAGAAAACCTGATGTTTTTTTTTCCTTACTTGTTTGTTCACCAAACGGGAAGTTCAATTCCTCTACTGTTTGATATAAAGTCCTTAGCTAGTGAGCTTCTATTGTGAAAGGAGTATCATAAGAGTCAATCTCTGTCCTGTTACTTTCTTTCAATTCCATCAGTAAGCTACCTATTGACCTACCCCACCTCCCTATCATACTGTATGCTGCTAATATTTTAATTTACAAGTCGAGCTCTTAAGTACAAAACCAGCACCATGACTATGTACTCACTCTTTTTGCCTTGCTCAGTACTAACAGACTACTTCTAAACTCAGTCAAAACCAAAACCATGATATTTGGGACTCATCAAAACTATCAAAAGTTCCCCACTTCCCTGTAAAAAGACAAAAACAGTATTCAAACAGAAACCAGAACCTCCTTAAAATATCAGGTCATCTGGGTCAAACACCAAATTTTCAAACTCACATTGAAAAAAATAGGCATGAAGTCAGCAATCTACTCTTCTGTGCCCATGAGATCTATACTATCCATTCCCCTCTTGTCCAAGCATCCACAAGAAAGGGAATAATCTTTAGCCATATACTCTTTACATATTAGAGTATGAACTTCCATTAATAGTTTTGACTTCCACCAAGAATCTGACTTCCCTCCAATTAATCTCCATCAAAATGTTTTGATTTATCACTAACTCCTCAAGGGCTGAATGTAACTGCAACACAATCAAGAAAGCTGTCTAGCTTCCAGGTAAACAGAGAACCAGCTTCCTACTAGGATCAGTTCTTTTCAAGCTTCTTCATCAAGACATCTTCACCAGTATCATGGACAAACTCATCAGCACTGCATGTACTTATAATCTCTGTGCATGTCCACAGCTTGGATCTATCTTGCAACCCCCTAGAACTAAGCTGAAGTGTCGCTTCTCCATCCTAACACCATACTCTGGGAATCCCTACCTAGCAACATAAAATACCTTTCTAAATTCTCTACCTTTTGTCTCCAGCTTAAAAATCACATTTAATCAAACCAAGCCATTACAAATGTTTTAACTCCTGATAGCATCATATAATATTCAACCTACTTTGACTTTAAGTTAATATTTCCTATTCAACCTGTTCTAAGGTGCCGGGTCTACTCTTTGCACTCAGTTATAGTTGCAGCTGTTATAACTTATTGGTAATGCTGTGATTGTTTTGTAATATTATCTTTGCATATTTGTAATAATACTGATAATATTACTGATTGTTTTCTTTGCATCATCCTAGGCTGGGCCTGAAACTGATCTAACAAACAAATATAAATAAATATGCAGCAATATTGCTCAACGTCATCAAGGTGCAGTGTTCCTTGCAGCCTTACTTAAACTAAACCTTCCATACCCCCACCAAAAAAAATTTAATGCATTTTCATACTTAGTGAGACTGGGTACTTCAATCTAGACCCTTCTCTATTCTCTCTTACTTTTCTAGTCTTGTCTCAATATTTTGGTGAGTGCTTCTGTGCTTCTTCTCCTGTTTCACACTGAAAAAGTTTAGCTTTTCTACCTTCATAGTCTTCTGTAATGCCATTCTCCCTTTTTTGCTCACCCTTTCCATGTATACCCCTTTATATCTCATCTTTAAAACCATGGAGCAGTTCAATATGTAGATGATTGGAAGCAATATTTTTACAGTGAAAACTGCAAATGAACACACACACACACACACATATATATATATATATATATATATAGAGAGAGAGAGAGAGAGATCATATATATATCATATATGTGTCATATATGTATCATATATCATATATTATTATGATGCAATATATTTACCTTTTATATTATTATGATACAATATATTTACCTTTTATAGCTGTTAGTATTAGTTGTGCACACACAAAAAAAAAAAGACTGATAAGCCAAGCAGTAATTTAAATAACCAAGTCGATTCTAGACCTCAAAGCAGCGATACTATGATTTCATCATGTAAGGTGTGACCAGACTGATATTCAAGTGTCATTTAGTATTCCCAGCAGGCATAATGAGGCAGCTTTTTGTGTGCCAGGAGTTTTTACTATATTTGTAAAGTGGCTCATAGTTCATGAAGTATAGCCTAAAAGGCTTTATTGACCACAGTATTGGTCTCACTAAAGTAATTATGCTCAGAATTAAAGTCTGTTGACCCAACATTCCGAAAATCTCTGCATTGAGACTATTATTACTTGGACAGCTATGGAAGTTCACAGTTCAGGAAAAGCTTATAATAACTCCTGTGCAAAGATATTACCCTGTTTTTGTACTGTCATGGGAAGAAAGAGATCTGCCACTGAGAAACCAGTTGTATTGTGAGTTCCGATGGTAGTCATGCAAAAGATGAACACAACTAATTGAACATAAATCTTTCCCATTCATTGGAATGGCATATACTGAAAGCAATTCTTTTTTGCAAGGGGAAGCCTACTTGTGTGCCTTTGTTAGGAGAACAGCTGCTTAACCCCCACATTATATATATATATATATATATATATATATATATATATATATATATATATATATATATATATATACCAACTCCACAGTCATACAACATTAAGAAAATGAGAAATTCCGCAAAATAAAAATAAATTATTAGGTTATGTCTCACGCAATTATTGTTTTTGCTCCAACAAGTTCAAGCAAGTGAGTGATTTCAGATGAATTAATTCAAGGAACCACAAGATAGCCTATTTTACATTTTTTTTATCTTTTTAACCAAGGTAGAGCATTGATCCACAAGGACTTGCTTCAGACTTAGCTCAGGATTACTGTTTGGCCTAGTGACTTTGCGTAGATTTACACAATAAATAAATGGAGGTTAAGGGAGTCAAACCCTTATCCACATGAAGAAGCTTGTTAACAGTTTATAGCCTTAATACTCTGCGCTGACTGCCAAACATATATGAGTTTTTGCTACATAGGTCAGAAACCGTAAACTGTGATCTGTTTTAAAACTACCTTTAAAGTCATTGTGCTGTCATGAAGAGTCCCAATAAGTGGTGTGGGGTTGTGCCAGACCTCTTAGTTTTGTACCTGAATCTTATTTATTGCTACCCCCCACCTAACATTTAAATAATGTGCACATCTCTTCAAATACTACTCCCCTGTGCAACTAAGGAATGTATGCTTCATATTCTTTTATTCTGTACAAATAAAATATCCGCATTTTAAAGGAATGCTCCAGAGAATACTATATTCAGATAAAATTAATTGTAAACGGTTCTAGATTTTGTGTGCTGTTTGAGTCTTAATGCTACTTAGAGATACTCAAAAAGTACCTGATATTGTACATGGAGTATTCCTAGCTGCACCCTTACCTCTTAATGCTGCCCAGAAACTCATAGAAACTGCACAAACAGGTTATGTCATCTGCATGTCTGATCATTAGTAACAAGAAAGGCTGCTTAATAACTCACATGAAGACATTACAGCAGATCAGCACTCCTTCCTCAGACTGCAACATATTCCTTAACAAGTGAGAGCAGCATCTGAGTAGGTGCTTTATGAAAACTGACAACGAACATTTTCCCGATATACACTTGAGGTTTTTAATGCTGTATAACCGATAATGGAGTGACCATTTGACATTCCATTCACTTAAAAGTGTGTTGCACTTTGTGCTTTTGCAGTTACCCTGGAGAGCAAGTATTTTATTCTTCCTGCCTTTAACTCACAATTGCTGACTCAGGCTGATGTGCTGACACTTGTATTTTTCAGTCTAGGGTAGGACATTTAGCACTAAAACATCAGATAGATTACAGCAGAATATTTATGTATCATCATAAAGCAATTGCATTAGTGAAAAGTAGATTAAAACATTCTCATATGAGGGTCATGTTTCTAATGATATAATCATAATGAGTGACTGATTCCTATTGTCGACTATGCTACACAACATTAACACAGAGGTCCTCACCTTATTTTGTCTGAATTCAAATTACTTAAAACGAAGGCTATAACCATCCAGAGGATGCTTTCTAACGCCTGCCTGTAGAATGCCAAAGTTAAACTATTTTCTAAGCAGGCCATACCTTTTTGTAAGACACCTACTTCATAATATAATATAATTTAATTATTTAGTTAGTTTGTTAGTTATTTGCTTTTGTTTACCATGAACATCTGTCTAGGAACTGAAATGCTTGTTTTCAATGGAGGCCCAGGGAGAAAAGCTCCAAAACATAGAAATACATTTTTGACAATTCAAAAGAAAAACAGCCAACAAACATTATTTACAAAGTATTTCAAAGCAAACAGTAAAAAAAAAACCATTATTTACAAAGCATATCAGATTAAGGAAACACATGTTTTCAAGATGTTGTGAGTAGAATAAAAAATACTATATTAATACACTTGGATAGTATCCATAGTGGACAGAATTAGGATACTTCAAACGGGTTTTCTTCAAAACATCTAAAACCTATAACATCTAAATTCATAGCATTGAGACCAGAACATCTAAAACCCAAAACATCTAAAACCCATAACATTGAATTTCATAACATCTAAAATGTATAATATGTAATAGTGTATACTTAAACATGTAAATGCTATAGTTTAATCTGTTAATCTTGTGGTATCACTATGAGATGTTGTAGTTTTTATTTCTATAGTTATTATTTATATAGTGTAGGAATTTATACTCTTTTTATACTGTTTATTTTGCCATTGTGTATGTGTTTTTTAGGCCATACAGGTAAGTGATATAGACTTCATGTGTAAATTCTTTATGGTGGTCGTGATACAGTGGGGTTAGGAAATTAACTTTTCCCCACTGTAGTGCAATCTTGGAGTTGGTATATTTAGTTTACAGGGGTTGGGGGGCAGAGCCCCCCACATGGGGGATGCAGGGGGGCTTGCCCCTCTGCAGAAACGTAGTAAAAAGTGTGTTTGGTAGTTTGGTGTCGTTATATGTGAAGGGGATGTTATTTTCATGTGATTTATAGTGTTCGATGTTATGATGCACATTTTACATCTTATGAAATTCGATGTTATGGGTTTTAGATGTTTTGGGTTTTAGATGTTATGGTCTCAATGTTATGAATTTAGATGTTATGGGTTTTAGATTTTTTGAAGGGGACCCCTTCAAACTGTAGGTGTGGTACAGTTGCATAGTTTACTAGTTGCCTGGTGATATTTTAGACATCCAAAGTGAAATGGAATCTGTTTTTTTATTTTTTAATCTAAACAAAATCTTTTTGATAGTTTTGAAAGGTACATTCACAAAGACTAAGGACTCTGAAGTGTTACACATACATAAAGGGGTTTGTGACTCACAATGAGTGGTTGTAGGTCTTCAACAACTCATCAGCATTTTGAGTGGTTAGACTGGGTCTGTGGCCACTTAATACTGAAATCTGTACCAGCCTTTCCCAGGTGTGTGCATGTGTATGAAAATCAAATCTCAAAGATTGTGTGTGTCAGCTACTTGGAGCAGGGACACAGGGCACTGGTTTCACAGAGAAGGGGGTGGAGGACTTGGCCTGGGACACATGACTGAAGACTCAACTCTATAGCTGTGCCAGTGGGGAGTCTCACTGGGGGCCTGGAAAGAAAGAGAAGAAAACCCAGACCCTGGACTGAGTGTGTTCCCTGTGTGCTCTTAAGGCAACTTGTGCTTGGTGCAGAGAGCTGCATCTGGAAATACTGTATCTATCTTTGTTCCAAGTGAACATCCCACATCGGTGTCAATGGTGAGGATTCAAGCTCCTTGAGTACTGGCCCAGAGGGGGGGCATCACATATTAGTGGCAGCAGTGGGATATTAATTGAACTGTGTTAGCATTGCTAAGTAAAGGAAGACTACATGCATCACTAAATGGAAATTGTTAGACCACATATAAATGTTATTGTAATTATTAAAGTGCAAGCCTGGAGGCAGTTGTCACTGAACGTGTGTGTACTCTCAGCAGCCACAAGATAAACAAAAAGAGTTTCATTTTCACAAAAGTTTTATTTATTTTTTTTTTGTTAGTTTTGTTTAGTTTTGTCAGGGAAGGCAGGCAAAGATGTCAGCAGGTGATTATGGCAAGCTGATAAAGAACCAGTTGGCTAAGTTGTATGAAGCCAAAGGACTGGTGCACACCAACCTGAATAAAGAGGAAATTATTTCAGCCTTATTTCAGCTGTAGCCCAGATCAGCAACCAGGAGGATAACCAGTCTGGTGATGGGGATTGTTAGCCCTCAGAAACAGGACAATTCACCTTTTCCTCAGAGGACTTGAAAGCCTGTCTGGAGTTAAAGAGACTTGAACTGGTGGCCGAACATTTGGAATTAGAAGCAGCGGACAGACTGTGCAGGCAAAACAGATGGAATTAGAATCAGCAGAGAGACTGTAGTATTTGGAGTTTGAAGAAAATGAGAGACTGTGGTGTTTGGAAGCTGAAGAAAATGAGAAACAGTGTCAACATGACAGGGAGATGCTGACTGTTTGTCAGGGTCATGGAGATAATGGGGAAGAAGAGAATAACCAAACCCCAGAAGCAATAAAGGTCAGTACATTTCTTCTTCCAGAGGTTGATAATTTTGATAGTTTTATTCATATATTTAAAAGAGTATGTAAACAGTATAATGTTGACCAAGGGTTCCGGGTACAGATACTGACCCCCTTACTCCATGGTAAGGCTGTAACTGCTGTTTCTAAACTGTCAGATACTGATTGTTTAAATTATGGTAAAGTGAAACAATGCTTATTAGAATGCTTTAAGTTAACACCTGAAGCTTACAGAAAAAAAGTTTTCTGAGTGTAGACACAAGGCAGATGAAAGTATATGTAATTACATTGCTAAGTTAAGCACTTATTTTCATAGGTGGGTGAGTGGGGGTCAGCTCTCCACTTTTGAAGGACTGGCAGACCTTTTGGTGAGGGAACAAACCCTTAGCACTTTGCCTGAGGGCATGAGAATCTCATTGGCAGACTGAGAATGTAACTCTGCAGATGAGTTGAGGAGAAAAAGAGAGCTCTACTTAGCAAGCAGGGCATCACTACACAAGAAAGGGATACCCAGTGCTGCACACGGATATAAGGGAACCCATGGTGGGTAGCCTAAACCACCCCAACAGAGTCCATCAGTAACACGGAAGCCACTAGTTCAGGTACACAGCCAGGATCAAGGGTTAAATGTTTTAAATATAACCAGTGGGGCCATGTATCATATACAGAAGTCCACAGAAGCAAGGTGGGGAACAAAAGGTGGGGGAGCCAGCAAGTGGGAATAACAGTATGCCAGTGGCAAGTTATATGGAGACAAAAGGGGTACCAAACTATCACTGGAGTTTATATCCTATCTTAGTGGATGGAAATCAGGCTACTGCTAAGAGAGACACTACTTCTGACATAACCATTGTGAAGCCTGTATTGGTTAAAGAGGATCAGTACTTTCTTGGGCAGTCTACTCCACTCAGAACTTTAGGAGGGACCCCATTCCAAATACCTCTGGTCAGGGTTCACCTTGACTGGGAGAGTGGAAAAGGAAGCAAGCAGGTAGGTGTGTTTGAGGATATCCTTGCAGATGTATTGATAGGGAATGATTTGATAATGCAGTACCTTGTGTGCATACAATTACACACAGTCAAGCTTGGAGACAGGCATGTGGGTCTGGTAGCCAGAGGGAGACCCAGACAGACCCCACACCTGAAGCCAGGGCTGGAGGTGCGGCTATTTCAGGGAGGAAGCTACCCTGTAGCAGTGAGTCTGAATGTGAGCCACAACTGCTGGTAGGTACTGATGTTCCCTTTGACAGAGTGACTGCAAGGGAAGAGTTGATTGGTAGTACCAAGGCTGACATTGAGGCACCACCATCAAAGGATACCAGACGTCCTGTAATTGGAGAGCTGGGAAGGGTCACACAAATAGAGTTGAGACAGGCTCAGCTCTCAGATTCTACACTAAGAGGCTTGAGGGAGGTAGATAGGCAGGCACCTGATCCTCAAGGAAAAGGAGAGTCTTATTGGGGGTCTTACTGAATACAAAACAATGCACTACAATGTAGGGTTTATTGAATCTGCCTGAGTATGGGCTCTTAAGGGAAATTGTGCTTAATGCAGATAGGTGCATCTGGAAATACTGTGTGTATTTATTTCTCTTCTAAGTGAACATCCCTCTCCAATGTCAGTGGTGGGGATTCAGGCTCCTTGCTTACTGGCCCAGAGGGAGGGCATCACAACCCACACCCAGTCATGGGTTATTGCTATAGGAATATGTAACACTGGCATCAGATTTGGCAATCCTTAGGAAGCAGGGGAGGTGTACCTAGACAGAGGGTTTTTGTTTTCTGCTCCCCAACTTAGAGTTGAGGAGCACCAGCTCAGGGATTGGTACTAGGCCCTAGATGAGCCAGCTATAGCTCTGGATATGGAAGAAAGACCTGGAAATGTACTTTTATTCCCTTCTTGCTAAGTAAAGGAAGAATACATGCATCATTAAATGGAAATTGTTAGACCACATATAAATGTTATTGTAATTATTAAAGTGCAAGCAAAAAAAACTAAGCACTGTTACAAAAAAATCATCATTAAAATGCTATAGATAGATAATATTGGTGGTGAATTAAAAGCAGTAAATGAAAAGTTAAGAACTAGGCTCAAATGATAATCAAATAGATTTAGCGATCATTTAAAGCTAGTCAGTATGCAAGACTCTTCCAACCACTGGGAGAGATTCCCATTGTGTGGTACTTGATAACAAAAGGCATGCACATCAGTTAAGTTTACTAGGTTCACTCCTGGAATCTCTAACATCCCCAGGGAAGAAGAATGCAAATATCTTGAAGAGCTATATAAATCAATGAGCTTGTCATATAGGGAGGACCCATGTCCTGTAGGGCTAAATAAGCCAACAAGACAACTTTAAAGGTGAAGTAAGACTTGGCTTAGTGCAGATTTCACAGAACAGTAGTAATTTGTTGGTAATAGGAAGGGCTCCATATTGAAATCTGAGAGTCCTATCAAAGGGAAAAAAACAGAAAATCCATCTATCCACAACTCCCCTTTTCCCATTTTACTCATGGGGTTGGTGTGTCTCCTAATTACTAATCCTCCTAGCAGAATCACAGATATCAAACTCTTTACACCCTCCATCAGAAGCCACTGTCCAATTACATACTCCATAAATATCACCAGAAGAAACCCCCATCCATGTTCATCACCTTCAGACCCAAAACCTCAAAAACAATGTGGCATTAAAAACAGAACTGGACAAAATACCCTTGTCCTTCATCCTCACGCAAAATGATCCCAGCACTGTAGCCAAGGCACTAACTAACCTACTCAACTAGCTTCAGAATAAATATTTCCTGAAAATGGCCTGAATCCTCAAACATAATGCCAGCAAATGGTTTGCCTTTGAGCTTAAATCTTTATATAACTTCAGAGATAATGCATGGGGAATCTGGAAACAGAATTCTGTTAACGAAAACAGGCAACAAATCACAAAACTTAGAGATCGAGCAAAACAAGCCACAAGAAAGCACAAGGTCATCTTCTTTCCTCACCAGTAACACATCGCTAAATACAACCCTAAACAGTACTGGAATCTCATCAATAGCATTTCAGGAAGGTTCTAACAAAAGCCCTGCTCAAAACTGGCTCCATTATATCAGGCCTTCCTCTTCCAGATGACTTTCTCAAATGATTTCCCACAACACCCACCAGTCCAAAATTCCTCCATCCTCTTATTTACCTTTCCCCACATCCCAACATCCCCTTTATATAATCCCACTTTACTTCACTAAAAATCAGTGCTAAAGACATAAAAGCCATACAACAAATAAACTCAGATTCCCCCCAGTTTCCAATGATCAGAAATCTCCTAATACTAAGGATAACATCATCCCTCCACTCCATATGCCTTCAAAAGTCCATAAAGTCTAATGAATGGAAGATAGCCATTATTAAACCTCTCCCCAGACTTACAACCTCAAAGGATGCAAAAGACTTCAGACTTATTTCTCTCCTTTCATCTCTAAGGAAAATACTAAAAAATATATTTTTCTATCAATTTATGAATTACATTAAAAAATTCAGCATTCTCTGTTAGATTCTGGTCAGGTCATAACATATGACTGCTAACTACACACTAACTGGCAATATCCTAAGAAGCATGGACAAAGGCCACCAGACAGGTTCAGTCTTCATAGACCTCACCAAAGTCTTTGACCTCACCATTGTCCTAAATGCCCTACAAAGAGCAGAGATTCAAAATAAATGCCTCTCCTGGTTTACAATCTTCCCAGTAATGGATTCTTTAAAAATCAGGTAAGGAAAAGCTCATTGTAAAAAGTATGCTAAAATAAAAATAGATCGGTACAGTAACAAGTAACTACTAAGAAAAACAAAAAAGTACTGAAGCTAACACAGCTGAAGGTAAAACAATAAACTTTAATGCACACAAAAGAGAGTAAGCGCTTTCATGGTGTGCTCTCACCGCTTCATCAGACTGTTCTAAACTAGTAACAAATGCAGTTAAATACCATAAGTTAATTAGTCAATTAAAACAGTGATAAAAGCATCAATTGTCTAAAAGAACAATGTCACAAGAGGAAAGCAGGCAAATAAAACATTTATATTTATAGGAAACCCACAAGAAAGAATAATCTGCTCCATAGAGATAGCATGCATCCTAGACATGTTACCCGAAATGTTGTTAAGGGGCAGGTGTACAGGGTCATGAGACTCCATAATAATGACGAGCAGCTTGCAGAGGCCCTGGAGACGTTGAAAATGGATTTTCTAGATAGAGGCTACAAGGAAAAGGATATTGACAGTTGTATTACTGATGCATATAAGGAGAGAGGGGGCAAATGCAGGCCTTATTACGCTGCTGCACCTAACACTGAAGCCATAGCTACAGAACAAAGGACAGGATTTGATTAGGTTTCCTCTCACATATTCTTCTGATGTTAGTAGTATATGTGATATTGTCAAAAGGAACTGGGGCATTTGGATACTGTAGATGAATTAAGAAATGCCATAGATATTGTTCCACACTTTTCTTTTAAAAATAACAGATCCTTGAAAAGGCATCTGTGCTACAATACTACTTTTAACAAGGTTTTACAGTCAGACAGACATGGTACTTTTAAATGCAGGAATTGTACAGCCTGCAAGTTTATACACTCTAGTCCTGCTTATATGCACCCTAATATGCACTTTAAAATAGACACAAACTTTTATACTGATTGCAGGACTAAGAACATTTGTTTATTTTAGTTACTGCACTTTCTGCCATGCCTTTTATGTAGGCATGAGTAACAGACAACTCAAAGACAGGGTGCTGGAACATCAGAGAGACATTAGGAACAAGAGATACACCAATGCCCTTGCTAAGCATATTATGTGCCATGGACAAGAACATAATTTTAAATTCCTTGTGCTAAAGATCATTCTGAGAGTTTAAGAGGGGGAGATCTTAGGAATCTCAATGAATCTGCAGAACAAAAATGGATTCTGTCTCTTAATGCTGATAAAATACCAGGTCTTAATTATGTTGTCTCTCTTAAGCCTTTTTTAAAAGCTAGACCTCTCAAACACTGAGTATAGGATTGTTTTTTATACATATTTTTTATATATATTTTTTATCTTTTTTATATGTTTCATTTGCCTGCTTTCTTTTTGTGGCATTTTTCTTTTAGATAATTGATGCTTTTATCACTGTTTTAATTGACTAATTAACTTATGGAATTTAACTGCATTTGTTACTAGTTTAGAACAGTCTGATGAAGCGGTGAGAGCACACCATGAAAGAGCTTACTCTCTTTTGTGTGCATTAAAGTTTATTGTTTTACCTTCAGCTGTGTTAGCTTCGGTACTTTTTTGTTTTTCTTAGAAGGAAAAGCTCATTGCCTTATTTCTTTCTCCTACCCCCCCCCCAAAAGAGCCCCTCAAGGCTTGGTTCTGTCACCACTCCTATTCTCGCTATTTCTTAATAGAGCTCCAGAACAATGTAAAGGGTTTCTGACTGACTTCCATTCCAAATAAATCATGGAAACATAAATTTTGTTTTGACAATAGATTTATTGCTCAGAACAGGTTTTAGCAGATTACTGAGATCACGCAAAAGTGGATCTAAAATAGGAGACTACAAATACTAACTTAAGTACATACAAACCAACCACTTTCTCAGCTGGCATTATATCATGCAATCATTATCTGAATGATATATCAGATTGCTACATTTCAGTAGGTTGACATGGTCCAGTTATTTTACTTCACATGTAACAGTACTTAATGTACATAGAATTTGTAATAAGGACAAGCCCTGGGATTCATGAACAATTGTGTAAGTTTCACCTAACGTCTATCCTATGTTTACATGCTAGTGCAAGCTAACATGAACACAAGCATGTATCCGTGGCCAGCAACAGTGTTGGCAGCCAGGAAACTATTGAGCAGCACAAGTATACACAGTAAACAAATAGGCTTGTCTATGGGCAAACCTGTTAAGCGTGCTTGTGAGGACAGCACAAAGAGCTGCATAAGGGAAATACTACATGCTGTACACAGGCAGGGAAAGAATGCTGAGGGTACTGCACATATAAATGAAATATGTGAATACAGCAATAAGTAAGAGGGCATGTGAAATGGCAAGGGCAACTACAATACATTGGTTACCAGACAGGAAATGTGTACTGAGGACAATTTGCGCAGAAATCAAAGAGATGTATACAGAAATATGTAAGAGGGGGAGGGTAAATGTTCAAACTCTAGTATGATAATTGCTGTGAAGGTGCTTATATCACAAAGACAACTTTGTAATATTAAAATTTTGCAATACGTATATCAGAATAATTAATGGTAGTCATAATTTCAGAGCAAATATATGTAAATAAAAGCAGACATATTATAGGACGTGACAGCTACACAAATTCACATTGTAACAGAGGGGAATTATATTTATTTATTTATTTATTTATTTATTTTACATTTGTTGACCAGGATAGTCAGACTGGATATATGTCCATTTTCAGCGGAAGCCTGGGGAGAAAAGCTCCACATACCAAAAAAGAGACAGTACTAAACTCAGGCAGACATGTTAGAAAAATATAGACAAAGAATACAGGCAGATATCAATATACACAGTGTGCAGATTTACATCTGATTGACAAAGATATATCAGAAAATGTGAAGATTGAATACAGTCAGATCTCATAATTCACAGTGCTTGGACATTCAAATGCTATGACGCATAGATACTTGGCTAAACAGCAGGTCGGGTAGCAAGACATGTATTAGTGAAGTTGTTAGTCAGGTTTAGAACAAGAGCACAGCCAATGAGATGTGAGGTATTTTTTGAGTTCTCTTTTAAATAAGGGTAGTGAGGTTTCCTTGGTAATGGTATTAGGGAGTAGATTCCAGATTTTACTGGTTGAGTTGGCAAATATAGCATCGCCAGCAGAGTTGTTGGATTTTTGGGTCAGTATCATTAGTTTATCAGCTGAGCGTAATGGCCTGGGGGCACTATGAGGGGTGAGAATATTTTTGAGTGCAGGGGTGTTATCAAGTTGATAGAGTATTTTATGCACTACTATAAGTTGGTTGAACTGCAGAAGGGTAGGATACTCTAGCCATCACAGTGCTTTCAGGTTCTGGCAATAACGGGTCCTAAAAGCCATGCCTGCATCAAATCCTATTCTTCTTACTCACACAAACTAGTTATTCCTTTTCTACTAACACTATTGTTTCTATAACCTTTTTAAAGTTCAAATAGTGCTCAGTTTTACTTACCTTATATTTTGTTGTATGTATATCCATATGTGATATGTAGCTTAGAAGATTTTTTCCTTACTCTTAAGCTAAAATGTATTTACTAGTAAAATTTGCTAAATCTTAGTAATGTACTTATGTTATTGTGATTCTATTCTGAAGTGTGGAGCTTTTCTCCCCGGGCCTCCACTGAAAAAGGACATATATCCAGTTGGACTAGCCCAGTCAACAAATGTAAAATAAATAAAATAAATAAAATTGTTGAGATCGGTTTTGGATAGGTTGGTGAGTACAGGGGAGGCATACATAAGGGTAGAGAGGAGGTGTGATCTTAAAATAGCTACCCTAGCTTGGGGGTGAGGAAGGTTTGGCTCTGTACAGGGAGCCAAGTTTTTTGTTGACAGACTTAATAGTGTGATTGACATGTTTATCAGATTTAAAGTTGTTGTCTATTATTACGCCTAGAAGCTTTGTATAGTCATCAGGGGAGATAATGGTGTCATTGCTAGATTTGATGTTGAAGGAAGGAGGAGGAATTCTACGGTTAGGGGAGAAAAGTAGTAGCTTGGTTTTGTTAGGATTTAGAAGCAGGCAGCGATTAGCTAGCCATGTTTTTACCATGCTGAAAGTGGTCTGGGTGTGGGTTAGAAGTTGTGTAGGAGAGGAGGCAGAGCATATTAGCATTGAGTCATCTGCATATTGGATGCAGGTGGCTCCTGGGATGGTGGTGTGCAGATCATTGATAAATATAGGGAAAAAAGGGGGCCTAGTATGAACCCTTGTGGGACACCTAAGGTTAGAGGAAGTTGGGAAGACAGCTTGCTCTGCCATAAGACAGCCTGCTGTCTACTGTTTAGGTAGGAGTGAAACCATTGTATTGCGTGTTGGACTAAACTGATGGTTTGTAGGGTATTGAGAAGTAGCTGATGGTTGACCATATTGAAACTTTTTAGAGATCTACGAAGAGTGCTGAAGATAGTTTGTTGCTGTTACAATGAAGACTGATGACATTAGAGAAAGACAGAAGAGCTGTGGTGGTACTGTGGAATGGCCTAAAGCCATACTGAGAGTCGATGAGCTTTCCGTTTTGAATAAGAAAGTGCATGATTTATTTGTGTATGCATCTTTCCATGATTGTAGCTAGTGGTGAAAGAATGGCTATAGGTCTAAAATTAGATAATTCTGTGGAACTTCCTCCTTTATGGAGAGGTATAACATGATATTTTCCATATTGCTGGGATGGATCCTTCTGAGATGGATCTGTTGATCAGAATAGAAATGGGAAGTGCTATGGCATCATCTGCTTTTTGAAGATATTCAGCTGGGAGGTGGTCGGCAGCTAGTGTAGTAGGTTTTAGCTTTTTGAGTAAGGTCCAGATCAGATTGGTAGGTATGGTTTGAAAGTTAAAGGTGGGTTGGTTGCTGTGTGGATCAGGGCTAGATGTTCCAGAGCTGCTGTCTGTGTCTCATGGAGTGAGATGGGTAGCTAGAGACTGGATAGTTTCATTAAAGAAGGAGTTGAAGCTGTTTGCAATTTCAACAGGGGATTTATCAAGGGCAGCTGATGAGGTAGGAGTGGTGGAACGGCCTGAGTGGAGAAGATTGTTAATACCAGCCCAGAACTTTTGAGGTTTTAGCTGATATTTTTGTTGTAGGAGGGTGTAGTGATTTTTTTGTCTAGAATGACAGATTTTTTGGTCTGGTTCCTTAGCTGCCGGTATCCTACTTGGTCCATAGGGGCTTTGGTATTATGCCACCTGGCCCAGGCATTGTTTCTTAGTTTAATTTTGGTTTTTGTTTCTTTAGATAGCCACGGTGCAACTGTGGCTTTTACACGGATGGTACGGGTAGGTGAATGGTGGTTAAGGATAACCAGAAATTTGGTATTGAAGTACTCATCTGCTTCTTGTAATGGGAGTCATTTCAAGACATTCCAATTACATGCTTTGAGTTCTTTTTGGAAGTGACGTATGAATGTCATTGACATACTGAGTTGAAATGACAGTTTGCAAGGACAGTATATACATAATGCGATATTTATCCAGCAGTATTTTTCCCATCTAACATTTTGGAAAAAAGGAATTACTCGGAATCAAACCCATGCCATTAATGTCAACAATAAACTGACCTGTGTATTAACTGTGTATGCCACAGAAATAGGCCTGACACATGCATGAGGAGGATCACCTTTGAAGGGAATTATGCACCTCAATATTATAAGAGTTATGCATCCCATATGTAGGTGTGTGGTATGTTACAAGTATGTGAGCAGAGAGTGACATATGTAAAACCCTTCCTTGAGGCACTCCTACCAGACACAGTTACTGTGCCAACAGATAAGAACAGATGCAAACCCCACACCCTGATGCAATGTATTCCCCAAAGCTGTGTATTGTCAGCATCTGTCACAGGAGGTAGAATTGGATATTGTGATTAGCAAATGAAATTGATATGTGAATTAAGAAAGGATTCCTGAGAATGAATGTCATATCAGCATGTCAGAATAATGGCAATTAAATTAGTATGCTCATGTGCACACAAATGAGAATAGTCTTGTATCAATATTCCAGTAGGGTCAAGGATGGCTTCCCTGTATGTCTGTATATATACCACCCAAGAAATGGAGCACACTCATGTACACCACAGTGCTCAATGCATGTGCCAAGGTAGCACTCTCACCATTACATTGGCTGAATAAATGTGTACTTTCAGGAAATCCAAAGCTACATTAATATGTGTTCATGTAACATATCAAGGGATAACACCAATGTGATATAATTGTTGTGTGATGACATTACATTCACATAAAATGAATCCCTGTGCTAGAACCGAACATCAAGCTGTACAACCCCTCAAAATAACAAGACAGCTATTAATCATATTTGTTAGAGTGGAACTATTATCACAGCTGTTGTACTCCACCTATGTGAATTCATTTATTCAGCTGTATTTTATTTGTCAATAATTTTTATCTACAAGAATTAATGGGAGAGGCCTCTGCCACTCTATATGTACAAAGTATAATGGGGATAATGTATTTCCTGCAGAACAGTTAATGACACAAATGCTTTCAGTCACTCAATGCCAGTTTGGAACACTTGCCTAAATGTTGACAAACTCAACATCATAGTGGAATCAATGAATATGTCATAGTATAAGTGCATCACTGATTGTCATATGTGTGGTTATATGAAAGCATTACATCATGTGTACGAATCAAGGAATATATGTCCCTGTAATTACTTATAAATAATCTTGCTGTAGCTCAGACAACATTACCTGATACTCGATATACCTAAACATACCTGTAACCCCCTGCTCTGGTCACTGTGGCAGTAGAACAACAATTATGTACAATGTGGATATAATCCCTTATTGGAACACATGCCTTACTTAAGCAACAACATACAGTACATCATCTCTTGTCTCCATTCCTGAGAAGATGCTTCATTACAGCTGTGATGGAATGACAACCTATTCAGTCTTCAATACAGTCTTTCCAAAGGAAATGTAGAATAAACTCTTGTAACAGGAAACAGCATCTACACATGAACATAGCATATGTGGGTGACAACGTTGTTAACAACATGTACACTGACTGTAAGAAGTGAAGTTGGGATTTGAACTATATAGATAACATTGTAGGGTAATGAAGGTTTGCTGAAACACAAAGGAAACTATACATTTATTTAACAAATGCGACACTGCATATTTCAATGGATGGCATCACCATTGTGCATCAACTTCAAGTTTCTGCTAAAAAGTGATTGCATAGCACAAGCACACTGTATAGGTATACTTCATATATGTATTTGCAGGCACACAACTAGATATGACAGCCATTCCTGTATTCAAACTCCCGACCTATGTACTGAGGCAGCCTACATCCAAGTGTATTATACACTTACTCCACAGGAGAAATCTGACTGCATGTGAGCCACACTTCTTCTTTGAAAAGATGACATCAGCTGTGTTATGCAGAAGAGATGTTTGTGTAAAAATGACTTCTACAGCTATGTGTAATTCTAAATATTGTCAATATTATGAGGTGTAACACACTCCTCCATCCATTTCCATTAACACATATACTCAGGAAAGTCTCACTGCTGTATTAAAAGCTCACTAACTATTAGCTAACACAATCTGCTACAAGTATAGTATACCCATGTGCCACAAGAGAAGTCTGGTGTGGTGGGAGACTGCATTATTGAAATAATGACCTAATTAGTGTATTACAGACAGTATGCATTTGTGGACAGAGTGAAAAGGGGATATGGGATTGATCTGACCATGCCTATGTTTCTCAAGAGTGGGAGTCAAATGAGCAAGCCTGTTGAATTAATCCACCAGTGATGCAATGGACCCACCATCACACACACACAAGTTGATTGTTAAGAGATTAGAATCCCCTACCAATCCATGTTATACAGTCTAGAGGATACAGTACTCAACACAAGCAACATGACAGAACTCTTACTTTGATAGTGTGAGAGAGCACTTTAAAGAGGATGACATCAGTGTTGTGTTGCTGAGAAGATGATTTTGAGACAAGGGTCTAAAACTGATGTGTACTTACCCTGCAGTGTAAAACTTTTTCTCAGATACTAGTTTATTGAGACCAGCAGTAGTTAAAGTCATATGTATGCAACTTCATACACAAGTTGATTTCTATGAGATTGGAATTACCTAGCTATGCAATCTAGAGAACACAGTACTTAATGCAAGTGCCAACACAGAAGTCTGACTTCCATAGTGTGAGAGTGCACCTTATACAGGATATCAGTGTGGTGGTAGAGAGAAAATGGTGTTCGAAAAAGGGTCTGAAATTGATGGGGACTCACTCTGCAGTGTAAAATTAACTCCAGGCTACTACTGTATTGTGGACAGCAGTAGCTAAAGTCATACCGACAGAACTCCATACACACACATACAAGTTGAGTATTGTGAGAATAGAACCCCCTATCTATCTAGTTATACAACCTGGAAGACACTGTACTTAACACAAGCACCACTGCAGAAATCTAACTTGACACTCTGGCAGTGCAGTGTAAATAGGATTAATGTGTCATTCTGTGTCAGACAAGATATTGTGATGAACATTTTGTGCAAATCCATATTTGTTGATATGATAGAGTAAGGTCACTGTTATGATCAATAATACATACATACTGCTGACTTATGTCAGATATGCTGTCAGTAACATATACTGCAGAGCTAAGAGGAATGTGTACCTACCTGTGTTGTGTATATAACAATGGTATACGTTCATGCATAGTCAATGTGGACTGTCAATATCATGCAATACTTAAATGTTCCAATGCAGGAGGGATAACAAAATGATGATTTTTGTGCATTAAGGATGTATGTATTTGTATATCATTTAAGTCTCAGTGCTGCAGTGCAGACACAACTGTCCAGAATGAAGTGACCGATTAATCACACAGTTCACTGCATTTCACATGAGTACATTACACAATTTCCATGTAATGAAGTAATTTCATTCAGCACCAATACTTATTTTTGTTTCAAATCATTTCTGAAAGTGCATTGCTGAGAAACGTATTTGTGAGGATGTTCATAAAGTGTAGAGCATGCATGATTATTTGATGTGTTGAACTGGGACTGTGAAGTACCAGTGTTTAGCTGTGTTCAGTGGGGCTCCTTGGCAACCTTTGCAGAAATAAGAATCACAGAGGAAACGTGATTCTGATTACATTTACAACAGATTGGTTTTATCTTCACATGTTGCATGCATATGATCCTTATATTTTGTTATACCTTTCAATGTTAGCTCCAAAGCTCAAATCAAAAATGAAGTGTTATTCTTGTCTTCCCCATTTGTGAGATGGTATGCTGTGAGCAAAGAGAGCTGTCTGCTGAAGGAAACTATGAAATACTACATTTGATGTGCCTCCTACAACACAAACAGGCTTAGATGCAATGCATGTCCATCAGCACTCTGGACAATACTTAGTATAAAAAAATCCACCTGGTAACTTAGCTTTCTCTGTGGCACAAGGTGTAAATTCTCTGAGCTAAATGAAACATCAGGGTTTAACTCCAGTATGCAGATGATTTTACAAAGATTTTCAGAATGTAATTATTATATTAACTTTATATCATGACTTTAAGAGGGTTTACCTGTTATTATCAAAAACCCACTTCACCAAACATCTAAAAACTGGGATGACTTTTCCAAACACTTACTTCTGTGACCTCTTGGATCACTGAAATTTTACAATGGGAAAGTAACCACTTAGCCACTATCATGGACTTTGCCCCTTTCCCCTCTGTAGTGCAATCTCAGAGTTTGTATATATTTAGTAGGGGGGATGTGGGTGTAAAGCCCCCAACTCAGGTAAGTTTGATTTGCTTCAGTTTGGTTATTTAGTCATCGTAGCCAAGTGGTTGCTTTCATAGAGTAAAATTACTGAAATCTGAGAGTTCTTGTAAGTATGTGTTCAGCAAAGTTGGCACGACTTGTAGAAGTTTGGTGAAGTGGGTTTTCAATAATAACAGATAGACCCCTTTAAGAATACCTAAGAATAACTATCACAAATATGGTGTCTAGCAAAACTGTGTATGTAATAACTACGGAAATATTTTTATGCCTACTACACATGAGACATGCCCAGGGAAATTGCAAGTTTACTGGGTGTACAATGAAGTGTAAGGCAAATACTCACCGCATTATGCAATAACACCTAAAGTGCCATTTAGCATGACATACTACAGTTGCTTGTTGCCAGATGTTGTGCAACTACTGAGCACTACAACTGATAAAACAGATGGGGCTTAGAGAGATACGTAAGCAACTCGTTCACAGAAAAGACACTTATAAGAACAGGCAGTATGAGTTTCACCTAATGCTGGATACAAACCATTGCCAAGATGAAAAATTAAGTCTACAAACTTGATAATTATCTCTAATACACACCAAGGAAATTCTACTTCACACATGTCAAAATCACACTTTTGAAGAGACAGTGATACCCTATGTACCCAATGGAAGATGTAGCTTTTATTCTTCAGCAAAATGCTATAACATATTTACATCCATCAACCTAATAAACATTCAACATTACAAATGGGTGAGAGAGAAAGGGTGAAGATAGACACAGATATAGAGACACATATGAAAGGGTGGTGTTATGGGTTGTTAATGTACATCTTTATAGTGTGTCCTCACTAATAATCAGTCATGTTCTGTGTGATGATCAGAGGTATTGCCAGCTATGCCAGGAGAAGTAGAGCAGTGGATGTGTAACATATGCCAGCAGAGTTAGCTGGAGTTTTGTAAAGAATTATATGTCATTTGTATATCAAACTGATTACAGATGCTTGTGCTGAAAATGTATTTGTAAAGCTGCTTGTATTAATAATGTACCAAGGAGTAGGTCCTACTGGATAGAAAAAAAAACACACCTGTATGTCAGAGTGTATTGTAACTGTTAAAATGAATATATTGTAAAAGAGGATACTAGAAGAGAAGATGTTAATCTCAGTCCAGCTAACTTTGAAAAGTAGTCTGAAATTAAATTACCTGGATTAGGCCATAAAGATTGCATCTTACAGTTCTGATTGCAGCCAGAAATGAAATGTCTGTGAAAACCAGGACTAGAAATCCTACGGTATTGTCCTTAGGGGTGAACTAATTGCCACCCTGGAAGGGTGGAAGTTCCGAATTGGTTTTATAGTTTCCAGATGCTGTAACACATCTCAGCAAAGCTCTATCTGTGTGCATGAAAACACATATGTGCTAAATTCTGGTTCAATTTCTAGCAAAGGGGGTAGTGTGGAAACCAAAGTCAGATGACCAGATGTATGTGATGTAATTCTGTAATTCAGCACTGAAATGATGTTTTAATACTAGGTGAGACAGAAGTCTCAGAGTAGTCTGCTTTTGAAACCTGACCAAGAAGGAAGGCCACTCACCCACTAAGCCTTGCCTTGCTTTAGTAAGTAACCAGGGAATAGTAATTCTTGAGATCAGTCATGGAAATATAGTGAGATTAGTTAAGTATAGTTTTTCTGTGTCTGTGTTCATCTATCTCTGTGTTATTTTTTTTAATATTTCCTGTGATTGAAACTCTGGCGTTTATTGTAAATAGATATTTAGCATTTTCATGTTCTTTTACTATTTATTATTAAATATATTTAAACTGTTCATTGCGGCTGGTCTTTTAGAGAATATTTCAACCTTTGAGAGCACTTATATTTATTGGTGACACTGTGACCAATCCTGAGAGCCTTGACACATTGGCCAAACACTATCATTTGTATTAATATTAATTTCAGTCAGCATAATTGGGTGCCCTTGTAAGAGCCTTAGAGTAGCTAGCTTTGCAGTGTCTGGTGGCATTAACTACCTTATAGTCTGGGAAAATGGTAGCAGAGTGAGTAAATGTGTTCCAGCCTTAGAGTAGCTGACTTTGGAGTGCTCTCGCTGCATACCTACCTTATAGTCTGGGATAGGGACATAGCTAGTAAATCTGTGACAGACATTCCCAGGTGTGTGTGTGTGTGTGTGTGTGTGTGTGTGTGTGTGTGTGTGTGTGTGTGTGTGTGTGTGTGTGTGTGTGTGTGTGTGTGCATGCATGAAAATCACATTTCAAAGAGTGTGTGTGTCAGCTACTTGGAGTAGAGACACAGAGAACTGGTTTCACAGAGAGGGTGGTGGAGGACTTGGCTTGGAACTCTTAGCTGAGGACTCAACTCTATAGCTGGGGGCCTGGAGAAAGAGAGAGAGGGAAACACAGTCCTTGGATGGGAGTGTGTTCCCTGTGTGATGTTAAGGGAAATTATGCTTGGTGCAGAGAGCTGCATCTGGAAATGCAGTGTGTGTTTGTCTTTGTTCCAAGTGAATGTCCCTCACCAGTGTCAGTGGTGAGGATTCAGGCTCCTCAATTACTGGCCCATTGTAAGGACGTCACACTCTGTAGCAGTAAGTGATGGCTCTGGGAGTGAAGAAGCTGTAGGACAGGCAAAAGCTGATATTGACATGGGTAAAGTAAGGGTGGTTTAATAATTTGTTCTTATGAGCATGGACATGTTTGCAAATGCTTTTTTGCAACAGGATTCAAAATCTGTTCATGAAAGTTTGTTAATGGATAAAAATCAAGATGTAAGTTATTAAACATATCATAGAAGCACAACTTCAAAGTCAGAAATAAGGTGACATACATCTAAACTTGAACCCTTGATGCTATGGTGAAAAAGCAATCTTCAGACAAGTGATTTATGCCAACATTCCACAGAAGAAGTTACACTTTGTTACCCCCAATAGTCAAAGAACTGTTGGAGTAACTGTTGCAAAGTATTACATTTATTCTGCCTTTACTCTGTATTCTGACAGAACAGCATATTTAAGCACCTTTGCATTGGGATAACCAGACTACTGTGGGTAATGTAAACAACTGACCAGGTTTTGTCATAGGAAATGAACAGCCATTCACTGCCACTCAGCACTCGTGTGTGATGCTAACATCTGCACAAATGGTGAGACCAAATAATTGAAGGCTTTCTTATGGGCCATTTCTGCCTATGTGTGCTGTGTGTGATTGGAGGATGCAGGGGAAAGAACAGAGGAATTTGCAGGAAGTTAATGGGAGACAACCATAGTTACCCACTTCATTACAACATAAATGTAGAAGTGTAGCCAGAATTAGCTGATGTTGGATTGTCACCACAACAGGAGTAAGTAACAACAGAATAATGTTGTAGAGCCAATTGTACTAAATCAAGTGTGTCAAGAAGACACATAGGAGATGTGGAGAGCTATGTGTGGGTTGTTATTTTTTTGTGGGGCAGGTGCCCATTTTTCACTTTTTTTCTTTCAAAGAGAGTAGACTGTTGAGGAAGGTGATCAGGGATGTGAGGGCTGAGTAAGAAGATTAGGTAAGGAAGCAGATGCAGACATACAGGAGAAACAAGACAGACAAAGATAGTGTTGGACACAAATGGTTATGGGACACCATGATTGAGGATAGGTGGGGACATTGGAGGCGCACCCACATCAAGCCTGATAACAGTGAGAATATAGTCCTCACCCTCAAAACTATCATTACTGTCTCCTGTCTCAGTTTCCTGTGTCAGTGTTCAATGTGGCATCATCTTGGCAATGTGATGAAGCACCTTTTTAATACAGTGAATTTGGGCACCGAGGCTCCTTTCCATGATACTGTCCACCAGCCCTGTCAGCTCTTGCCAGGGTGACAAAATCACCACCTCCATTACTACTACTCTTGGTGGGTAACAGTGCAGCAGCTGCTGGGGCAGATCTACCTGATGTAGATGGGGAAGGTACAGTAGAGGTTGTGGAGGTGGCACTGACAGCTTGGGACCCTGAAGTGCTGTGTGTCATTGCTGAAACCTGTGCAGGGATGGCAGGCCAATCCGCGGTGGTCATTCTACCTCTCTGTGCTGCATGTCAGGATTTCTAAGCAGAAATGTATGACAACAGAACATTTGTAAGCCATATAAAATATCCCCTCACAGAAAAAAAATGTGAGAGAAGGGGTGGGATGAGTCGACAGAGAGAATTAGATCCATGACTATGTCATTTCAGAAAATAAACAGTTATGATTATGCATTCTATACACATTTGCCATATCTAGGTATGATACAAAGGTCTTAATTTGTTGTACCACTAATCAATTGCACTGCTATGATATCATAAATACAACTGTTTATTATAATACTGTCATACTGTATACAATTACAATAGTTATTAGGCTTACATGATGACCTGATGCATAAGTACCACGTGCCTATCTGAGATGAGTTAACCTCTCTTGGTGCATGACATGGTTCGCTGCAATGTCTTCAGCACCTGTACAAAACAGAAGAAGACAAGAAGAGACATGAAAGCTATTGAATAACAATCTTGGCTGGATTCTTTATTCTATACAATTTAATACAGACAGGTCAGTATACTTACACAACTGTGGGATGTCAGCAGACCTAAATTCATCCTCCCACTGGTTGAGGAGGTCCTTTTTGTGCAGATTCAGGTCACTACAGTAGTGACAACAATTTTCTGCAGTGTGTGAAATGCCAGTTGCACTGAAGACAGCCTTGGCACTCTGTTCCAAGCCTCGGTCTTATACTGAGTCCGAGGATAGTCCCCCTGCAGTAGCCTATGGCTGGAGCACTTCACAAGAAGTGCCACAAAATCCTGGACTCCTCACTACCCCACCTATGTGCTTTAAATTTAGTACCATCATCTCCCACACAAACCATACCTGCAGACGTCAAGCAGCAACTCTAGCATGAATTGGCACCAAATTCCAATCTCACATTTAACTGCTAGTGCGCAAACACACACAACAATGACAATTGCATTTGCATGATGGTAAGTGCGAGGAGGCAGTTGTAACCAAGGCAGATGGAATTGTACCAAACAGCAATGAAGGTATGAGGCATGGCACTGAGATTTGTTGATTACATTCAACTTTTGCTTCATACCTAAATCATTAATGAGATACTGTATGCTACTTACATAAATGTAAGTATTAATGAGACATTTCTTGAAATAAACATAATTATGATACCATTTGCATATAGTGTTACCTTCCTAATCATGGTATTGTTAGAAACTGTAGTCTGACACCCTTTTCAAAAAGTTATTTGGATTTGAACCCTGAATAACCTGTGTTCTATGTCTAAAGTTAGTGCATTTCATTTTGTACCATAAAGATAGTTACATAGCAAGTGCATGTTCTACACACTGTACTGTCCAGAGTGCTCATGTTCATGCATGCCACTAAGTCTGTTTGTGCTACAGAAGGCTGCCCAAATAACATTTTTCAATTTTTTCCTTAAGCAGGTAAGCTTGATTGCACACCACTCAGCAGCAAGCAATTGCAGAAGGCAATAAACAGAAAAAAGCATACAAAGTTATGATGAAAGTGATTACACCTGGAGGAATGATTTCTACAGCCCCTTCATACTGCATGGATTTGAACCCCAGAGGAACTATGTTAAGAGGTCAATGTCACTGCATTTACAGCTTCTGCAACAGAAGCAAGTATACAAAATGTACACATCACTCACTCATTGATAATACCATGCATTGGTGCCAAACATGTTTGCCCTAATGAAGATGACAGAAAAGAATTGTTCAATTTCCTTTAACTGTGAGCATTGTTTGCACTCAGCTAAGCAGTGCTGAAATTACACAGGCAAATGTCCATATATAACAATTTATATTCTACACAACAAATTACAAGCGGCATTTTCACATGTGGTGCAAACATTCCCAGCAGCATGTGGCTTTACACCCTGCATCCTCTTTCCTGTTTTTTTTTTAAATCATTTCATTTAACCCATGTGCTACAATAATACTTACTGTAGATGCAATGTAGAATTTCATCTCTTACTGCTCTTCAGAGTGCTGTAGCAAAGTGCACCTCTGCCAATGTGAAATGCGCTACTGATGGCAAGACAAGTTAAATTTCTCAGTTTGTACCTCGGACAGTAGACTCTTTTCGTTGCCTCAGCATGTTGCCAGTCACGAGTATGCTCTGCCAAAACATGTGTAAATGAGGAGCACAAAAAAAGAAAAAAAAAATATTCTAAGTGGTAGCACATATAGCGTAATAAGTATGAAAAGGCAAGATGTTTCATTGATCTTTGTAAAGTACAGCCTGATCATATAGTCAGAAAATATGCACTAATTCTGTCAGAAAGCACACTACCTGGAACTGAACCATCAGCTCAGTGTAATAACGACACATAACCAGTTGTGTTTCTTATCCCTCTTTGCCACCAACACAGGACTAGAAAATGTTACTTTCTCATTTGCTTGAACATGTTTAAATTAATGTCATATTGACCAATACTTTACAGTAATATTGGTCCACAGCATTTTAATGTCAGGTTGCCAACACTGCTGGCTACTTCTCTTTATTTTCCGAGCAGCTTCCGTTCCTCTCAGCTTAGCTACAGAAATGCAATGGCATGGCCATTTATTTGCATCTTTGTTTCAATGCAAAATATAACTGATTAGCATTTCAGACAGATTTTAAGCAGAGGATGGACAGTGTTCTTTTACTACAAGGATGTTAAAGTTGTTAAGGTTGCTCTTATAGCTCTCAAGGTGCTGTGTACTCTGCATGATACAAACACTTCAGCGAGAACAGTCACTTGCTTTTGTACTTAGAGCAATCAGAAACAGCTGGAAGCCATTGGCAGCTAACAATTGTTTTTGCTTCTCCCTACAGTCCTAGGGCATGTGCATGCAGTTATGTAGCTACCTCCACCATATTTACATCGGATCTATATTCGTCTGCTGAATACTGAAAACCTTGAACCATGAAACATGAAAAATAGAACAGCGAAAGGGGTAATTATTGAACAACGGCAAGTTTAAAAAAATACATTGAATGGCCATAGTCGGCCAACATCGCACACACAGCCAACCAAGGTGGGGGAGCTGCACCCTGCAACCCCCCCCCCCCCAATGTGGGGCTGTGCCTCTCACACACCCCTAACTCTCTCTCTCTCTCTCTCTCTATATATATATATATATATATATATATATATATATATATATATATATATATACACATATATATATATATATATAGAGAGAGAGAGAGAGAGATACCAACTATGAGATTGCACTACAGTGGGAATATGGCAAATTTAAAAGGTATTCCTTCACTTACCTTATGCATCACATTACTTCCTGGTTGTTGGCCAGATATAACCATCCCATGAATTTATTTGTGATGGTGTAGCTGTTTGATAATTGTCTGAGGAGAGATGCTGGGTATATTGGGAGAAGGGTGCTAAGAATGGAACTGCCAGGTTTAAGGAAAAGTAAAAGGCCTAAGATAAGGTTTACAGATGTGGTGAGAGAGGACATGCAGATGGTTGGTGTAACACAGCAAGATGCAGAGGACAGGAAGAAATGGAAACAGATGATCCACTGTAGTGACACCTAATGGGAGCAGCCAAAAGAAAAAGAAGTTCATGAACTTTTAGTTATAATTTTTTTTTACAACATACAAAGAATTACTACAACTGTGGGACTTTTTATGTGTAAATTATTTATCACAGTACCACAAGGAACAGTACTTGGCTAATTAGCATGTGCCACTCCTCCAAAATGCATCATTAGCATGTAAAACAGCTCTAGACACCACCCATCCCAGTGTCGCAGGTTCCCATGTTAAAGCACCATGATAAGCTGCCTCTGAATATGGAAAGATTAGCCCAAGGTGTACACTTTGTGGATATGTCATGGTAAACTTGATGAAGTTTGCCTATTATGTGTCTCATGTCAAGGGAGCTGAGATCCACCATGGTGCAAAACTGCATATTATGTTTATATATCCTCCTGCCTTGCTCTGACGGGTCAATTTGTAAGTGTAATTAAACTCTTCTGAATGTAATGTCCAACCTAGTAATATCATGTTCAAAGCATGAAATGTGCTTTTGCTGTGTTTTGTATCATTGCATTTTCTTTCATTCATGGAATGCTGGGCAGATATTTTAGATTGACAGTCTGAAACTACAAATGTGTACTACTAGTAAAAAGAATATAAGGAAACCTTTTTGTCATAAACAAATCTTAGACACAAAAATGTTACCAACTACCTTTACTCATTTTTCAGATTTATTTTTTTAATTACATTTTATTAATTTTTACATAGTCACAATATACTATAACTTGCATAAACAACATATTAAACAATATAACGGATACAAGCATTAATTTTTTGCATTTCATTCATTAATTTCCTGATGCGCACTTCATTATTTTATTTTATTTTATTGAACAGATTCGTCATACTAGGGCGATCCTTTACATCTACTGAGCTGCCACCACTTCAGACAGAAGGAACCATAGTTTAATATCCCACCCAAACAACAGCACACTCTGGAATGCTGCACCCCATAATGTTACTCTGCAGTCTCAGTAATGGAAAAAAAAAAATGAATCCAATTACCGGGGTGGGAATAGAGTACACACCCTGCTGATCTCACACTACCAAAAGTAAGCGGACTACCTGTTGAGTCAGTGACACTTTACCAGCAGCCAGCCTTTTCCAGGCAAAACTGTGTATAAAGCTGAGGACCCCATCCTGGTGGAAGACATGACACATTACATGACATACACAGACATTCACATGAGCAGTACACACAGTCTACAGGCAATAGAGATGACTGTCCATTTAACCATCAGTATGTTTTTGAGATTTTGGAGAAAACCCAGAGAAAACCTATGCGAACACAGGAAGGATACGCAGACAGAATGTTGTGAGGTAGCCATTCCAGTTGTTGCACACTATGTTTAAATAAATGACATCACATAAAACCACAAAAGAATATACTGTATAAAATAAAGAAAACAAGGCTTCCTAACTTTACATTGAAGCATATTACTTCAATCTAAAGTTAATCGTACAGAGAGCATTGAATGTTTACATCGGTGACATTCTGAAATATTAGCAAAAGAAAAAGTGAAAGTCACGTTTTATTCACATAAGGTAGGGCACCATGAGGAAATTCATTCAAAAAGCCCTTTCATTGCATAAACACATGCCCTAACCAAACTCAGGCTTACACTGAAAGTAAATAAATAAATAATGTGGCCAAATTCATATGTGATCACATGACATAAAACAAACATAATAACATTGCTCTCAATCAGTCAGGGATAAATCTCACTAGAATCAGGGACAAATCCAGAAATAATCAGGGACACTTTTAAAATACTAGAACTAATCTGACAGAATGAGAAAATCTGAATTAATATACATTTTCTGAAGTAAAAGAAGTCTATAACTCTGTTTATTGTCATTATAACTATAAAGTTAGGAAGCTGCTTTCTGGGAAATCTGACACCCAGACTAATTACTCCATCAATAAAACATCAAAAGTTGACTTGATAGTCAGGGGTCTGGGAACATATATAGACAATAACCTGGCCTTTGACCAACATGTGGCCAAGGTAATAAGAAAATCATCCTATGTCACCCAAATTATAAGTAAGGGCATGGCATCCAGGTCCAAGAAAGTTATAGTGCCACTTTATTCAGCCCTTAGCAGGCCCATCATACAGTATATGCCTCCTTTGGCATGTACATGACCAAACATATGCAACATCTGGAATGCCCACAAAGGTTCCTTATCAGAAGAATCCAAGGTATAAACACATTGTTCTATACAGATTGCCTTAAAGCCCTGTCTCTATAGTCCATCTACTACAGGTTACTGAGTAGTGATCTATGCCGGACATACAAGGCATCTTCGGATCTAGCACTAATGGACCTATTGTGCATTCACAAAATGACCAGCATCAGAACCACTAGATCCAAGGATTTAAATAATGCTTGTGATATATATCAGACATGTTGTCAAGACAGATATTTGTCCTAGAGGATCCTCATGCCCCTGTCCATGTGAAGCAGAGTTCAAACCTAGCCCTATTTAAGCGTAACTTTGACTACTGAATGGGAAATCAGGAATTCACCCTACATCTGGCCCCCTTCTCTCTGATAAACCGAGGAAGACAGTAATGCCCAAACTAACAACTTATCTCACATACCTTCTAGAAACTTCCTAACTAACATAACCCCTCCTAATAAACTCCCATAATACATAGGGACACAATTAGTTTGGATTATATGGCTAGGCTTATAAAGGCCCTGGAGGTCATAGCCTAGTATACACCTCTGAACATAAGTATAATTCACCACCTTTTCTCCAAACATCATCAGTTTTAGGAGGGATTAAAAGGGAGAGAGATAAAATTTGAGTCAAAATCATGGATGTCCCTGTAAATCAGGGGCAGCTGAGAGGAATGCATAAAATAAATAGAGATCATTATATCGAAGAACACAAGATCGCAAATATCATAAAAATAAACAAGCTTTCGCGATCCAGCTTCTTACCACTGACACTGCTTTTTCAAGGCTGAATTCAGTACTGCTATGCTACAGAGCAGCTGCTGACCTCTGTAATTATTTGTTTCATCCTTATGACTTGTGATGCTACATATTACTCTTTTATATATGAAATGTGACTTGCTTTTTCTTTTGACAAAATTTCAGAGCATAGGAGATGTATACGTCTGATGCTTTCTGTATGATTAACTTTAGATTGAAGTAATATGTTCTGATCTAAAGTTAGGAAACTGCAAAACAAATTTGTATATGGGTAAACTAAAACAATGTGGCACCTGCATTACTTTAAAAAGTACAAATGGTTACAGAACCAGACTGTAAATGATTGTGATTAAGAAATGTCTGTATTGAAAGCCTTAATGTATAACATTTATAGAGAAGTTGTTTGCTTACAGAATCTCTTAACTGCAGTGCATCTGAGTCCACCTGAACTAAACTGCCAATTGTCTTTAATTGGCCCAACTGCTGTCATTTTGTTTTCAGCTGTGGAGTTACTGCATTCTTTGCTGCTATTAAGGGTTACAGTTGAGCCTTATAATTCATTGACCTTAGTATCACTAGGTTAAAAACGTACCTCCGGATTTCCTATTCTCCCATGCAATACTAGCTTAGTTCTGCACGGAAGCGGCCGTTTAGGAGCAAGACGGCAGCGTGCCATGCATATTAATGAGGTGCGCTGCCTGAGCTCCTAATCTTACACGGAGCATGTAAGAGTACAGGGGGTGTGTCTGAGAGCAGAGCTCTCAGAATATACACGCCCATGCAATGAAGAACAGCAGACAAGTCCTAAAAGAATGAGCAAGACCACTCATAGGTGTACGCATACCCCTAGCAACATCCCCCCCACATGTACAAGAGCAATAGAGAAAACAAACACTATAAAGATATATATATTTTTTATGACTCAGATCAAATGTAACCATGGGTGTGCAGGTTTGCCCATCGCTTAGCTACAGTTAATGCAGCTTAAATGGCAGAACAGGATAAAAAGCAAGGTATATGCAAATAAAGCAGTATAGCAATAGTGTAGTGGGCAGAGCATTTGCCTTACGAGCAGTCATTCCCAGTTCAAGTCCCTCTGCAGCACATTCCATTTTCTATGTGACATCACTTTATGACCAATATTTTTAGTTGCATAACCCACTAAATAACATATATTTGTGAACTGGAGTACTGCATTAAATGGAGATGTGAGGTGTCAGTGTCATAATGTTGCAAAGTCCACAGATAATCACATGTGTCCCATACAGTATATGTACACAGGAATCAGGGATACAAATGGAAGGCAAAATGTGTAATGAATGATAACTCCAGACAGCATCCAAATCCCCCACCTTCCTAAGAACCATTAGACATTACTGTCTAAATTAGTGCAGTGGTAAGTGGCAGTAAGCACTATTAAGCATGTGTAAGCACTATTAAGCAGTAGTAAGTGGGAGTAAGCATATATAAGCACTAGTAAGCGGGTTTAAGGCCGTTTGCATGGGGATAAGCAATGCGCACACAGGTTAAGCAATATTGAAGCTAACTCTCTGTAAGCTTTTTAACCCAAGGTTAGCATTGCTTACCCTCACACAAACCCACTCAAACCAGCTTACAAGTGCTTAAAAGTGCCTTAATCACTTTGCATCCAATGGCCCTTGCTCTGGCAAGCAACAAAATAAACAGTCTCAGCAAGGGTCAAACCCAGGACCCAGCATACCGTAGCCAAAGTGATGTGCCACTAACCCATCACAGCAGTAAAAAAGATGGAGGTATCACCAAACAAATCCTCACTGTGGGAAAATCAAACTGAACATGTGAAAAGAATCTATATACAGTCTTATGATGTATAACCTACTACATAACACAGATATGTGAACTGGAGTACTGCAGTAAGGCCAGATGTGAGGTGTAATTGTAATAATGTGTTGAAGTCCCCTAATAAACACAAAGACCCCATACAGTGTACGTACACATGCATCATGGATGCCAGACACATATATAACATGTAATGAATAATAAATCAATGCCAAAAAGCAAATATAATGCAAATTAAATATTAAGCAACGCTAAGCATTGCACAGGCCAGCTTAGTAGGTGTAAGAAATGTGTAGGCCAGCTAACTCATTTTGCCCAATGGTATACCCCTTTAAACAATGCCAACCTTAAGTAAGCAGGTTTGTCCATAGCTTAGCCATTTCAAAACTGTCCAATCACACCAAAGTGTAGGAAATCGGCTCTACTTAAACCCAACAGGCAGGAATACATCTCATAACTGGTTGTAGCTTCCCCTTGCAGGCACCGTTTCAGGAAGGGGAGAGGGAGTGCGCTTTCTGGTGCAACGCTGGGTCATCCAGGAGTCCAGCATCATGGCAGGACTCCTTGTCAAAGACCATGAGCAGAGACTGCTGCAGGGTCAGTAACAGGGTTCCCAATATAAAGCGGAAGCCTGGGACCATCTCGCCCCTGACCTCACCAGTGCCACTGGCATATCCTGAACTGGTGACCAGGTCAGGCATCACTATGCTGACCTGAAGCGGTGAAAGGGAGATCTTTTGGATCAATGAATCCAAGAGGCTAGGAGGACAGGGGAGGTCGCAGATATGTGTAAGTATCACTCCACTAACTGTTTAATAATTGCCAGCTCATGTATATTATGGATAGGTATGGCTAAATATTCCTCTTATGTCCTTCACAGCGGCAAGTGAGCAGACCAGAAACCAGGAGGCCCATGGCTGTCACTTGGAGAGGTTACAACGTGAGGCAGGTTAGTAATACTCTTGCATATACTGTCATAGGAAATAAATGTAAATGTATTAATAAGTCAATTACCTGTAGAAAACCTGTACTGTTTAAGGCAAGTACTGCATACACCAGAGAATATGGCAGGAAGAGTCTCATATAGGTTGTATGTAAATAAAAGCATACTAGCCTGACAATGAAGGTCTAAGTGATGTACTGCATGTGTTTACTCCGGTATCATATAGTAATGCAGAATTGTAATCACTTAATAGTACTGTTATATTAAACACTGTAGCCGACACTGCAACATAAATAAAAAATGTGTAGGAATTCCTGTACATGACTGGTATAATCCCCAGAGGTCAGCTAGTATAACTGGGAGAAACATAGACAGAAAACAGTGAAAAGACGGACAACAAAATCCAAATAGCACACACAACTGAGACATGAACTGTTGTATTTTTAGCACACACAGCCATGGTTCAAATCCTGGGAGTGATAGTAGTCTGCCTACAGAATCATACCCCGCAACTGTACAGATATGTCCAGAATGTCCAGTAAACTGGCCCATATCTGCTGCCTGTCACTGTCCCCCTGGGAAATCAGTGGGATGACTCCAGACCTATAAGCCACAAACAAGGAATATAACTGAATGTCACACATCTATAAGAACAAACCTGTCACTCTAGCAACTCCCCAAACTGTTATGAGAGTAATAAGCCAGGTATGTCCCATCTACACCCCCATGTTGCCAAGCTGTGACCAGACTGTATACAGTAACAGAGTGAGATGTAAGTACATAATACTAATTTAAAATTGGTACTTTGTGTGGCAACAGTCAGGTAGTGCTAACAAACATTGCTCCCACAGGTCTGTCAGATACAAACACTGTGCTCAGAAATGAAAGAGTGATACCCTGTACTGGTACTGTTTACTTTGGTATTTTATGGCATTGTTAGTGTTGCAGTTGCTCTGAATAATAAGGTACTACTTATCACTGTCACCCACACTCTGCTACATAATATAACTGCCTAGGAAATCCTGTATAAGAGTGATGTAATACAAGGTCAGAATGTAACGCCACAGAAGAATTATACACAGAAATCAGATAAGAGATATACAGCAATATCCATATAGCACACAACATTGTGATGGACAGTGTTTTAGTGTTATCAGACACAGCCATGGTCTGAATCCTGGGAGTGGAAGTAGGGTGCATACAGAATCATACCCCACAACTGTACAGATATGTCCAGAATGTCCAGTATATTGGCCCATATCTACTGCCTGTCACCCTGTCCCCCTGGGAAATCAGTGGGGTGATCCCAGATGTTTAGGCAGCAGGCAGGAAATACAGCCAAGTGTCACACATCTAGGAAAAACAAACCTGTCACACTAGCAACTCCCCAAAATGTTATGAGACTATTAGGCCAAGTATGTCCCATCTACACCCCCATGTTGTCAAGCTGTGACCAGAGTGTGTACAGTAACAGAGTGAGATGTAAGTGTATAATACTAATGTGAAATCTGGTACTTTGTGTGGCAACATTCAGGTAGTGTTAACAAACATTGCTCCCACAGGTACATCGGATACGAACACTGTGCTGGGAAATAAAAGCTTGATACCCTGTACTGATACTGTTTACTCTGGTATTGTATGGAATTGTGAGTGTTGCGGTTGCTCTGAATAATAAGGTATCACTGATCACTGTCACCCACACTGTGCTACATAATATAACTGTCTAGGAAATCCTGTACAAGAGTGTTGTAAGTCACTAAAGGATAAGGAAGGAAATAGTCTACACATGTCCCAGTTCACCTGCATGTGGTCAAGACATGGCCAGAGTCTGTGCAAAAAGAGATGGACAGGCATGTGCATAACATCAATCTGGAATCTGGGTGTATGTGTAGAAACAGTTAGTGTTAACAAACAATTCATCCACATGTATACCAGGTAAGAGGTATATACTGCAGGTAAAACCAGTCCATGTATATATAGTTGTTGACAGTTATATCACTGTCCAAACTAAGGCAATAGGGTAGTGTAGTAATACTTGTAAGGTACAGATAACAGCACTGACTAGGAAAGTAATGCGAACTACAGGAATATACTAGTTGTTAATTGACATCTTTCTCTCCCGCCTACCATATCTCCAACAATACACTAAATACTCCCCTCAACTGATACGTGATGACTCCACTGTAATGTTGGGACATATGTCCTATTGTATGATAATTATTTAAATCTGTTTCTATGCATGTGCTATGTTGAAATACTCCAACACTGGTGGCATGGTGCCATCAATGAACCTGCATGCTGTTGTTATCACCACTGTGGTCCCATATATGCATGTGTTCTGTTTGTTATGGAACTGTCCCATATCTGGTGTCTGGGTTAGTGGGAATATCTATGCATGCTGCTATACCTAATCCTGGAATGTGTTGACTATTACTAACCCACATATGTTGATAAACCATAAGTCCATAGCACATATGGGAATGCGGGTTCCAGCGGACGCACCTGTCCCACCTCAGCTGGCCATGGCACCAGGCACTAGCATGTCTAGGGCCCAACCCGGGACCTCCTCTTCCATTGATCCTGCACCACCTTTGGGTAGAACCCTCTCAGGGGATGGGGCTGCCCCCCAGGAGCGGGCGTGACAGGAACCTGTCACACGTCGCCAACTAGAGATCATTGTGCATAGTGAGCTCAATCAACAGTTTGGAGATCAACTAAGCCAGCTCGTGGGCCACGTGTCATGACTAGAGGGTCGGCCTGGCTCTCTGACTCAGCCCCCAGCACAGCCACCATCAAGGCTGTGAAGGTGCAGTGGTAACTGCCCATGGGTGGGGACCTCAGTCCCACTGTTTCCACTAGGAAGGCCATGGGCTTCCGATTTCCCAACACCTCTCCTCATCAAGGTGTTTACCCCCCACATGTGTCATATACTTGCCCTGTATTCATCTTGTTTGTCTTGTCAGTTAACCTACCCAAACTACCTCCCCATATATACCTACTATCCCTCCCCAAGATCCCACTCTCACCTGAATAAAAATAAAAAAAGGCAATCTGTTCCCAAAAACAAATATTGCCCCATACATAGCTGTCCATTTTGCACATGTACCCCCTGGACACGTAATCTGGTCCAGAACTCTCAACCATCCCAAATTACTTGTTTTTAATGAGTTTTGGGGTCCCAATAATGGAGTGCCACAATTTCCGAGTGGCACTCCATTGTTTCCAATTTTTTGGATCTATTTTTTAAATTTTCGTGCTTTTAGAGGTGACGTCATCACGTGTGCGATGACGTCAACTCTGTCAGCATGCCGCGCATCTGTTTGAATAGGACTGCCATTTATTAAGCCACCACGCGCCTATCACATTTACATCTGCTGTTCGGGAAAAACACAGGATTTACTTTTTCTTCTGCTGTTCGGGCAGTACACAGGATTTACTTGTTTTTGTTCGGGCAGAACACAGGACAGGATTATTTTACTTTTGCCATGCAGAGCCGGTGCTATCATCAGAACTATTTTCTGGAAGTCA